>NW_008356458.1:2488634-2604098 GCF_000622305.1 Nannospalax galili
AGCTTACAATCCCAGAGGGATAAGAGTCCATTATGGCAGGTAGGCATTGTGGCAAGAGGTGGCCAAAGCAGAAAGCAGAGCACTCATGTCTTCAAGGAGGACAAGAAAAGAGAGTGACAACTGGAAATCTGGCAAGGTTTAAGAACTCTCAAAGCTGGCTCCCAGTGACATGCGTTCTTTGGCAGGGCTATACCTCTTACAACCTCCCAAAACGGCACCAGCAACTGGGGACAAAATGTCCCAAATACTTGGAGCCTATGGGACATATTCTCATTCAAATCACCTCAGGCAGTTAGAAAGTAATCCAAGATTCATGCCTGGTTGAGCCCAGCTAACCTAAACATGAATGAGTCAGAAATAAATACCCATTATTGTGAAGCCCTATCCTTGGGGTCATTTGTTATGCTTCATTATGACACTAGCTGACTGAGAATCAAAACCAGGTTTTTTAATGTAGTTCACTTCCTCCCTAGACTTTTAGCAGTTGATTATATATTGACTGTGGGGTACAATTAGATGATGATCCGTAAGTGCTTCACAGTTAACACAACAATCAGATTCCTATACTGAATAGTACATACAATGTAGACATGTAGCATCCAAGATTCTTTTTACTGACCTGTTCAAAGATAAGCACTTCCTCTATTGGACAAATCTACCCATTTCTATTATTTCAGTCAATTCCAAATAATTACAACCAATCATTTTTGAGTTTTGCTATATAGAAAATTTATTTGATCCTAAGATAATACTTTGAATTGGTACAATTGCAAGCTCCATTTTACAGAGAAGAAAATCAGGACCAAATGAGATAAGTAACTTGCCCAAAGTCAGATATCCAGAATGGGAACTACAGAGGATACACTGTACTGTTAATGCTGATGTTGTATTGTCTCCTTCTTGACTTCATTTCTGTGATCGGTGAAAACTATTCATACTGGTTAATTTTGCAGAAAGGCACTCAACCTGGTATGCTTATTCAAAGAAAGTAGTTGTTTCTATAGGCATTAATTATCACTACTCTTGACTATTCTTTTTTCTTTTCTAATTAACAAATGATAACTACATATTTATAGGATACAAGATGATGGTTACACGCACGCATGCACGCGCACACACACACACACACACACACATAGTGAAATGATCAAATCAAGTTCTTTGGGTACAGCTGTCATTGTCTTGTGGTAGAGACATTCAAATCCCTCTCTTCTAGCTGTTTTGGAATATACAATGTGTTATGGTTACGTCCAGTTAGGCTGCTGTGCCACAGAATGCCAGAACTTGTTCCTTGTATCAATGTGTGAATTTGTGCCCATTACCCAACCTCATCTTCCCGCCTTCTCCTTGCTTCTCCAGGACTCTGGTAAACACATTGTACTCTGTTTCCAGGGGTGAACTTATGTTTATTCCACATATTGTGAGATCATATGGTATAGGTCTTTCTACATCTGGCTTATTCAATTTATAGTATACTCCAGATTCACCTATGTTGTCAAAAATAACAGGATTGCATTCTCTTCTAATGGCTGAATAGAATATTGCTGAAGATATATATCACATTCCCTTTATTCAGTCATCTGTTGTGGGATGCTTAGGCTGATTCTTAAGTTTGGCTATTATGAATAGCTCTACAATAAACATCATAGTGCAGTTATTCTTGCAGTTACATTTAACTACAGAGTGTCTATAAAATCTGATCTTTTCCTGTGCTTCCAGACTTATAGGCATTCTATATTTTTCTGATGAAGAGCAATTACACTATAAATAGAATTTGAGGTCAGGATAGAAAGTGTCTGTTAATAGTAATGGCCTTCAAGAAATGTAGTTATTTGGAAAATGTCAGCTACACTAGAGTAAGCTTTCTTGTAGCTGGCTGTGGGTTTGCTCTGCCTCTAATTCACTCTGCATTTTAAACTCAAATTTTGGCAGCACTGATAATCCTAAAAGGAGGAAAAATATAGGTATGAATCAACAATGATTCAGGAATAAAATGCTCTTTATTATTATTTTATTTTGCATAAAAGAAAGCATCAATCACTCTAAAATTTTAATATATACCCATACAACTGGATTCCATTTGTTTAGTAGATAGCATACCATTTTCTAGGAGGGCACAAACAGCATTTGTCACTTATTGTGACTATTCAGCATCAGAAGCTCAATATTAGCTGTTGATGAGTGTACATAACATTTAATGATTTCCTCACATCAGAGGCTGAAAATATTCCTCTCTCTCTCTCTCTGTCTCTCTCTGTGTGTCTCTCTGTCTGCTTCTCTCTCTTTCTCTCTCTCTCTCTCCCCTCTCTCCCTCCCTCCCTTCTTTCCAGAGCACTGAAATATGACTTAGACTCTGACAAGCAGATGCTGGCAGCACCTGAGGCCTGTCCCTTTCTATAAAGAAGATGAAAGTTTTCCTTCAGTGGGCCTCATTCCAAGATCCTGCCATTTCTTGTCCATGTCCCAGAGCTGAGGCACAAAGAAAGGTGACGATAAATACTGAATATTTTACCTGAGATTAGATTTAGCAACAGAGAAGAATGTTTGGAATAACTTTTGTGTAACCTTTTAGAAGTATGCATTACTGGCCCAATTCAGACACAAAGAAACAAAATTTTCTAAAAGGAGAGGTAAGTTACCTTCCACAATGAATGAGCGGAAGAGGAAGGATTTTTACCCAATGTTTGTCATACCTAAAAATCTACATTCTTTTCACTGTACCACTGTCATAGATTTTTTTAAATGTCCACAGTTCATTTGATCATTTCTGATCCAAAAGGGAGAGTTTATGGGCAAGACCTAATAACAAATTACTAACCAAGAGAGAAAAGAGAAAGTATGTCAATTTCATCAAATAAAAATAAAGGGTGCCCAGTTAAACATGAATCACAGACAATGAATGATTCCATTCAAATGTTGTACAAGACATAATTCTACCAAAAAGGATTTTTTGTTCATTTTAAATTAAAATTTAACAGATATTTTGAATTATATCTGATAATGCAGGTGGAAACAGCAGGAGCTATGTCATAAAATGTGCTGTGACTTTCTCCCTCTTCTTTCTCAGACACATACTCCAGAGGAAGCCAGCTGCCATCTGTAGAGATATTCAAGTCACTCTATAGAATGCCCATATGGTGAAAAGCTGAGGCATCCAGAACAGTCAGCAGGGAAATGAGACCTCATCTCAACAGCCACACTCGGGTTCTTACATAATTATAACCCAAGCTGACATGATTGTAACCCCATGTGAGACCCTGAGCCACAACTACCAACTAAGGAGAATTCAGACCCAGAGAAGCTCCTTGATATTAATGTATTCATCACCACAAGCTGATAAATTGTGGGGTAATTTTGTTACATAGAGAGAAACAGGGACTGGAGAGGTGGCTTAGTAGTTAGGAGCTCTTGCTGCTTTTCCAGAGGACCCAAGTTTGGGTCCCAGCACCAACATAAGACAACTAGCAACCACCTGTATGACCTGACACCTCTGGTCTCCCCAGGTATCACTGTGCACTCACATGAACATACACACATACACATAATTTAAAATAAATATATTTTTAAAAATAACTAATACCCCCATATCACTTAAATAGATGCACATCTGTTCAGAATTCTAGTCTATTTTCTGGCATATAATAAATACTTATTTTCAAAAATAAATTTTCTTGACTCTTGTTTAGAAGAAGAAATTCCTATGAAATTCCCCTTAAGAGCACTGCTATCAGTAAATCAATTTAGCACTGATGGAGTGTTTTGATTTGTTTTTAAGGGATATTTAATCAAAAATAGTATTTAAAGGCAAACTTTAAATAAAAGATTAAGTTGTCAAATACAGTCCTTTTGCAATGTGCTTTACAGATTGCAGACTTTCACATTTATCACATTATTTAATCAATAAAATAAAGTGAGACTATTACCTGACTTTTACAGGTTAAAAAGAAACAAGCACACAAAGAAGGCTTTAAAGTTCAGTGATATGTCCAAGGTCATGTAGCTAATCACTCAGCAAGGATCCTAACAGATCAGCAGACACTCTCAATCTGGGCAGTGTCTCTTTCTTTCTGACAGTGGCTGTTGATCTTAAATGGTGTTCCTTTGAAGCTGTTTCTCAATATCAAAAATGTTAAAGGGTAAAAAAAGTGGCCATAAATCACCTGATGTCAAATCAGAAAAGCAAGCCTCTCTTGGCTTCTAGAAAACTGCTTTTAATTTCCCTCATTAATTCAACAGCCATAGTCGACAATGTTATTTGTGGTCAAGAGTTGATGCAATCATTCAGCAAGTCCTGTCACACTATTTGACTAGACATTTCCCATCACTAGAAAATGTCATCATCAACAGCAAAAGGACAAATATTGGTACAAAGATGCAGTAGACAGGAATGCAAGACCAAGAAGAGCATAGTAAATGGAAGCTGCATTCCAACTACTAGAATTAGCACACCAGTTTTCAACTTGGTGATCAGCAATGCTGGCTATTGACAAAGGCCAGACTACTTTAGTTTCTTTCAAAAACTCATCAACTCATCATCAAATGTTCAGCTGCAGTGCTCAGCTCCTATGAGTCCATGTGGAAAACTTTTTTTTTTTTTTTGGTCTTTTTGAGACAGGGTCTCCCTGTAGTCCCAACTGTCCTGGAACTCACTACATAAACCAGGCTTGTCTTGAACTTACAGAGATCCACATGCCTCTGCCTCCCGAGTGCTAGGATTAAAGGTATGTGCCACCACTCTTCTTTTAAGTAGAGCAGAACAGACTTTTGGAACAGTGTTATATATTAAACAGGCAACATTACAAATGAAAGGAAAATTAAGTACATTCAAGGAGAAAAAGACACTGAAGTTGGTTAGTAAAAATAAAAAGTGTAAGCAAATTTGGTTTCATAAATTGCTGTTGGAAATCAAGGAGAACAGAGAAAAGCAACAGCACAGAACAATCCAAGTAACTTTGGAGCACTTTGCAATCCTTAACTACAGTGCAAAAAGAAGCTGAAAGCCAGTAGCTGAACATATGTGGTCTTTGTTAGGGGGCTTGAGTGTGGATACTTCACTCCTTCCTGTCCTGGCATTAAAATGACAAAATGTGTATGTAGAGATAGCAGCCAGTGAGAAGTATAGCCACCAGTGATCGAAAATCTCTGTCTTAGGAACTATCTCACCAGACTTTGGGGGGAAAATAAAAAGAAAATCAGGAAGAAAAAGAATTTAGTTATATAGAGAAGAAAAGCTAGCTTCACTCCTAGAGTCAAAAAACATGATCACTTGAAGGTATACTGTTTAGTGGATTTCTAGATTCTACTGTTTGTGTCATTGGTGCTAGGCAAGCCCTTGCAGGCAAAATATTATGTAACTGCCTCCTCAGTTTCCCTCACCTGTTCTGCATGGTAGCATCCCTACGTAAAATGGGGTCCTTGGAATCCAGGACACAAAGAAAAGAGAGTGAACAGCTCATGAACCTGGTACCCCATGTGTGGCAGGGGACCACTACACACCTTACACATACATTTCCCAGGCACAAATCTGCATGTAATCACAAAACCAGTTGACATACCAAGGCGGATAGGAAATTTCAAGGGGTCTCATCTCAAGATGAAAAGCTACAGACAATCAATGGGGAGGGTGGAGAATCAGCTTTCTCCAGGGACTAGCTCCTTGAGAGCTTGCCTGATTCCAAGTGGGCAGAACCTTATAATTTTTACTGTTTCCATTTTTTTCTAGAAACCAGGAAGTACTTGATCAAACCTTGTGTTTAGAAATTATGTTAATGCTAATGGTTAGAACTTTGCTCTTCTATTCCTTCATCCAGATTCTTTTTTTCTTGGAAGAGACATTTATTGTTATGTAGCAAGTAAAAGTAGAGGTAGAACTAGGGACAGTTCTATGAAACTGAATAAGCGTACACTGAACAATTCCATGGGCTAAACTGGAAGTTTCCGGCTTATCTTCCATTTCTCTCTACTGTGCCTTTAGAGTCCATGTACTCTTTACCAGAAGCACATAGTACTTTATCAGTGCCCAGCATTCCCAGATTTCTAATTTCTAGTCTAACCTGAAGAACAAGAGGCTACATATTTGTAGGATGCACCCCTAAGAACTTACAAATTCTCAATGCCCCAGTCCAGTTGAAGGCCAGCTATTCCTTATTTTCTTCAGCTCTCATCACTAACTTAGCTGAAAACATTTTACTCAACAAAATTATTGTCTTGCCTAGTCATGGCTTGTCAAATATGCCAAAGAGCTGCTCTCAGATGCCACTGTAGACAAGCATGGGTGCCCCTTGGGGTCAGAACTAAACACAGAAACCAGCAACGCCCAACATTTATAGGGGATCTATTTTAGTCAGTTTAACTTTTTTTCAAATAAGAAAGAAAGCAAAACATACGTATGTACAATCCTTCAAGTCATTCCCAAGTAATCTGAGGGAAAACCAAGGGAGAGAAGGAGTTAGGGAGAATGACAACGTGCCTGTGGGCCCTCCCATTACTGTATTTGCTATAAAGCATGAAATGCATCTAAAGTTGTAAAATGATATAACTGGAAGAAGGTTAGAGACTCAGCCCAGCACCCTCAGTGTGAGGATGAGAACAAGAACCAGCATGCTGGACTCAGGCAGAGCCAAACACTGTATGGTGGATGAATGTGAACTTTGGAGTTAGCATTCTAATAATACCCAGACCACAAGGTGAGTACAAGGATTAAATAAGGCATGCAAATAAAGTACCTGAATAATACTTGGTACACAGTAAATGCCTAGTAAATATACGCTATTAGAAAGGTTAACCATGGCAGAGGATCATCCTAGACACAAATTGCATCAGGTTGATGAGGAGTCAGCTGTGGAATCTGGGGAAATCCATACCCTCATTGTTCCTAGACACCTGGCCAGCAGAGGTCCTGAAGGCCTGAGGTAGAGATAAGGGATGGGCTCAGTCTATATTCCCATACTCATACATACACACAGGGCTCAAAACCCAAACCCAGTAGGTCTAGCATATAAACTACACGCAGTGTGTTGGGTTTAGCTCTGTTTGACCAGCATGATGGCACAGACAGTTCCTTTCCTGGCTCTTGTTTTCATTCTTCTCATGTGTAAGCTGAATGTGCTAGGCTGGGCCTCTAACTTTCCTCCAGCTATAATGTTTTACGACTTCAGGTGTTTTTAATGCTTTATATAAAATATATTACTGGTAAAATCCACAGGAATATAATTCCTGCCCCTAGTAGATCCATCTTGGAGTTCCTTGGTGCTAGAAAACAATTACCATTTTCAAAGTAAATTGATCCTAAGTCATAGAATTTTATGTTAAAAATACTTCAAATCATAAAAAAAAACCTTATGGCTTAATCACATTATTTTTTTGAAGAGACAAAGTCTCATGAATTCTAGATTGGCCTCAAATTCCTAAGGATGATCTTGAACCTCTAATCATCTTGCCTTCTCTTCCTGTGTGCTAGGATTATAAGTATGCTGGAGATCAAACCTAGGGCTCTGAAGATGCTAGACAAGCACTCCAACAGATAAGCTACATTCCCAGCCCTAGTTTAGTCAGATCTTGACTATGATAGCCTCAAAATTGAGACCTTGTTCCTTGATTATTATCATTTATTCCTTGGAGGGCCAGGTATCCTTTTACAGTGGTATGTACATGTCAAACTCACATAAATACTTGTGAAAGGTGGGAATATTTGTTGATCTTTAGTCCTTTCCATTGTTCTGTTGAGTTTTGTCTGTGAATTTTGCAAAGCAATCATTCTACATACTACATTCAAATGCAGTCTAGTATGTGATACAGTCTAATCTCAGGCTGGTGGTGATAAGAACCACCATGAAGTGAGTACTTTCTAACCAGCAATAAATACCTATTTTACATGGATCATCTTTGTACAACAAGGCAGGGAGGGAAAGAGTATTATCATTATCCCATCCCTTGGATGGGAAAACTGAGGATCAGAACTCACTGACCTAAGGTCACACACTATGAAGTAAGTAATGATGCCAGAGCTCAGTCTTAGGCAATCTTGGGCTGATCTTGCACTCTTAATACATTTGAGTCTCTAAATACAAGAGGAATATCTAGTTTTTCCCATGTTCTACTATTCTGGCAAGCTTCCCCAATTCCTATATTGTAGACAGACTTTTTACCCATTTGATAAAGTACATTGTCTATTATAGTCAGAGGTACTTACTTAAAATGTTGTATACATGTACATACATATGTATACATACACAGGCAAATCATAGCACATAGGGGAAGTCAGAACAGAGGAAACACAGTAGAACAGTTGTCACACCTGCAAGCCATCCTCCATCAAAGGAAATCAACCAAGTTGAAAGTATTTAGAAAAACAAAACTAAACCATTTGTCTACCAACACTTTGGGGAACTGAAGTTTAACCTCAAGACTGGGCATTAAATATTATATAAGGCTCCAGTGCTGTCTCAAGTTCTTGGAAAGCTTAGCAGCCAAATTAGCAATGAATTCTGACAACCCCATCCATCAGCTCTGTTCAGCCAATCCCAAGGCAACATCCTGTTTCTTTGCCGGCCCACGGGAACACACACTTGCTAAAGGGAAAAAAAAAGTACTTGATTACATTTGGTTTTGAATAATTAGTACATTGGAATTCTTGAGCTGAAGAAAAATGGCATTTCTAATTTATAGAAATCACCGTTTGAAATATAGTTATGGCTGCTCAGAGAATCCCTAGAACTAAATAAATTTGTCAGCACATTTAAGAAAGTCATTAGAAGTACCTAATGACAGCCCCTCCAATTATCACTCCAATAGAGTTGATGTGGAAACCTGCCAAGTCAGCACACCCCACCCGCAGCTGAGGTTGTGTATGGCTTCTTGCCTGGCAGCCCAGATGGGGTGGAGCCTGAAGGGGAATCTATGAAGGACAGCAACACAGTCTAGGCAGAAAAGACAAAAGTGATGGGGAGGGGTAGATTCCACTGGCAACTGCAGTGCCAGTTGGGAGGATTATTTCATAGATACATGTTGCCTGCTTACAAATATCCCCACTACTGCCCTGGATTTACCTTTCCACTCAAACTAACCCCAGCATCTTAGAGAGCCAGGAAGAGCTACTGCAGACCTTCTGATCATTGCCAGGCAACCTAGAATGTTATTACAGGCTGTCTGAATGAGAAATGAGGAGCTATGCTTCCCCAGGCTGTTCTACTGGGGCATTAGCATGAGTTGGATTCTACCATGTCTCTTCATCGTTACACAGAAATGCAGGCCAGCTGAGTGCCAGAGAAAAGATCTCCAGGTCACGTTGGTAACCAGGGCCCCTGCAGTCCTGTCAGGGAGCAGGACAGGACCTCCAAATGAGACAAGTAAATGTTGGACCTTGAGAAACCTTTTGTGAACTACACAGTAATTACTTTAGAGCCCAGTCCTAGAACCCACCAACTGCAGAAAAAGAATGAAATGGGGTGACCAGACTTGGCCCATTATCACTGCTGTGATGAGAAAACATGGCTCCTGTCTTTACACACAATGTGGCCACTTACAAACTTGTTTCTGTTTTGAAAGAAATGAGGCCAGACTAAAAAACGCCCTCTGTAAGCATTTTAACAGACATGAAAATAAACATTTGTGTGGTTATCATTCCCAAGACACTATCCATTTCACTCAACTAAGGCCCTGGTCACTATTTTTATTAACACTACTACACATAAACTAGGATGTGGGCAGAATTCAGAAGTTAATAAAAAAAATCTACCATTGGCACCACTACGGCAGGCACAGAAAGGGATGGCCCATACCCTTCAAGAAAGGCCTGTGGGTCTGGGGAGATGACTCCATGGTTTAAAACACTGACTGTTCCTCCAGAGAACCCAGGTTCAGTTCCCAGCACCCATATGGAGGCTAATTATCGTCCATAACTCCAGTTCCAGGGAATCCGACATCCTCTTCTGTCCTTCGCAGGCATGCACGACACGGGTGTGCTCACCTACATGCAGGCAATACCCTTATACACATAAAGTAAAAATAATAAATAAAGTATTTCTTTAAAAAAGAAAAGCCTGGCTTCTCAGATGCAGAGAATATGGACCACAGATACCGTCCAGCCTACTGTGCAGGGTAATACGCCAGCATTCCCTGCTAGACTGGCATTCCCTGGCTGGAAAATTGGGCCTACATCACAGGTGAACTTCTGCTGAGTTTTGCTTGCTCTTTTTCTTCATAAGTGCTATTGCCCAGTGAACATTCAGCACACCGTGCTCCACCTCGGGCATCCCCCTGCCTCTGGCACTAGTACTTGAACATTGTGCACCATGAACCCTGTTCTTGAACCTTGCTCCATCTATAATATCAGCCTTCAAACTCCATTTTGGTATTGCTTCTGAAGACCCTATTCTGTGACAATCATCTCTTTCTGCTCTGAGACTTTACTTCTCTTAACTAGACTCTTTTTTTAAGCTCAGTACCCCAAAATAAGTTAATATAAAAGATTTAATTGATCAGAAGTATCTGGTACTTTATTTTTAAATTTATTTTTATTTATTTATTTTTACTTTATGGGTATGAGTGTTTTCTCTGCATGTATGTAAGTACACCTGTGTCAAACAAAACCCACAGAGGCCAGAAGAGGGCATTGGATCCCTGGAACTGGAGTTATGAACAGTTGTTAGATGCCATGTAAGTTCTGGAAATCAAACCCAGGTCCTCTGTAAGAGCAGCCAGTGCTCTTAACCACTGAGCCATCTCTCCAACTCCATCTGGTTCTACTTTCACTTATTGTCCAAAGTATGGTTTGGGAAACAGATCTTTGGGTTCAAGTCCCACCTCTGAGTGATCTGAGGCATGGTATTTAATCTAAGCTTCAGTTTTCTTCTTCAAGTTGAGATGCCATGATCTAATGAACAGGGTTATTATAAGGATTAAATCTGATCACATACACAAAGGACGTAATGCGCTGTGTAGAACACAGTACAGGTACAGTAACTGGCTATGGATTATTATGGTTTCTTTAGCATTTGAATACCTTTTCCTTGCATTCTAATTTTATTTTTTCAGGTTTTTATACTTTGCTGCTATTGTGAAACACTAAACTCCTGGAGAGCAAGAACTGAGCTGTTTGCTTCACCTAGATTTTCTATTTGATACTAAGAATGGAGTGATGGTCATAATAGAAATAGGCATTTGATAGTTTTCAATTTAAGTAAATAAATTAGAAAAAAATGAGTTGAAATGCATCAAAGTGACTTCTATCTCACAACCAACTTGAAACTGGGTTCTTAGAGCATCACATTTACAATAGCAAGTTGTGCTGGTTAGTCATTAGTGTCAACTTGATACAACCTAGAGTCAAATAGGAAGAGGGAATTTCAATTAAAGAATCCCCTTCATCAGACTGGCCTGTGGGCATATCTGTGGGACAGTGCATTGGTTGACAATTAATGTGAGAAGGCCCAGCCCACTGTGGGAGGCTCCATTCCTAGGCAGGTGAGTCTGGGCAGTATCAGAAAGCAAGCTGAGCATGAGCTAGGAAGCAAGGCAATAAGCAGCGTTCCTCCGATGGTCCCTGCTTGAATTCCTGCCCTGCTTCCCTCAATGATGGACCATTACCTGGAAGGATAAACTAAAATAAACCCTTCCCCTGCCTCAAATTGCTCTTGGTCATGGTGTTTATCATGGCAACAGAAAAGCAGCCTAGGACACAAGTATGATGCCTAACTGCATAATAAGGTATCCAGAGACCTCAAAGTAGATTTTTGCTTCTATTCACCACTGCCAAATGCATAAATTATTAATTACCTGAGCACACATTGTGTATTTTTTTCCCACATGGCCAGTTAAATTCAATCACCTTATTCCAAGCCCTTGGGTACTCAGCTGGCCCAAAGATAGGCCCAGGTCTTCATTTGACCCAAATGGATTGAAAGAGAAGGAGCTGTAATTAGCTAGTCGGCTTTCTTCTCTCATTGAATGTAAAAAAGAAGCAGGATGTGTCAGTTTCCAGTCACCATCACCTAAAGAACCAGCAAGAGGGTTGAGTCTGATGTCTCTGAAAGTAGAGAGACTGAAGGCTCCTGGGCAGAGCTACCGATTTGGTGACATACAAAGCCTGCACTCTCTCTCATCATTGTGCTATGTGAGAATAAATACCCTTACTGTTCAGGACACTTGAGTCTGGGATTCTAATCACTTGAATCTGTAGCTGATAGTGTGGCAAAAAGTAAGGCAAGGATTCATTATACAACTATCACTTTCTGAGGAGAATCTTTAACACTATATCTGTATCAAGATGGACGCAGAGTTATTTTTGTTTTGGTCTGGGTCTTTTGGGGTTTTGTTTTTTTGTGGGTTTTTTTGGCTTTTCAGAAACATAATCTGAAGTCTTCATTTAAAGAATAATGAAGTAAATCTCAGAAAAGTTGAGTGAGTTGCTGAGGAAGACAACTCACAAGCAGCACAAAATTTCTGCAGAGTCAGGACTAGACCCCAAGCTCTTGACAGCTCCACACAGCCTTCAATCCAACCATCCAGCGGCATTTATGGCTGTCTGCTGTGCCAGGCACTGGATCCCTTCCTTAGCTTTATGCTCATTCCCCAAACACATCACAGAAATGAGCTCTTCTATAATGATTACTACTTGAGCCAGGAGACAATAAGAAGTGTTTTACGTGCTCTGTTAAGATATAGTCAGTTTGTACAATGTTATAAACACTCATCACCAAACAGAAAGTAAGTTTCCTAGGCAAGAGATGGGAAGAGTGTCAGAAACATGAGACAGGTTTATCACATTCAGAAAGAAATTCCAGTGCACTCAGAGAACTATGTAACAAGCTTACTCATGTTCATTCAGTTTTCCTGGGTATAGTAAAATGTATTCCTGTAAAGAACATGCAAAGAGGGAAGAAAAGGGAAATCAAGGCCATTTGATAGTGAATTAATTCTTTTCCTGTGTTTATAGTTTGCATCCATTTATTCATCCCTTATGGACTATGGCTTTTCATAGGTAATAGGGGAACAGAAAGAAACATGATTTTTTCCAACCATTTTATACCAACCATTCTTTTAAAATATCAAAGTGCTTTTCATATGCTTGCCTAACCATTTTCAGTAAGAAGTGTTGGCAGAATAGGCCCGCTCCTACCTTGTGCACCACAAAGAAGTCTTCTTAAGTCAAAAATTGTACCTTGATTGGTTTCTCATCTACAAATGGGCAAAAATATGCCTTCTTACAATAAGCTGTAGCTAGCACAGCTAGATTTCAAACTGCTCACCCAAATCTAAGACATTTAAAGTTCTAATAGCAATGGTCATTAAACATCTAACAACCTCCTGTGCACAAAGACCATTAGCTATGCAAACTGGCTTGTATCCAACAAAGACAATCTGAACAGTCTCTGATGCTCTCATTTAAAATGTGTTTCTTATATTGTCTGGAAAATATCACGAAATATCACCAACTAGAACAAAAAGGCAACCATTTTATTCAAGCGGCGTAAGATACCCCCCTCCAAAAAGTGAATGAACAACCCAAATGAAGACCAAGAATACACCCAGGGAAGAGAGGTTCATGGATGTGAACATTGGGAGAGACAGACCTCCAGGGTCAGAATGCCAGTGAGCACAGGAAAAAATGTGAAAGGGTTAGGCACAGAACTGGGAAGATGGCTCACTCAGTACAGCGCACTTATTACAGTGATGGTGGTTTTAATGGCAACTTACCACAAATTAGAATCACTTGAATAAGGAGCATCACCTGAAGAACTACTGTCTTGATTGCCTTAACTGATATGGAAAGACCCACTCAATCTGAGTGGCACCTTCAGGTAACAGCATAGATTCAAAGGGGGCATGGAAGAAGGAAGATTGTTTGCCTTTGACTTGTGGGCCTTCTCTGTTGCTGCTGCTGCTGCTGATTCCTTTGGTGACATCACAGCCAGTGTGTCCAGGTTCGTATCAATGGTCAGCGGCTTCTGTGTTTCCAGCACCAGATTGGGACTGCCGAGGCACTTGGCCCTGGGAACTGAGCAGTTGCCAGGGTCTCAACCTCTCCGGTATGAGACAGCCCTGTGGGGACTCCTCTGGCTGCTGAAGCACTAAACCAAGCTCAAGGACCAAGCAACTACCAAGTTCCCAGCCCCGTAGGTATGATTCAGGTGTGAAATTCAAAGCTGATTAGTAAATATATAGTCATTCTGTCAGTTCTGTTTTCCTGGAGAACCCTAATACCATGAAAACATGAGGACTTGAGCTTAATCCCCAGCATCCACAGTGGAAAAGGGTTGAGGAAGGACACTCAATGTTGAACTCTTGCCTCCACAAACATGAAAAATCACATACATGTGCACACACATATGAACATGTACACAAACATAAAGACACTCAAAGACACACAGAAAAAGAAGTGATTACACAGATCACAAATGTTTTATCATGAGCTTGCTTACAGTTTGAAGGAAAGTGGAATGTGGAAGACAGGCAGGGAGGAAGCAGCTCTTCCTAGAACGCCCACCCACCACTTACCTGAGGGAGAGGGAAAGGCATAATGAGAAGAGCACAAAGGAGGGAAGAAAATGAAGGAAAGAAATAGGCATATGGAAAAATATAGCCTGGTACCTTGCACAGTTTTGGAGAAAACTCGGGGAGCTTAAATTGTCAGAACAAGAAATAAAACAATAATAAATCTAAAATCCTGGGCTGGAGAGATGCCTTAGTCAGTAAAGCAATTGCTGCATAAGCACGAAGACCTGAGTTCAGATCCCCAGAACCAGATGCAGAAGGGCATATCTGCAATCCCTACACTCCTACTGTGAGATGAGAGGCAGAGCCAGGACAATCCCTGGAAGCCTGGTCTAAAAGGTGGTAAAAAAAAAAAAGAGCTCCTGTCTAAATAAGATAAAAGGTGAAGACCAGCACCCATGTTTGTCTTCTGACTTCCACACATGCTGTGGTCTGTATACTGTAGCACACGTACACCTGCACTCACACATGAATATATACCAACAAAATTTTAAAAATTAAGTCTAAAATCCTTAAATAACTTTCCTTTTTCAAAGTACTCAAGTGCTGTTTCTTCTTTGATATTACCTTGTCACTGTTTCTCCTCAGTCACAAGTCCTGCATGATAACATGTTAACATCTAGAATAGGAAATGCCTTGGCTCTTGCCTACTGTCTCTAGGCTTTCTGTTTCCCATGAGCAGAGAGAACACAAGAGCTGTAAGAGTAGAAGAAAGAAGGCTAGGCCTGGTGCTTTGTAGTTTTGCAGAATAATAAAGAACAATTTCCCTACCATGCATGCCATGGATGCCTAAAGCAGAGCTTCAAAGAGATGATCCTAGGAAATCTGTCACATCATCCAGGTTCCTGGATGAAGCATTCAGCATCACTGACAACACAAAGAAAGTAAACATACATGGGAGGGAGATCCCCTCAGTGTGATACTGTACTGTGAAAGTCATCATCAATAAATACTCACAGAAGAAAAGAAGCCTGAATCCAAGACGAACTGGTTAAGATTAGTGAACTATGAAGCAAACTATTTAAGTCTTTAAAAATAAAATGAAATTCCTCTTTCAACCTATATAGTCTCATGTCAACATCACAGGATTCTTTATTCATGGCTGACAGGCTTTGCTTGAAAATGGAGCATCCCATCTCTAGTTGTAGAGATCTTACTGACACACACCATATCTTCTTCACATATGGGAGGAGGCTTGCAACCCACTGGTCTCCTACCACCATTAAAATGATAGATTGCTACCTCTTTATAATTGTCATAAGATTCCATGCCTGAAACAGGCATGCTTTCTTCTCATTTTCCCACTTGTTCTATTTTAAGTGACCCTATTAATGATATTTCTCTTCTTGAAATAATTGGATAATCTAAAACTGAGAAATAAGCACTTTCTTTTCCTCATTGTTTTCCTTCTTTGTCTCTAACAGCCCCAGGAGATCACAAACATTTGTCCTTAGGGCAATATCAGCAGTTAATGATTCATGTTCAAAGGCTGCAAGTTGTCTAATTAACAAAAGGCAATGCTTCACAGAAGCCGATTTTGCTGTCAACTTCACAACACACAGGACGTACAACGCTGTGGTCGGCTGCAGCAACTCAAGGTTGTAGGGTGCTCCTGTTTCATTTATCTCACCCAAACTCCAAGTCATTAAAAATGAATCATTTTCATTTGTTTCCTTTTGATTGATTGGCTCTTACAGCACGGTTCACACATCACATCCTTCCGTAATGTGCTCATAAAATTTATATTTCAGTTTTTATTATAATCGGCACTTGATTAATGAAAATAATATGAGCATATTTTCTATGAAGTGTATTCATCATAATATTAGTCATTAAAATAATTTACAATCTGGAACTGTAAAGATGGCTCAGTGGTTAAGAGCACCTACTGCTCTTGCAGAGGACCTGAGTTCAGTTCCCGTACCCACATGGCAGTTCACAATCACCTGTAACGCCAGTTCTGGCTTATATGATGCCTCTTCTGGCCTCTGTGGGGACTGCATGCATGTGGTACACTTTTGTACATGTACATAAACAAAATCTTTAAAAATGGTTATTTAAGATAACCCAATCATCCTTTTAATGTAAGTGGTGATATGAGTTAAATATTTCCTCAGTAGTATATATTTGGCAAGATTTCTGTTACTATAGCAACATGACATTCTGAGTTTTTATAGAGAAAGACTGATGTTTGATAAATATTGACATTTTCAAAATTATAGTATGTGTATGTTTCTGTTGTCAATGCCTTTGAAACCAGCAAAACCTCAAATTTTGGACAAAAGTTTTACAGATATATCATGATCTTAGATTTCAAAACAAGCTTATTTTCAAGGAACTTGGTGCTTGTTCCTCTACAATTCCCGAATACTTTGCAGGTCCATTTATTTTCATTGCTCATTTTCTTGTCTATGTTCACACAAGCAAGCAGGGATTGTAGCTTTGCATCTTCACTATACAGCATAGTAGTTAAAAGCATCAAGTCTCAAATGCAAGTTGTCTTGGTTTGAATTTACGTTCCATGCTTCTTAGTTTATATAACTCAGAAAAGTTACTTCAGTTCTAGATGCAGCTTCCTTATCTGTAAAGTGGATACAATAGTGTCTGTTTTTATGACTAACAGTGATGTATTCTTAACAGGCTATACTTGATGAATACCTATCAAAATTAGCTACTGTTTGCATCTCTAGTCTCCAAGCCCTGGGATAGCTACCAAAAATGCTTATTTTAAAAGTAAATGAATGTTGGGTGTGGTGGCACATGCCTGTAATTTCATCACTTGTGAGGCAGAGGCAGATGGATCTCTGCATATGAGACTAGCCAGAGTTACATAGTGAGATCCTGTTTCAGAAAAATTAAAGCAACAATAAAAAGTAAATGAGGTACTAAGCAAGACAAACACTAGTATCCGTACTTATAAATGAGCAAAAATCAGATTCAAAACATGAAGAGAGGCTGTAGAAATAGCACAGCAGTTAAGAGCACTGGCTACTCTTGCAGAGGACCCAGGTTCGATTCCCAGCACCCATATGGCAGCTATCAACCATCTGTACCTCCAGTTCCAGGGGATCTGACACCCTCTTCTGACTTCCAAGGGCATGGCATGGGTGCACATATGTACATGCAGTCAACATACACAAAAATAAAAATGAAATAAAATTTTTAAAAAGTGAAGGGGCTACCCTGTGTTAGTCCCCTAGTCCCTTACAAATGATAATTTTTTTTTTTCAAATTTGGTCCATCAGTGACCAAACTGCAGCTGAAGATTTTCTGACTTCTATATAGATTATGCTTCCTACTGTTAGGAAAAAAGCTAAGTTTAAGTCTCTGTATTAGGAATGATTTTATTTTAATGCAGGGCAGAAATGTCACCAGCTCTCTCTAAGTCAGTGCCAATTAACCTACTAAGGAGCAATAGCTATGAAATTGGAACTTTGTTCCCAAATCCTCTCCCAAACTCAGAAGAATGGGGGACAACTGATACTCTGACAGCTAACAGTCCACAGAAGCCTCTGCCACTCTCAATCTTTGTCAAAATTGGCTTCTCATAATTAAGAATCATGGTTCTCAGAGAGACAAGTGTCAACTTGAAACCTCAAAACCTGCTGAAAAATTCCATTGCCTATTGGAGTGCCACACACTTGAGTATTCATACCCACCTCGCCCATCCCAAAGGTTTTCTTCAGTGAAGACAGTGTGGAAACCATCTATCTAAGGACACGGTAAGTAGGTGCTCTCATTCTCCAGTGATAATTACTTGAGGTACTGCTTCATGCCACTGCTATGAAGAAAGGCATATTTTATGAAAAGGAAGTAAGTTCATTTCGTAACTCCACACAGGTGAAATCCCTCACATTTGTTCATCTAGTAGAAATTATTACTGAGAGATACTCTTAATATATACATTATAAGGAGGATCCATTTTCCACCCTGAAAGCCCTGTCATTTTAACACCCTAAAAAGGATATGATTTTTCTCCTACCTCCTCAGAAAGAAAAGGCAACTTACATGTAGGAGTATTTTTGTTTTTTGTTTTTGGTCAGGCTGGCCTTGAACTCAATTCACCTGCCTCAGCCTCCTGAGTGCTGGGATTAAAGGCATGTGCCACCACACCTGGCTGGGAGTTTTTATTTGTGCCTGATCTATCTATATTTTAAAGGACTTCATTTTCAAAATGCATGCTTATAAGATTTCTCTTTTCCTTTCATACTTTGTATTCATCAAAGGGAATTAGATTCACTCTCCAGAGCCAAAAAGATTACCTAATTTCAAATATTAAAGAATTAGTTTATTGAAGAGTTATCAGCAAAAAATGTAATAGATAAGCATCATGCCTGCACTTGCTCTACAAATCCACAATAAGCTGCTACAGCCTGCATGGGTCATGTGCTGGAGAAAATGAGACCTTGGTGCTAAATCCACAATAAGCTAAACACTGCGGCTATACAGTACCACTGGTAGACATTTGCAACAGGCAGGAAAAATAGATTCTTAAACATTTAAATCTGAGAAAATATATTTGCCCTGTGTTCTAATCTTACAAAATTTTGGAGAAATCAGAACACTACCAAAGCTGAGACTGAATGTTGAAGCTGCAGATGTGGCAAGCCCATCAGTCTTTCAATTTCCGTATTCTCTCTATGACTCTACTTCTGTTCAAAATCCTCACCAGTAAAAATTACCAACTTCCTCATATTCTCATAGACACTGCTTAACAATTCATGTGTCATTTACATTATTTCTATATCACCCATCAGAAAAGTACAAGTGGCGGTCAAGGGAAATGGGGAGAGATGCTTTTCTGTTGTTTCCAGGGATCCACTACTTCCTTCCCACGACATAGATCATGAAACACAGTATCTTCTGTGGAAGGAGTGTACTTCTCTGCCCACAGATTTTCAGCTTGGCTCCAGTGAAATGTGATCATGGAGTACGGCAGGTATAAGGTGAAGATTTAAGATGTGAAATAATACAGTTCTGCCTCTTGCTCCTTTCCTCTCCACTGAAGGAAAACTCAGCCTGTATGCAGAAATGAGAAGACTCTCACAATATAGGATCAGAGTTGATGCCATCACTGGCACGCACAGTGATGAAGACACAAATCAACCTAGCAATATGATTTCAGCTGGGTTCTGGCAGTGCAGTATAACCCCACTAATCTCCTCCTATCAATATCCCTATGCGCCACTTCCTAACAAAATTCTTGGGAAATTATTTATGGTGGTCTTCTTCTATTTTCCTTTGATTCTCTTTAAGCAATTTGATTCTCACTGAATATTACTTGCCACCTGCAGGCACTCTCATCCAGGGGTCTTCCATAATCCCTACTTAAATCATGATTGGTCTTTTTAAGATTTGATCTCTCAGCAGCATTTGATACAGTTGTCTATCTCTCCTTCTTGAAATTCTCCATCTCTTGGTTTCTCTTCACTAGACATCACTGCCCACTCCTTCTCTGTAATCTTGTCAGTTCCTTTTCTTTCCAATCACCAAAGCTTATCCTTGGTCTTCTTTTATGTTTATACATTCTCTCAAATCATCTCATTTAAACCTTGGTTTTAAATGGAATCTATATGATAATGACTCTCTACCCTAAATTCAAGTTAGTTCAAAACTCACATATTTACTTGACATTCCCATCTGTTCATCTATATGTACTTCCATCTAACCTCTGCGAAGATAGGACTGTTGTTTTTCCTGTCCTCTGGATCTGTCCCTCCCGTGATTTCCCTCATCCCTCCTCGTAGCATTACTATCCACATAGCTGATGATGCCAAAAACTTAGATCAGGACGATGGGTCAAAGAGCAGAGATTACTAATAAACCACGTGAAAAATAAAGAGGAGGCATGCAACAGGTTCCTGCTGACAGTTCACAGCAGCAACCAACCCTGTTGATGCTTTTATCCCAGACTCTCAGCCTCTAGAACGATGAAAGACTGGATTTCTTTTCTGTAAAAAACTAAAGTCCCTATCCTGCCAAATAAATGAGAGAGTCTCCTTCAGCCTTGAGAGGCATCCCCCCTTCCCCGCGGTGCTCCAGAGGAGTCTTTGAGTTCCATTGTGAAAAACAAGCCACAGCACAGGTTCCTTGATTCGAGGGATGTGAGACTAGGAAAAGGATCACCTTTAAATCATTTACCTGTGGAGCCCATGGTCTAGACACAACATTTATGTTCCACTAAATTTTCCCCTGAGAGCCTTGCATGCACAAGCACTGTCTGGGGACCCAGGGAGCAAGGTTCTAACTAAACCATCACAATGTTCCTCTTAGGTTACAGTTTGGGGAATACAAATATTTATTTGGGCTTGCCAACAAAGTTTAGAGGGTCACTTACAAAGACATGAACTCTCATAGGCTTTTTCTTTCCCATATTTGAGATCCATGCCATTGGTCTCCGCCAACTTTTCCCATGCTCTCTCCCCCAAGGTTCACAGCTCCCTGTGTCCAGAATGGCGACTATTCCTCCCCCTTTTCCCAGTGTGCTCAGGGTTTCTCTGCGTGTCTCAGCATTTCTCAGCAGTTGGTCTCTACACCTGCCCCCCATTCAGTTCTAGCTTTTTGGAGGACACCTACCTAACAATTCATCTCCAAGATCCTGTCATTTGGAAGCAGTCAAACGTTGTGGTGTTTATGACATGTGGACCCACCATATCGACCACATTCTCACATCCAAGAATCTCACATAGCTCCTGCTTCCTCTCATTCAATGATAATCATAAAGGCAACATGGTAAGACTGTCTTCAAGCAGCTACTGCTTAGATCTGGTAAACACCTCTGAGACTAAGGACACAAAAGACCTGGCTATCTTCTGATAAAGGAAACAAAAAGAATTATTTTATTTTATTTTTGAAATCGGGTCTCCTGTAGCCCAGGCTGGCCTGGAATGTTATATAAAGGAGAGTGACCTTGAACTTCTGATCCTCTTGCTGGAATTATAGGTGTGTACCACTGTTGCTAAAATTCCTTCTGGGGGAATGTAAACAATGTCCACCCCCTTCTCCCTTGGTCCCAATAGCAAAATGAATAGGATTTCACCAAAATTCACTATAGGAAACCAATGAGTTTATTGGGCTTACTTACAGAGCAATGGGTGAGGATTTACTTACAGGAGTGTGGGTACTCCTCCCTGAGGCCACAATGGAAAGTCTTCACCAAAGCATGGATGATGCCTCACCCAAGCATAGCTACATAAAAGGGGTAGAGACCATCCCCTTAGGCTCCCAGCCTATATTATAGCCCCTCCCCCAGGCCATTTGCAATTAGGGTTAGATTGCTCATCACTAGTTGGGAGGTGTTACTAAATACTCAAGTGAGGGTCCTGTGACTCTCTCTGATGCTCTTGTGTGGGCCATGAACAGTCAACAAGCCCAGCTGTAAGGATCTTTGGCAAGCAGGCACAGCTGAGCTCGGGAAGGTGGCGCTTGTCTGACTCAAAGGATTGTCCTGTACAACAACCACCATGCTCACTTATACAGTATTTGGGATTGAACCCATAGTTTGTGACTATGCCACAAATATTTAAATATCACATACCCAGTGCCTCTTCATTCTTCTTTTAAAAATTATTTATTATGGGCCAGGTGTGGTGGTGCACACCTTTAATCCCAGCACTCAGGAGACAGAGACAGGTGAATCTCTGTAAGAACGTGGCCAGCCTGGTCTACAAAGCATGTTCCAGGCCAGTTGGGCTACAGGGAGAACTTGTCTACAAAAGCAAAACAACAAAAACAAATAATAAAAGTTTTTATTTATTTTTATTTTATGTATGTGAGTGTTTTGCCTGTATGTATGTAAGTACACCAGTGACGTGCAATGCGATGAAGGCCAAAGAAGGGCATTGAATTCCCTGGAACTGGAGTTCCTAATAATTTTTAGATACCACATGGGTGCTGGGAACTGAACACAGGTCCTCTGCTAGAGCAGCATGTGCTCTTAGCCCCTGAGCCATCTCTCCCCAGCCCCGCCATTCTGATTTTTTCACACCAGCTAATCTTTTACACAAATTAATATCCCACCAATTTATCCTGCCAAAGCAGCCATGTCCAGTCATGTAACCAATAACAGCACAGACAGTGTCATATATCAAAATGGTCACAGTGTGATGAGCTCATAGCCCAGCTAGCATGTAAGAAAGTCTTAAAAGGATTAAGTGAGCTGCAAAGCAGAAATATTCAAGTTGTTTCTGAGTGCCTAGTCATTTCTTCTGTCTCCTATGCTATTTCTTCTCTTATAGATTCATTTTTGAATTTTTAGCAAATAGCACGAACTAAAGGGAGTCAAAGAACATGGCCTATATTTGTAAGCTTGGAGTCGTTTCTATTCTTCACTCACAAGAACTTCCTACTTCCTGTACATCTCAAAGCTCCTCTGTTCCATGGAACAAGTCTGGTTCTTGTCTGGTGGTGCATCCATTATAAGGCTGTTGTTCCAGAGAATAAAGGCACTACAAGGTAATTAAATAAGAACAGGGTAGTTTTCTCCTGCAACAAGAAAAAAAAAAAGAGCCTTTTGCCTTTTTCTATCATAAATGAATTTTTTTCTTCAATAAATCAACATTTTATGGGTACTACAAGTTGCTTCCTTTTCATGCTCATCAGTAACCCTCTGAATGGGCATAGAGGCTGCTTCCCTTCTTCACGTAGTTCATGACATTCAGTGTTATAGAAGGAATAAAGCTGTGTGTATCCTTCTCATACAGGAAAAAGTAAGGACAGGAGCTTAATATATGTCTCTTAGTAGCATCACTAAGTAATCTTCTGTAGCTGCTGCAGAGCACTAGCATCTGTGGTATTTTATGGCTCACCTTCTGAATTTTAATAAGGACTATACAATACCTACAAAGTACGTTTTGTTTTGTTTTTTATTGTTAAACTGCATTGTGGATGGATAAACAGAGGAGGGAGGGTTACTGGAAACCTGCATATTTCCTCCACACTAGCTTTTCATAGTAGGCATATGTTTAAAGTGCATCTCAATCCTCCACGCTGCAGGAAAGAACTGCAGGAAATTGGAATACTCTTCCTACTGTGCAGAAATAAAAGGAAGAATACATTGTGTTGGCTCTGAAATAGTCCAAGCTGAAAAGTCACAGGATTTTCAGTGTAAATGGCTCATATGCTTGGTCTAAACTGCTCTAAAATTCTTAACAATTTCAAAGTCTTTCGTCCTCAAGGTTAAGATCAATTTCTAACTGCTGTTGGTTTGCACATCATCAGTTATGGTAAGAGTTCACTGGAAAGATCGGGATTCATAGATCTAAGAAAGAGCTAAGGAATTTTTCTTTCCTACATGAAACTATTTTTCATTTGTTCAGTATTATTTATTTAGATTCTTCTACCCTGTACTGGACACAGAGGGCTCTGGGTACTGGGGAAACACAAGTGGAAAAAATTGAAGTCATTGTTCTGTAAATGAAACTTCCTAGAAAGAACCTGACCTTCCACTGAACCTTGTGCAAGGCTGATTAACTGATTAGAACTTCAGTGTTTGCAGAGCGGTTAGAACGTTGTAGGTGCACAGCCTAACTTCAGTGTATCCGGGACTCTCTTTATCCCCCTTAATGGCTATTCCTTGTCCACTTCTGTGTCTGACCTAGCATTCTTGTCACTAACAGTGAAACCTTTTGGACTATATTAACAGACCACTAGTTTCCACCAACCCAAAGACTAAGAATGTCCTCCGATAGCATCTGAAGCCTACAGAGATTTCCCAGGTTTGCTGTGTCAGCCTACCTGATATGTCCATAATGCATTTGGAAAGTGCCTTGATTTATTGCTTTCTTTATTCTGTTATTAAAAAAAACTTCACAAAACTATTATGCTGGAACATGGAATTTGGGGAAACCTAAATCTGTTCCTAGACCGTTCATGGTCACTTGGATTTGACTCTAAACAAAATTATCTCTTACCTTTGAAGTGAAATTTGTGTTTTTGTGTTAATAGTTCACATGGAGTTTGGACACTTTCATGAGATATCAGAAGTATAAAATGGGCTTTTACTACATGCATCTTCAAGGTAGACAGTACACAAGGTATAAAACTATGAATTTCCATAGACAACTAAATATATATTCTGAGATGTTTTCTTTTTCATTGTGGTTGAAGCTTGATATTAAAAATGAAAACCAAGAAAATATTATGCTTTCTCATAACATCATAAATATGAATAATAAATGTAAGTTTTAGTTCAGATTATTCTCTTCAACACCAACACTGGCTCATCTTTAAAGTGGTATTAATAATGTTAGAATCCAGACCAGGGTGTTGGGGACACCCATCTGCACCCAGGTCACTCTTCTCTCAGCTGATTCTTCACACAGACCCTAAGCTATTAGATTCCAAGCTATTAAGGACTACCTGAGACACACCTTATAACGGATGTACATTAATTAATTATTTGTGCCCTTCCTCCCCACTTCTCCCATATCCTCAGGATCAAACATTCCTTCCTTGGACTGTAAGACTCCTTCCCCACTTCTTGCTGAACTAGAATCAAAGACAGCCTGATTACAAGCATGTGTGATGGTCTGCTCATCAACCACATGGCATGAAACCTCCTTCTTCCTCTAAAACCTATATGAAAGGATCCTCATTCTCTAACTGGGTCCTTAACTCTCCTCAGAGCCCCCACTGCGCTGTCTTACCTTGGAAGGCATTAATGTGTCTTAATAAATCTCTTACTCATAAGACAATCTGCCTCAGTGTCCCCCTTGAATCCCAAACCCCAAACCTTTCAGATAACATCTATGATGTATCTATGCCTATAGAACATGCTGTAGCTCTAAAGATGTCAACATTGGATGCCTCTTTTGAAATGACACACACTGAGTAATAATGATATAGCTTAACTATTGGTAAAACTGCCAAAGCATTAGTATAACTGAAGATTCCTTTGTCTTCAAAAGCAAACAGAAGAGAAAGAGACAAGATACCACCCAGAAGACAAAACCCTACTCAGCTACTATTTTTCTCCTGATCATTAGCTTTCCAGTATTTCACATTCTGTAATGGAGATACTTTATCATCTGTCTATAGATGTATATATTGAGGCTATGAGATGTTAAATGCTTTTCTGTGGTTACTGATCAGACATAGAGCCATGATCAGAACCTACATCTACCTATCAATGAAAGGCACTGGTTTAGGTCATTCTAAGCCTTGTCTTGTATTTCATGGCATTTTATGCAAATAAGGATGAGTTGCTATGGTGTATAAGTGTCAAAACTGTAAAGAAGCACAGTTCATCTTTCCTTTGTTCTTTGGTCAGTTTCAGATTCCCCCACTTGAGGTTGGTCAACTTTGGGAAAACCCAGTAACCAGAAGCAACTCCCTTTAGAGGAACATGTCTGCCCCTCCCTGTGGGTGACACCTAGCACCTCTCCTCCTGTGGGTACTTTGTGGTCAGATATATCCTATAGAAGAAAATATAGAAGCAGCCAGCTTAGACTGGTATTGGGTATGAGCTCAATGACGATTAGTCTATTCCTGATGATACCTGTCAGAGGAAAACCCCTATTTATCTTCTCATGTGCATACATGATGGTGTACAGATCACACGGGCACAGATTGTTCAAGGTTATATAACATCCCATATGTCAACTGGGATAAAGAGTCACCCCATTTCCACCCCTGTAGAGCAGCTTCTCCCTCTGCCTAGAAAAGAGCTCCAAATACATAAACTTAGGGTTCTTGAGACACTTATTTGCTCCAGCCCAACCCCATTTGGTAGAAGACTCTATGCTTTACTCTTATTTTTAATAATTCTGTACCCTCACCACTACAATTTTTCTTGTCCACATTGTTTTTTGAGATACCAAGAACTTGACATCCCATCACAGGACACTCTGGAACTCTGGACACCCTCTGGTAAAACAGTCCTTCCCTTTTTGCATGCTCTCTGTTCATCAAATGCACTCTAAGAAAAAAAAATATCTGCCATTTACATTCATGAGTTCTAGATTTGAAAGCTGTCAAAGTTGACAGGAATTGCCTTTTCCAAATTCATTTTACAGATGTGGAGACTAAGCCACACGAAGGCTATGGCACCTATCTGAATTCACAGAGCTAACTGCACAGCTGAGGTAAGAGTTCTGTCTCCACACTCCCAGCTCAGGGCTCCATTCACTACACTATCACAAAGACATATTTTCCATTAGAGTTTTTCTTTACTTCAAAGGAAGGGTACCGATTCCTAAGGAATTTCATATATCAAGGACTAACTGGAGAAAGCATGATAAAAGACAAGAACCTGGCATGAACCTCTGAAACATCTGCAGGAGACTTCCTACCTTCTTCTTTATGAGACCAGCCTGCTGAGCAAATCCACTGATGAGCATAGACCACACCACACTCTCTGTACCCCCTCCTTCTTCCTTTTACAAAAGAAAACTCCTCCTTCCTGCTTCTCCCGACAGCAATCATCACTGGAAGTCACCACTGTGTAAAAACACCAATAAAGTTTCAAATTGATCATTTCTAGTTGCTGAAAGAAGAAAAGAATAGAGGTTCTCTTCCTGATTACCTTCATTATCATAGATTTCAATTTGTCTCATACTACAAGGAAAAATAAATTGGAATCTATAGCTCGATCCCCAGGTGTAACATTTCATTTTTCCAAATCAATACGAAATGGAAGCCATTTTGCATTAAGTATTTTTGGCTCTGAAGTACTAAGGCTATTATGTCCCATTTAGTCATCCAGATAGTTGATCATATTCTGCCTAGACTTGTTTTCCTCTCAGTCTTTATATCCTGCATAAACATGAGGCTGTGAATGTCAGTGGTTTTTTGAGAGCTTCTTCTCTGTCAAAATAACTGTGTAGGCTTCTCCAGCTAAATATTGATGCTTGTTTTTCTGTACCTGTTTCTTAAGGCAAAGGATGAGACAGATTATCTGGGTACTCTGTGTATGTGTGTGTGTGTGTGTGTGTGTGTGTGTGTGTGTGTGTGTGTGGTGTGTAATAAAAAAAGGAAAAGAAAACTTCAAAAGCCTGATCATATACAATCATTCTAGTCTCATGTGTAATTGTTCAATTTCTGAAACCATAGAGTTGCATGAAAGTCAGGGCAAGGAGAAAATAATTCAGTCTTATTTAACAAATTATATATCTAAGGGCAAAAGTAAAGAAGCAATAAACTATATATCATAACCTAACTTGCAGGATTGAGATTCAAAAGTATGTGTTCTAATTCCAAGTTTATACTTTATTAACATTTTATTTGTGTGTGTGTGTGTGTGTGTGTGTGTGTGTGTGTGTGTATACCATGGCCCTCCTCAGTTCTCTCCTTCTACAATATAGGGCTTGGTGAAAGCAGGCAAGCACCTTTTTTATTGAGCTTTTAAAATTTCATACAACATTTCCCACTCAAATCCAGACCCTTCTCCTCAATCCATGCCTCCTATACCCCCACAGAGCCCTATACACTCTGCCATACATGCTGAGTCCTACTCAGGTGTTTGTACCCAAGTGTCCTTCATTTTAAATGTGTAAACTGGAGTCTATCTGTTCATCCAGTGGTTGTATGTAAGTCATACTCTACCTCACCCAGCAGCAATCAGTCTCAAATAGTTCTCAATCTAGTGCTGGCCAGCCACCTATTTCTCACCTCCCCTTTGGGCTCTTCTTTAATTGAGCTGACATGGGTCCTATGTTCGACATCACTGCTGCCACAGGCTCACATGAGCAAGCCTCCACTGGCCTGGAAGCCTTCACCTACCTATGTTCATGAACCAGCTCTGGCTCTTATAGTCTTTCCATCTCCTCTTCCACAATGGTCCCTGAGCCTTGGGTGGATGAGGTTCCATATAGGAGTTTCATTGTACACTGCACAGTCTCTTATTCTCTAAAACTTTGCCAGTTGTGGCCTGTGTGCATCACACTCTGATGTACAAGGAAGCCTCATTGGTAAGAGTTGAGGGGTGCAGGAGCCTTCTCTCTACCCCTTATTCCGCTATGTTCCATGAGTCAGGCAAGCATCGTTACCAACCAAATGATCTTGCCTGTCCCCAAGTCTATATTTTATAATACAAATGTCTTAGCTTGGGTTTCTCTAGGTCTGAGAAAAGGTCTTCGGTGGTTGATTTTGGAGATAATCACAAGAAAGAGGATGAAGACTGATGATATACGAAAGAAGGGGAAAAAGATGTAATATTGATCTGGTTCCTACTGTCAGCACCTAAGTTCCAATACCACTAGGGACCTACCTCAATCATATGGGATGCACCTCAGATATATGTCACTCAGCACAGAAAACCAGGACACCCATTCTTGTAAAGTTGCTCCCAGAGGTATTTGACTTCTCTGGACTTTGGTGCTACCTATGTCTTTGCTAAGCATATCCAATGACCTAAGAGAAAACCCAGATTAGAAAAGTGGGGTATCTGAGTGAAAGTCTCCATCACAAGTGAAATCAAATGGAACAAAGCATGGCATGATGGCAAAAGCCACGGCAGATCACTACAGAGGATTTTGAAAACTGTATTGCAAAGAGTTTTATACTTGTTTTAGAAAGAAGCCCGAGGAAGACCTGAAAGAATGTAGGTGTGTTAGGCAAGGATCTCCAGTGACACAGAATCAATATGATATTTAAAGATATATAGAAAAAGGTATTATGCTAGGAATTAGTTCACGTGATTACAGAAACTAAGTGTCATGATACATTGTCTTTAAACTAGAGAACCAGGAACACTGGTGATAGAATTCATTCTGGGTCCTAAAGTCTGAGAGCCTAAGGAAGGGCAGAAGAAGTGTAATTATAAATCTCACCATCTGAAGACCTGAGAACTTAGACCTCTGATGCGCAAGATCAGAAGGAAGATGTCCAAGTTCTAAAACTGAAAGTGAAAAAGATTTCCTTTATGTTTGTTCTTTTGGGCCCCTCAGTGGGTTGAATGACACCCAATCTCAGTGGCAAGGGTGATCTTCTACACTCAGCCTCCTGATTCAAACACTAATCTCTCCCAGAAACACCCTCACAAATGCACCTAGGAAGGAAGCTTAGTCAGATATCTTGGCTTTCTGTAGCCCAGTCAAGTTGATGCATAAATTAACCAACATAAATCCACTTCTTTGCACTGTGGCACTAATCTGCATTTCCATATTTAAACTTCAACACAAGAAAATAATCAAGATCCTAAAGTCATCTAAAATTATACAAATATTCTTCATATAACCAAACAATTTAAATATATTTTAAAAATATAATGAATGAGATAGAGGAAGGAAGGAAGGAAGGAAGGAAGGAAGGAAGGAAGGAAGGAAGGAAGGAAGGAAGGAAGGAGAGGAGTTGGAGAGATGGCTTACCTGTTAAGAGCACTGGCTGCTCCTGAGGCCTGGACTCAGTTCCCAGCACACATATGGTGGCTAACAACTAAATGTAACTCTAGTTCCATGGAATATGATGCCCTCTTTTGGTCTTTCAGGTACTGCACACACAGGTGCCCTTACATACATGCAGACAAAACACTCATACACACATAAAAATAAAAATAAGTAAATAATAAAAGATTTTTAAGAAAGAAAAGAAATTCTAAGGAAAGAATTGCAAAGAAATCCTAGGGATCAAAAACTCTAGAAATGAAGAACAGTTTTTATGGATTCATCATCAGACAACACAATCATCTATGTGTAAATTTTGGGGGGATGGACAGCCAACCTCTCCTCCCAAAACCTTCTGGAAGTAATGAGCAACTATAGAGTATATTAGTTACATTTCTGTTGCTGTTACAAAATGCTATGACCAAAGCACCTTATAGAAGGAAGAGTTTATTTGAGCATGTGATTTCAGAAGGAGAGTCCATAATGGTGGGGAGGCATGACAGGCATGGTGGCAGACACGGTAGCAGAAGCCAAAAGCTGACAGCTCACATCTCTAATAGCAAACAGAAACAGAGAGAGAGAGAGAGAGAGAGAGAGAGAGAGAGAGAGAGACTAGACAAGGCTATGAACTTTTAAGGCCCTCCCCCAGTGACCTGCTTCCTCCAGCAAAACCATACTTCCTGAACCTCCCAAAACAGCACCATCAAGTGGGCCAAGTGTCCAAATACTTGGAGCCCATTGGAGACATGTCTCATTCACACTACAACAAGGCTGCAGTATATAGAGAAATCTTTGTAGTTATTTTGAATAGATTAAGAGCTACCTAAGGGCGACAAACTCACCCGTGTGTCTGTGAGGCATTTCCAGAGAGGAGTGACATGTGAGACAGTGATAGGGTTAGGATGTGGGTAACAACATCCAAAGGACAGTTCGGGCAAAAAAACAAATCCATGGAGAATGCAGTGTGGGCACAGCTGCCTTCTGTCTGAGCAGTTGCACCTGTCACTGCTGCTGTGGTTGCATGCCAGCTTCTTTGGCCTTTCAACATGGACTCAATACTCTACTGGGAGCATCAGACTTTCAGTCCAACAAAGGGATTGCTGGGCTTCCTAGATTGGACAACTATTTAATTTTCCACTTCTCTGGTGTGCAGGTGGCCACTGTTGGATTTCCCAGCCTCTATCATGTAAGACAATTTAATAAATCTCCTTTTATGAAATATTTGTATTTATAATATATACATATATAATATATACATATACCTAAGTATATTTTTTCTATTGGTTCTGTTGTTCCTCTACAACAGGGTCCAGTGCTTATATAGTAATTAACATAGTATATTTTCCCTAGTAACAGACAAACATAAAAATGGAATATAATAGAAGCTGCCTCACACACCTATGACCACTTAATTTAGCTGCAACTGTTAATATAAAAGTAATACAGTGAAGTTCTAGGAATTATCATGGGAAATATTACCATGACTGCAGTAGGCAAAGGTTTTCTGTTTTGTTTTGTTTTTAAAGTAACCATAAAGTAAAAGATGGATGAATTAGACGACATTAAAATTAAACACCACCAACAGATATTTAAAGGACAGGACAGATATTAAAGGACGGGCCATATGGTAGAGTTATATGCAGTAACACATAATGTGCATACAGAATATATAAAAGACACCTGTATCATCCCCATCATGACCATCATTATCACCATCATCAACTCAACAGAAAAAGTGGGCACAAAACGAACTAACAGCAAGCTGCTTGCTCTGTTTTATTCTAATCTGGGAAGTACTGAAATGGTTGTGCTCACTTCGGGAAAATCCACTGTACATAGTTTTTGCTTGTATGCTATCTGTGCTTGCCATGGTTTCTATACACACACACACACATTCATAAATTTTTACACAGAAAAATGATTCTAATACACTAAGCACTGAATTCATAAGCTAAAACAACCTATTAAATAATGATGTCTGGGGCTGGAGAGACAGCTCAGCAGTTGAGAGCACTGGCTGCAGAGCACTTACAGAGGAACCAGGTTCAGTTCCCAACACTGACACAGCAGCTAACAACCATCCACAACTCTAGTTCTAGGGGATTCAATGCCCTTTTCTGAGCTCTGCAGGCACTGAATGACACAGGTGCACTTATATACATGCAGGCAATACATGCATACACATAAAATAAAAATGATAAATAAAATTTTTGTTGTTGCATTTCTAGGTGATCCAACACCCTTCGCTGGCCTCTGTGGGCACTGGGCATGCACATGGTATATGTACATATATATAAGCAAAACAGTCACACAAATAAATAAATAACCAGGCTGGCCTTGAACTCACAGAGATCCACCTGCCTCTGCCTCCCCAGTGCTGGATGGAATTAAAGGCATGCACCACCATGCCTGACTATAAATAAAATATTTTAAAGTAGTGACGTCCACAGTATAAATAAATAAACAGCAATAATGCAAAAGATGCCTTTAAGTCACACATCTAATGCCTGTGGAGCATAAATTATCCATCTTAGGATTTACTCACCAGCTCCCTGTTATTTTATGCTGAGTAAAATCAGTAAAATAGATATCAACTTTTTTATACCTGAAGTAATCTTCTTGGGTTTGTGGAAGAGAAAAGAAAAGAAAAAAAGTCAAAGACTATTTCTTTCTTGAACATGTGAGCTTCAGGGAGAAGTTTGGTATCTATGTTACTCCAGTTACCAGTTGATCTTTCATAGCTTTGAAGGGAGAAGTTTGGTATCTATGTTACTCCAGTTACCAGTTGATCTTTCATAGCTTTGAACTGAATGTTAAGTGCTTTAAATGTTTACTAAAATATGCATTATTAAATGAGGAAGTTTCCCAAAGACACCTACTTTCAAATTATTCAAGAATGAGAAATGTTCTGGGTATCAAACAAAAGACTCTATTTATACTTAGTAAGCAGTCTAGTAATTAGCTATATCCCAAGCTTTAAAGTAATTTTTAAAATAAATTATTACTAAGAGAGCCATGATCTTGTTTCCATCACTATACAAGCAAGTCATTTACCTTTTCTTCACTTTCATTATCTATTAGATGTAGAAATTGGCTAAGTCCCACTTAGCCTTATCATTTTCTGTATGAAGCAAATGTTGATGACGTTAAATTACCTAAGCTATTGGATTATTCTAGCTAATACTAACTTTTACACAGAGTACTCAGGAAGATTCTGCTAATTGTCCTTATATATCATTTATAACCTTGAAGTCAAAATAGTAATTTAGGATGCCAACTCAGTGATATCAGTTTTAGAAATTTCTCTACTTTCCCTTAATTTTAATATCATTAATATTGAGATTGGTTAAACGTTTTGTAGCTAGAATGTATAATTGTCCTTTGACACTTCTGAATTCTAACTGCATATAAGAGACTATAAGAAACTGTAAAATCTTTTTTACACTGTATTTTCTGGGTGGGATACCGAAGTAACTTCCAGAGGAAAGCAATTTCTCATCTCTCATTGATGAAACATATAAGAGAGCTGACCGCACACTTGGTAAGAAAGAGGATGATGGGATAGAAAAGAATGATGCATCTAGAAGGCAGCACTTGTTGAGGAATTACTATGCTGTTTTCAAACATGTCACCAAACTACACAACTTGTCCTCAGAATGCTGTCTACCTTTGTAACAAGTGGCAACATAAAAGACACTTGTTGCTGTTCAAATTTGGAGATATGAGGAGGGTGGGAGCTGCATGAAGGACAGCTTGCATCAAAAGAAGACAGAATTTCTCAGGACACTCTGACCCACTAGAATTCTTCTTGACAAATGCACAGAATGACAGATTCATTATTCAGTTTACTCTTTGGTTAAACTATGTTAATGTAGAGTGCTGTACTCCCTAAGGGTACCAGTAGCAACATTAGATAATTAAGCAAGAGCAAAATGCTAAAGGAACTGAAATTCAATGACTACCCACACTTTTCAGCCAAAATATTCCTCATATTAAGATTAAAATGACCTAAAAAAATCCCCACAGGGTAAAATATGTTAAAATATCTTTGTGGCAAATATCCAGATAAGTAAAATGCTTTGCCTAAGGTCAGTGCTCAAGGTCATAGACCCTTAATGGCAAAGCCAGGAGTAGAATCTGTTACCAGTAACCAGCCTTGCTAAGTAGATGTGACCTCCAAGTGGCCAGTAAGCAAGACACAAACAGACAAAAGAAATATGTCTGGTTTGACCATAATTAAGAGACTTTCTTCATCTCACTGCATATGCATAGACAGCTCACATCATTGACTTACCTACCTCTACCTATTTATGTGTGGGTGGATATCTTATATACCTTATACACCAGCATATTCCATTATACATTGTAACACTTTTCCCAGCCCACTCCCAATTCTGTACTTTTCTGCCAACTACAACCTTATCAAATTACAACCCAGGAAAAACACAATAGGGATTGTTATCTGAAGAGATAAAATCTGATATCTTAGATGCTTTTCAAGCATCTAACCATCCAATACCCTTGTTATGTGAATTACACAGAGTCCAAAGACATATAGATAACCCCCAGATTGCGTCAATCCTTCACAGTGACAAAGACAAGAAAAAAAAAAAAAAACACAAGGAATGCCAATTCTACCAACCTCAAAAGAATGCTACAAAAATACTTTATAATCGCCATTTGGCTCTGTGAGCAGCGCTGTGGTATTTAGCAAGAACAAGCACCTTACCAAAGAAGGGAAGAGAGCAAAGATTCAAAGGAGTGTTTGTTTTTCAAGAAGACTGGTGTGAACTGAAAGCACTGGATATGCACCACATTAGAGATACTGGAGAAAAAATAGTTATGAAGAACTAAAGCTGCATCTGATGGCCTCCAGGGCCATGTATTTGATGTGAGCCTTGCTGATCTTCAGAATGACAAAGTTGCATTTAGAAAACCCAAGCTACTGCTAAGGATATTCAGGGTGAACACTAATTTCTACTGTGTGGCTCTTACCCACAGCAAAATGTGCTCCACGGCCCAAAATGGGGGACATGATGCAAATGCATGATGATATCAAGACAAAGTTATCTGTTTTTTCTCTTCTGTGTTGGTTTTATTTTTAAAAAATTCAAAATCTCTTATGCTCAGCACCAACAGACAGGTTGACTGAATCTGGACAAAGATGATGGCAACAGCCACCCTAAAGTGCAGATGAATGGCCTGACAGAAGTGGTCACTAAGTAGATTCTGGAAGGCACTGGGAAGGCAGAGGAATGGCAGGCCGGTCTGCTCATCCTCTCCACTGTGTCTTCATTAGGAAAGTGAACATGCTAGAACTGAGGACAGTCATAGGACTGCAGGATGAAAGTTGGAGTTCTGGAAAAACTGCTTGTGACAAGACAGTTGCTAAAATTGAACCAGATGATGCATAGGAACTACCAGTCAAGAAAGAATCTGTTCAAAATTCAGATTTTAATAGTAACAAATAAAATGCCCTATTTGTGGGGAAAAAAAAGTTCTACACCAGAAACTGTCACGAAAAAAAAAATCATACAAATATTTCTTTTTTCATTAAGATATCACTAAGATGTAAGAACAGGTCCAGAATGAAAGGCAGGCAAAGCAAATCAAAGTAGGATCAGAGGTCTGGGCATAAACCATGGGTCCTGAAAAAGCAGTTACCCATTAGACTTTCACTTATTTTATGCTTTAATTCCCTTTAAAGTTTTTATTTATTTACTTATTTATTTACTTATTTATTCAGGGGGAGGGCATGTGCCATAGCACATGTAGAGATCAAAAGACAACTTTTGAGGATTCATTTTTTTTCTCCTTCTACCATGTGAGTTATGGAAATCAAACTCAGGTTTTCAGGAGTGGTGGCAAGCATCTTTACCTGCCAAACTACCTCCCTGTCCCTGATTACCTTTTTAAATCTGCCCAGTGGAATTCATTGCCTAGCTTCATTTAAGACCTAGTGCTTTAGCCCTGACAAAGCACAGGAATTTTCTTTAGTGCTTTTTATTAGCGTATATTATTTACCTCATTATTTTCCTTTCATTCTTCCAAGATTATAAGTCAAAGTTAGATTGCTTCGCTTAATTCTTTTTCCAAATGTAAATATAAATAACTGAATAGGAAATGTAAGTAATTAATAATATATTTTCTTAGACTATCCTGATGACTGCCTTAATAATTTCTTTCATGAAAACACATGGACTTCACCGTAGCAAAACTCCCCCTTGCTGTTTAGCTATTTAGTATATCTCACCATAAACTACCTAAGAACCAATCTGAATTGTTCAGCTTTTTGGATAAATGATAAAGCCCAGCTACTTTACCATGGGCTATACCACTGAAAAAAAAAATACCTCTTCTTCCCCCATCAACCATTAACTACATATAAATCCTAAGGGAGGGAAACGACCTCATGAACCTTTCCACCTGCCATGACAAGATGTTGATGGGCACCATCTTGTGCAGGTCTTATGCAGTTAACTGAGCTGCTGTGAGTTAAAGAGTGAAATGGCTATGTCATGCCTAGAACATAACACGTTTACCACACTCCATCCTGTCCTCCATCTTGCACACTCTTTTCTCTTTGGCCAAGCTTGGATTTTCTGGCTCCCTGGTATCAGAAGGTAGACAGGCACACCAGGTAGACTGAAGGAGAAATTGTTTCTTCACACACAGAAACCTGATTCTCTGACCAAAAGAAGATAGATTATGGTCACAGCAGCAAGACACAGAACTGTCCACTACCAGGAAACGTGTTCTAAGAAACTAAAGTTTCTCATGAAAACACAAATGTACCATGAACTACTCTCCCATTGGTGCTTTGGGAAAATCTCAACACGGATGTTCACTGCAGCCTATCATTTCTTCATCTCTTGGTGATTTATTGGCAGTGTGTTATCTTCTTTTTAACGATTTAATTTGATATATGAGTGTTTTGCCTGCAGGTATGCAAGTGCACCCATGTCATGCAATGCCCTTGAAGGTCAGAGGAGGATGTTGGATCCCCTGGAACTGGAGTTATGGATGGCTGTTAGCTACCATATGGGTGCTGGGAACCAAACCCAGATCCTCTGTAAGAGCCGCCAGTACTCTTAACTGCTGAGCCATCTCCCCAGCCCTGATGTTATCATCTAAAACCAGATGAATTTTATATGACAAGTTGAAAATTATTAAATGTTCCTGTGTTATTACCAAAGGACAAGGAAATAGAGAAACAGAAAAAAATTTAAATGCTACTTGATAAATTATATAACCTTTAAACTAAAACACCTTCATACTTAAAATAATTTGTATGTTCAGCTATTTAAAAATATTAACAGGTTTTTGTGATTCCTGTGTTGTTTATACACATATATAAATAGATCGATGTGTGACTTTTTAAATGACTATTTACAGAAATCTCGATCTTATAAAATCTGCTACCATAGTAATCTCACAGATAATTAGCTCCTTAGGGGAAAGTCCAATTCTTCACAACTTCACACTGAAACAGAAAACAGCCCTTCACTCTTCTACCTAGATTATGTTACATTTATTACATAAATATTGCTGTTGACAGCATCTGTAAAGAAAACTTGTAATTTTTTTCTTTAGAAGAACTTTCAGACATTGCACCTACCTTTTCAGGATAGAGATAAAAATAATTTCATTTAAAGTTAATCACAAGAGGGTTTTAATAAAAATGAATGTGCCACTGGGTTTAGAGCCTTACAGGTTATTTGAAAAATGAAAACCAAACTCTTTTCTTTTTGCCCCCAATCCACAATCCCCTGTGGCTAGAAACATACAACAAATTAAATGTAATGAGCATTCCTCCTGCTTACTAATAGTAAATGACTATTTTTAAGATAAGAGTATTAAATGTACCTATAAATAGCTCATAAATAATAATATTAAGTGTAAATACTGAATTCTAATGTAAATGTTTTATCGTTTATGCATATTGTGTTTTATTTTTAAAAGGCTTTAAATCTATTTAAAAGAGAACAAAAATAGAATACTATAAAACAAACATGAAGCAAAAGGAGAGAAGGATGAGAGTAAGTTCAGATCAGGGAGGTTTGTACCCATGCAGTCTGTCACGTCCCCTCCCTCCCTCCATGCCTCTCTTTCAGATGCAAGATTCCTAAAACCTGTGATTGTTAGAATTTTGCTTCTTTATTAATTCTGATAAATTCAAGCCAGAATGATTTTGTATTATTTTACCAGAGATCTACATTGCAGCATGTACTAATACTATCATTTGAAGATTAAATACTCAAAAAATTTTAGGACTAAAAAAGATTTGCTCTAAGTAGCCCTTTTTACATAGTAGTATTAGGTACAGTTAAAACTGAGGACTGAAGCACAAGGCCTAAAGAGGAGAGCAGGACAGGGCAGGCTTCACTCCAAAGAAACAGGGTCCAGGAAGCTCAAGGGTCTTTCATTATTGGATGAATAATACAAGGAAGAACAAGGAAGAATGAGGCAGAAGGTGGAGGGAGAGAAGAGGAAAGGGAGATAAAGGAAGAAAGAAGAGAGGAGGGAAAGGATGGGGGGAGGAGGAGCACAACCTAAAGAAAAAAGATAAAACTAGCTCGAGAAAAGTGTTGGCATGTGTTCAAGTAGTCACTTCTTAGTAAGCTATTAGAAACTCTTTTTCCTTGCGTATTTGTGTGTGTGTGTGTGTGTGTGTGTGTGTGTATGCATGTGTATGCGTGTGTGTGTGCTGTACTGCCTGTTCATATGTGTGTGGAAGACAGAGGTCAACAGTGGATATCTACCTCAGTTGCTCTCTACCTTATTTTTTCAGAAGGGGTCTCTCACTGAACCTGGAACTCACCACTTCCACTATTAACTAACCTACAAGCCCCTGGGATCTGACTGTCTCTACCTCTCAACCCAGTGCTGAGGTTACAGGTGTGCACCACTATGCTTGGCTTTTATGTGGGTGCTGGGGACCTGAACTCAGGTCCTCAAGCTTGTGCAACAAGTACCTTACTCATCGAGTTATCTCCCCCAGCTTCCCTCTTTCTTCTTAATAACCCACTTGGTCACTTACAGATTCAAAATTATTCATTCAACTTTCTTTAAATAGCTCAAAATAGACCATTATTCAGCAGGCAATCCATAATAAAATATATCCACATGAACAGCACCTTCAATCAGGTAATCCTGACTGCTAGCAATAGATCGCATGTAAAAAAGTAGTGTCTAAGCAGTGCTGTACTTAGCAGTCACTGTCATGCTAAATCAAGGGTTTGATAGAATTCTTGGTGATTTTCCTCAATCTAAGCACTTTGAAACACCCTCTCCACAATCCCCTTTCCAGATTGCTGTCATAAACACTGCTTCTGAGGACTGCCAGACCTGGGCTGGATCCCCAATCCACTTATTGACATGCTAAGTCATACACCCTTTTTCAGTTTCAGGACTTACTAATGAGTTCTATAATGTCACCAACAAACAGTTATGGAACCCAAATGTGGTGGCACTGTAAAGTACCTAACTGCACCTGACCATCATCAGATGGTATGGATTACAGGATAGCAGAGTGATCCAAAAGAACAGAGGAAGATATGGCCTAGTGGATAAAAGATCTTTTCAGAGCCAGAAATCCTGTTTCTAAGTCTGTTAACCCAGCCTTCCTGTGGCAACCTAAGCTAACAGTGCCTCAGCATCTATGCAATCCTGTTGATTAAAAGTGAAAGGTTACTGGTTATCATGATAAATGCCTGCAATTCCAGCACCTGGGAGGCTGAGGTAGCAGGCTCATGAATTGATGGTCAATCTGGACCACACAGTGAGTTCCAGGCTAATCTGGGTTATATAATGAGATCCTATCTTAAAAAGAAAAGTGGTATGTGATCTCTAAGATGCCCTTTTACTCTACAAAATTCTGTGGTGCCAAAAGTATTATAAACTAGGAAAATTCTAATTAATTTCTCTTTGAAGAAGTTGCTAATTGTTTATTGGACTTCCATCACTCATGTGCCCTCTAGTGTTTAATCAATAATATTTGAAGCCATCAGGGGAAATGTATAAAATAAAATCAGCCCTAAAGAATGGCCTTTATTTATTTTTAAAGATTTATTTTATTTTTAATGGTGTATATATGTGTGTACCTGTACATCTCTGCACATATGAGTGCTGGTTCCCAAGGGGGCCAGAATAGGCAGCCATATCCCTTAGAACTAGAATTACAGGCAGTTGTGATCTGCCCTACATGATGCTGGGAAAAAAACTTGGGTCCTCTTCAAGAGCAGTACATGCTTTAGGCCACTGAGCCATATTTTTATCCCCCAAGAATAGGCTTTATACTGTGGGATGACAAAATGTTTTGAAACCAGGCAGAAGTGGCATTAAACCCTGACTATGCTACACTAATCATGTAACTTTGCAAAAGTTATTTCAATTCCATGAGAATTCATTTGCTATTCTGAAAAATGAAGCTGACCAACTCTAAGTGTTAGAATTCTCCTGATTTCCAGTAGAATTTGAATTCTCCTAGCTTCTAGTAAACATTTGGGGTTTTTTTTTTCAGTCATGGCCAAAATTCTCTGAAAAAGATCATGATAATTCATTTTCATTTTTGAATACTGCATATGTTTGACAGAGTTTTGATAAACAGAATAGAATACATGTCAAGAAATACTACCCAAAATCCAGTGTAATGAAAAATACTAGAAATTATAGTAGCAGTGGATTACACAAAATGATTACTTTAGCTTCACTTCAAAATTGTAGTGAGATAAGATAGCTAAACAACTTGATATGTGCCTCAGACTGAATGATCTAGAATTACAACCACTACAAAAAAATGCATCTTAAATTGTTGTAATGAGTACGTTTGGTCTCATTAACAATGAGACAAAAATTGTTTTTCACTTCTGAAAGGCCCATAAAAACTGAACAGTTAAGTACTGTTTCAGAAACTATTTGCATAAAAGTGCATCAAAACGTTCAGGAAGACTATTTGTGAGTGATGAAACACCATTTCAAAGCCAGCAGGGAAAACCACAGCTTGGCTCACTTTCTGGCACCTACATTATTAGTTCAATAGATTTATTCAAAAATCTTTCTGATCTTTTACTCTGACTTGGAGAAAGTGAATTTTTAAAAGTAAAAGCCTATAGGGCCTTTCATTTCCTATTACGCATCATCCACATAACTAACATCAATAAAACATGCCAGGCTGGACCTGACTGTGACAATCCTCAAATTGTTCTGGGCCTTGCCTACCACAGGTACAGAATAAACACCAAGATCAGTAGGAAAGATCAATCAGGAAAAATAAGAATGCGAGTTTACTTCCAGGATCTGAGAATACCAAGTTACTTTAGTACATTCTCAGTACTGACTACTTTTAAAAAGTCATCAAACTTTATTCAAAATTATTCCATACATATAATTGATGAAAGCAACATTTTCATGAAGAAAGTATTCATTTCTACTTTGTCCAATGTCTGGAATGACTTAACTAACAACAATGGCAATAACACTTACCAGTTTCTTAAAGACTTACAATGGTCCTGGGTCATTGATTACTGTGTGTAACTTACATACATGAGCTCAAGACAATCGAACTTACAGGTGAATAAACAAGCATTCTATGAGTTGAAATAACTCAACTATCACACACATTCAATAAACTATGGAAGCAGAACTATAGTTGATATGTCTTATAAACGTCATTTATTCATGCATATATTTATTGCTTTAATATGTATCTTTTTCTTAGAGAAACACTACTATAGTAGAAAAATGGTCTGCTTTACCCAATGGACTATTAAGGAAGTGACCAAGGTGCTTCAAAGGTAGCACCATGAAGAGCTGCAGCCTCTGCTATCACAAGATTTCAAGACAGCCTTGGAGTCATACTACTGTGAAGTGAGAAGTCACATAGGAGGCCATGTGCACAAGAAAGACAATATTGTATTCAAGAGTCCCCAGTCCAGCATCGAATACCATTTGTGTGTAGATCACCTTACACTTCCAAAATCAGTTTAATATTCTGATCACTGTAGCCCTGGTCAATACCACTGCAGCAGAAGAACCAACAAGAAAAGGACAGTCAACACAGTTCAGACAATAAATGATTATTGTTTAAAACCATTAAGCTAAGGATGGAGCAGTCAAGAGCACCAGCTGTTCTTGCAGAGGACCTGGGTTTAGTTCCCAGCACCTACATGGTGGCTAACAACATCCATAACTCCAGTTCCAGGGGATCTGATGCCCTCTTCTGGCCTCTGTGAGCATTGCATGCATGGGTGCACTTACATACATGCAGGCAAAATACTCAAATACACAAAATGAAAATAAATAAGTTTTTTAAAAATTTAAAACCAACCATTAAGCAATTGTAGTGGAGGAATGGGAGAGTTACGCAGCATTAGATAACCTAAAGTGTCAAAAGAGTCTTCTGGAAAAGAGACTGTTAAGTACCTACAGCAAAGGACAACTGTGGCATAAAACTGTCCCCCAAATGTCAAGCTTGGTTGCATACACTTGCATAGGATCATCACAAACAAACATGATTGTGGATGCTCTGCAAGAAAGGATGGGCCAGGAGAGTCGGCCACACCTCCCAAGTTGGCCCAAGTAGCCCAAGGGACAGGGACTAAGGGCCCCTAAGTGGAAAACACCATGAGCTGCGTGAGGTCACAGGATCCATGCTTGGGTGTGGACTTTCCAATAATGGCCTTAAATGGGGAGAGGAGGGTGCCCACTCTTCTGTAAGTAATCCCTCACCCACAGCTCTGTTAGTAAGCACAATAAATTCACTAGGGTTTCCCAAACTGTGGTTTGGAGAATTCATACCTCATTTTATTGTAGGACCGGGGAGGGGGCAGGTTGCATATGAGCCTCCCAGAAGGAATTTTAGCGACAACTCAAAAATGTAAGAGAACAGATGAAGCAATTGTTTGGTTGTGAGCATTTCTTCAACACAGCCTAGCAAAGGGAAAAAAAATCAGAATAAACCAGGATCCAGCTGCTTATTCATTCACCTATAAATAAGTATTTTTTATTGTTAACTTTGAGAGTCATACATGAAATTAGAAAATATTTACTTAATTATATTCAAGACCTTTGGGGTCTAAAGAAAGGAACTATTTCTTGTTTGATTAATTCCTACTCATTCCATAGAGAGTAAAATGGGACATAGAAAAGGTAAGGGCAGTGGGTGAAGAGCAGGAGAGGCTTTGTCCATTCTTTAAACTTTTACTATTATAATATACAGAGGAGATTATGGATCACGCACTGCATTTATATATGTTAAAAGATTTATTTTATATGCATGCATATGTGTGTGCCTGCATGAGTTTATGAGCACCATGTGCATTAGGTACACCCCACTGAGGCTAGAGGGTGTTGGACCACACTGCAGTTACAGGCAGTTATGTGCTACCTGATGTACGTGCTGGGAACCAAACCACACTCCTCTACAGGACCAGTAAGTACTCTTAACGACTCCATCTACATTATATTAACATGTAAGCAAAAGAAAAGCATTAAAACCAACCATGAATAAACCATACCCAAACTTGATCGTGTTTCCTATTAGAGCTGAGGATCATTACATTCTGCCTTCCTCAGAACTGAGTATTTGATTCTACTGGGAAAAGGTCCTCTTTCCAGAGTTTTTAGATTTGGAACTGACTGAAGAAGGTCTTGGACTTTGAGTCATTGGCCAGAAGGAAGTGAGTGAATCACAATCATTACCATTTAATCCCCACAACCCAGAGATAGTTTACAGTTCACAGCAAAGCAGGAAATCCATGTTGCAAAACAGATGAGAGACAGAGACCAAGTTTTGACAAGCTGCTCTTGTGCCCTGGATTCAGTTGTGTCTAAAGCCATAATAGGCTTTAACATCAAAGCAAGTGAGTCAACACACTCACTTTTCATTATTTAAGTAAACACAAGTAGGACTTGTGTTCATATCATCCAAAAGAGCCTTCAATAAAAATAAAAGAAAGGCATTATCTGAGACGATTTCAAAATTGCTTGGACAACTACTGTCTTAGGAGAATAAAAGCATCTCTAATCATAAAATATAAACAGTTAAATCAAGGGAGACAACATGAAATTTTAACCTCAGATACCAAATTGATAACATCTTTTACCTTCTAATTGAACACCTTCTTTTGTTTCCCAGCTACTCACTGACACAAGTTGTGTCTCATCCTATCTTCTAAATTCACATTTCACAAAATGCCATCCAGTGCTATCACAGAATGCTAGACAATGAGCTAGAACACAGGAAAAAGGTCAAGAAAGGGACGGCAAGACTAGGTTTGTAGCCTCTGGGTACTATAGTTAATACCTCTAACCTTTGGCAAATGTTCCAAAGTCATGAGCCCAGAAAGCCCCATTCTTTATCACTGAGGAAATAAACCTGCTTCCATGCCCCACCACCTGAGCTCTCAGGCCTCCTGGGTCACACAGACCCCCTTCATGCCAAGACTTGTTAGCTCCCCAGTCCTGAGTTCCCTATCCCCAACATTCTGCTGCCGGCTCTGGTTATTCAGCCCTATGCACCACATTTGCCATATCTGTGAATCCCAGCACCCCCCCCCCCGAGCTCTTTCACATCTGTGATTTACTTTCCCAATCCCAGCCTTCCATGTCTACACTCCCAGTGCCCAGACTACACAGTCCCAGAAGCTTCTTGAACCTCATAGACCTGCGAGTTTCCCCAGACCTGTGAGAACACAGACCCCACCCTTTCCAGCAACCCCAGTAACCCAGGCCTAGCTGGAGTAGCTGCCCCAGCTTGGTCAATTCTGGAGAACCTGTGCGCTGTTGTAGCCATCTGCTCACTCTCAGGCATAGTGGGGATTATGGAGCCAGTGCATCACTTTGGAAAGACCCAGTCAACAGTTATGTCAGCACATTTTCTTGGTTACTCCTTATGACCCAGAAGTTCCTCTGACCCTACGACAACAAGCCATGGCCTCACCTCCTTCCCAAGTTCTGCAGAAGGAGTCAAGCCCATTAAGGGGAAGGGCTATGGATATATAAGCCAGGAAAACCACGAGGCCAGGCTCTCTTGCCATTTTGTGTGGCTGTCAGGAAGTCACCAGATTTCTGTTTGGGTGTGGACTTTTGAGCATAGGTAATCACCATTTTTTGGAGTAGAGCTCAGTGAAAGGCTGGGCGAGACAGCTGGCATGGATACCCTACCCGGCTTGGGGGCTCTGCGGCAGAGCAAGACAAGGCACTCAGACCATGAGAAGGCACCCACTGGGCGATGTCTTCGTAAGTCACTCCCTTTCCCAGACATCATCTAAACTGCAAAATCCAAATAGAATGTCTTATGTTGATTTGTCAATCTGTGAGGGCGGGTTTCCCAGCAGGAAGGGAAAAAATTTAGTGCAACATTACTGATTTGGAATCATTCTCATCCCTCCAACAACAATAAAAAAATCAACAGAGACCTGCCTGCCAACCTTCTCACCCAGCACTCACCCAGCCCACACTGCTGCTCCAAGACCACAGAGAGTCTGTTCAGGAACTTCAGACTCAAAAGTTGCAACTATGCCTACCTGAACTGAGACCATGTCTTACACCCCATTCACATATCAACACAAAGTGGCCCCAAAACTGAACACCAAGTACTACTTAGCTGGGCCATAACCTGACAAGCTTGGGAAACAGCAAAATAAAGCTACAAACACTCACTCTGCAAAGACAGGCTCATTTACCCTTACCAAGAAACACCACCGGTGGCACAACTCCAAATAAATAACCAAGACAAAACAACTCCTCCAGAAACTAGCACCTCCATCATAATGTTTTCTGAAAATGGCAATTTCACTGATGCGCAAGATAATGGTTTCAAGAAAGCAATTATAAATGTGTTCAAGAATTCAAGACATGAAATTAGAATTCAATAAAAAGATCGAAAATCTGAAGAAAAGTCAAAGTGAAATACTTGAAAAACTCGGGAACTCAGAGAAAAGCTCAAAGGAAAGGGTCAAAAAAGGATCTGATGAAATGGAACAGAGAATATCAGATCTCAAAGACAAAGTTTAGGAAATGGATCACCCCATCAAAGAAAATGTCAAAAAATATTAAAAAAATAAAATAAAGACCTAAACTAGACAAAGACCCAACAGAAAAAGAAAATTACAGGCCACTCTCTCTGATGAACATAGATGGTTGTTTCTGGTGCCTGTGCTATTGGGATCCTGTTCAGAAAGTCCTTTCCTGAGTTTATAAGTTCCAGTGTATTCCCTACTTTCTCCTCTATCAGAGCCAAGGTATCAGGCCATGTGTTGAAGTCCTTGATCCCTTTGGAGTCGAGTTTTGTGCAGAATGAAAGACAGGGATCTAGTTTCATTCTTCTGCATGTAGCACGGTTTGACCACCAGTACTTTTGGAACATTCTGTCTCTTGTCAATGTATGACTTTGACCTTTTTGTCAAAAATCAACTTGACTGCAATTATGTGTGTCCTCGAGATCCAATTCTATTGATCAGTAGGTCTGTTTTTATGTGATAGCTCAGTTTTTATTGCTATAGCTTTGCAGTATAATTTCAAATCATTTCTTTGATTGTTCAGGATTGTTTTGGCTCTCCTAGGTCTTTTGTGTTTCCATATGAAATTTGATATTATTTTTCCAATGTCGGTGAAGAATTGTGTTGGAATTTTAATGAGGGATTGCACTGAATCTGTAGATTGCTTTTGGCAGGATGGCCATTTTCATGATAGTGATCCTACCAATCCATGAGCCTGGGAGATTGTTCCATCTTCTGGCATCTTCATCAATTTCTTTCTTCAGTATCTTACAGTTTTTATTACATAAGTGCTTTATTTCCTTGCTTAGATTTTTTTCCCCCAAGAAATCAAGCTGGTACTGATCTTGAAGCTACATCTCTTCTGGTTGGCTTTCATAGTACTAAAAGGTGCTATATGAGTTACTGGCAGAGAAAGTTAGTCATCAATCTCATCCAGCTGTAAACCTGTAAACCATAATAACTGGCTTGACAAACCATACCCACTTGTGCAATAGTGTTACAAATATTATGGTAGTAATAGACCACCTTCTATTTGGATTTGAGGCCCACTTCACAAGATAGAGTCCACATCTGATACTTATTAGGGCCAAGAACCTATAGGCTACAGGCCATAAGGGAGAATTGACTACTATCATTCTGCTAAATAGACTTGATATTAAACAAATTCCTAATGACATACTGTTATACCCATAGATTAGTACATCTTTAACTCTCACCAAGAAGATTCTTCTTGCAGAAGATGATGATTAACACAAAGATCGACAACTGGTCAACATGTAGAATATAAGAGACTGCAGAGAGCTCAGTTCTAAGTGGGACATCCATATTGCACTCTCTCCTCCCAAGGCTCAAGAATCGTTGTAGAAAAGGGGATAGAAAGATTTAAGAGTCAGAGGTGGTAGAGAAATACAAAGAAAGTGTTATCTGGACACCAGAGGGTAATTGCACATATGAACCCACAGTGCTTATGACAGCATACACAAACAAGACTTGTGCAAACCCAAGCCAGACAGAGGCTTAGCATGGATTGTGGAGATTGGCAGGAAACCCCAGCTCTAGCTGAGAATCTATTGGCAATTGATAGATGCAGGGAGAGGAAGAGTTGGTTTTTCTTACTGGTGTGATGCCTGGTGGGTTGACCGGATTCCAAGGGATAGATTCACATCCGAGAGCACTTGGGAAACACAGATTAGACTTGATAAATCTTTAAAGAAAAAAAGACAAATAATAGTAGAGGACATGAAGTCAGGTGGAGGGGGTAGTAAGGTGGGAGTTGGGGGGGTGTGTAACGATGATTAAATATATTGTATGAAATTCTCCTTCAATCAATAAAAATATTTTTTTCAAAAAAGGAAAACCTAGGGGCTAGGGAGACATCTCAATGGGTAAAGTACTTGAAGCGCAAATAGGGGACCCAAGTTCAAATTCCCCTTGCATATATAAAATTCAGACATAGCCACATGCCCATTTAACCCCAGTGCTGAGGGACATAGACAGGTGGAATTCTGGAGCTCTCTAGTCAGCCAGTTTATCCAAAATGGAAAGTTCCCAGTTCAGTGAAAGGCTGTACCTTAAAAAACAAGATAAAAATGATAGAAGAGAACACAGTGTCAACCTCTGGCCTCTACATGTGCAACACACAAAGGTACACATGCCCCTCACACATCCACATACGTAACAACACATGCACACACACACACACACACACACACACACACACAAAGAGAGAGAGAGGGAGAGAGAGAGAGAGGAAAAAAATAAGCTGCACATGGTGGCACACACCTATAATTTTTGCACTTGGGAGGCTAAGGTAGGAGGATTACCTTGAGTTTGAGGACAGCAAGGCCTATATAATGAGTTAAATGTCAGTTTGAGGGACACAGGTGGACTCTAAAGGAAAACTAGAAAAGGAAATGAAGAGGCAAAGAAGGGAGGAAAGGAGAGACAGAGAAAGAGAAACCTACTAGGTATATAGTATATATAGTATATACTATACTGTATAAGTTAGGGAAATGGAAAGACAATGCTATTATGATAACTAATTTAAAAGAAAATGAATTTACAAATGGAAACTACCAGCATTCATTTATGGACATACATAAGGATGAAGGCTGTTAAAGCAGCAAATAGTCACCTAATCATCTAACCTTCAGATAGGGTGCAAAAGCATCAGCTAAAAGGTGGTTCATCACTGCTAGAGAAGTAAGCTTTTGTTTCAAACTTTACCTTAGACCCTGCAAGATCTTCTTGTTTATCTTGTGCCTTTCTTTCCTTTTCAATGTCCTTAGACATCAAGGGAACATGACAGCTAGACTGAGTCATGATCAAAGTGCCCTGGGCTCTCCCTTCAAAACCCCATGCATAGCACAGGAGACAGACTGGAAAACTGGCAAACACTGTTTCCAAAATAAATTAATTGGTGCAGGGGGAACAGGGGTCTTTTTCTGAATCCTAACTCCAAGAAAGAGCAAGAATTTAGCAAGAGCATTTTCCCTTGCTTACGTCCAGAGCTACATGAAGCAGAAGAAAAGCTCCTCAGTAGACCATTGTGAGTCTCCTTTTATCCTCCCAGTAGCAGGGATGAAAGATCCCAAGCCTTCAGTGCAACAGAGCTCAAGGCACCAACTTTTCCAAAAGATAAAAATCAACCCCCCCCCCCAAGACTGCATGTTTACTTTGAAATATGGAAAAACCAGGCTTCTCGGAGTAACTACTTTCCAGACATACAAATGCTTTAAAGACAAAACAGGTTGTATTTGTTAGGATGAATGAAAGGCCTAGGGCAGGACTGTCAAGTCTCTCTTTTTATGATGGAGAACATCATCCCAACTCTCTGCACCCTGGAGGCAAATGAGGACAAAGAGATGAATCATGGGAAATTTCTGGCAAGAGCAGGAGAAAAGCCATAAGTCCATAGGGCGGAACACAGATCCAAGGATGCGGGGCCAGCCAAGGACAAGAAGGGGTCCTGGGCTCCTTTTGGAATTCCTCAAGCTTTATTGGTAGAGATCGCTGCAATGTATGTTAAGCACATGTTCCACCTTGGGCATTGTTCTAAGTCCTATGAATGTGTTAGTGAATAACACAGAAAAGAATACTAAAACTGCTCAATTTCATTGTAAAGGATTTCAGGAATAAAGACTGACAACAAATTAAACAAACAAGTAGAATTATAATAAACCCTTTATAAAAGAAAAAGTCCTTCAAAGAAAATAAGCCAGGAGGAGAGAACACAAAATGCCAGGAGAGTAAATGGTTCTTTTGCTATTTCAGGTTGGTGTTCAGGGAAGGTAACAGGGAGAAGTCGTGGTGTTGAGAAAGATTCAGAGAAGGGACTATGCCAGGCCTTAGAAAGAAGAGTGTAAAAGGCAAAGGAACAGAAAAGGCAAAAGTCACAAGGAAGGGGTCTTGCAGAGGACCTGAGTTTGGTTCCCAACACCCACAGAGCAGCTATCAATGTCTGTAACTCCAGTTTTAGGTGGATCTGACACCCTCTTCTGGCCTCTTCAGGCATTGCACACAGGTGGTACACTTACACACCTGCAGGCAAAACACTTAAACACATAAACAAAATAAAATGAAAATTAAAAAAATCACAAGTTACAAGAAGAATCTTGTCAATCAGGTTCAAGGTAAGGCAAGAAAGACTCAAATCTGGAGTAAGAGACAGCAGCAGGGGTTAAAGATGAGATCAGAGCAGTAATTTTGGACCACGTACGAAAGGATTGATAGAATTTCAGCTTTGTTTTGACGAGGAACATCTTTGGAGTTTTACGTGGAGGTGGGATGCCTAATATAGCTGCTGAATTGAGAAGGTTCAGAGCAAAGAGAATAGTTAAGACATTTTAATAACCCAATGTCAATGTCTGGGAATTCAATCTGCACATAATTTCATCACAAAAGTATTATTTGCCTTCAAATAAAACTAAGCAATTTTATTGTTCTAGTTTGTTTCTCCATTGCTGTGACAAAATACCCTGACCAATACCAACTTGGGGAGGAAAGAGTTTATTTGGCTTTTATCTCCTGGGTCACAGTTCATCAGGGAGCCCAAGGTAGGAACTCAGGGCAGGACCCTGTAGGCAGGAACTGGAGCACAGGCCATAGAGGAATGCTGCTTATTGTCTTGCTCCCCTGGCCCATGTTCAGGCTCTTTGTTATACAATACATAACAACCTGCCCAGACATGTCACTGTCCACAGTGGGCTGGGCCCTCACACATCACTCAGCAATCCAGAAAATACCCAAAAGCCATGGCCACAGGCCAGTCCAGTGGAGGCAATTCCCCAGTTGAGGCTTCCTCTACCCAGGTGTGTTAAGTTGACAACTAAAACTATCCAGCACATTTATATACAGCAACATTGCAATAGAATTCTTCCATTTCTCATTACTCTTCCTCTATGCTATGCAATCTTGCTCCCATTTAAATTGTAAATACATTCACATTTTTGCTCAGGGGAAAAGTATTTTTCCAGTGGAAGATAAACATTTTTAATTATTGATGCTGCTTCTCAGGTAAAAAGTTTCATTTGGATATTTTTATATTTTCCATTTCATTTCTTCATTATTGATCATATTTGAATTTAAATATTGTGTATATGTGTGTGCATGTTCATGTGTGTGGATGCATATGTGTGTAGGTGCACCAGTTATGTGTGCACCTGTACATGAGCAGGTCAGAAAAGAACCATAGGTGCTACTCCTTAGGAAGCCTTCTACCTCTTCATATAAAGCAAGTAGGTTAGGCTAGTTTTCCAGGGAGCTCTAGGGATCTACCTGCCTTTTCCTCCCCATCCTATTATCACTGGCATTATGTGTACTATTCTGCCTGGATTTTTGCATGGGTTCTGAAAGTCAAACTCATGTCCTCAGTTTGTGCTGCAAGCACTTTACTGACTGTGCCATCTCCCCAACCATTAACTTAAAACTTGTACAGACTTATCAGTGCCATTTTGAAATCCTCATCAGCTAATTCTATTGTTTCTATCATTCCTGAGTCTTATTCTATTGTCTGATTTGTTTTCTGGGTCATAGTTTCTCTTTCATCAGACTTGGAATGAGGTTCACATTTTGTTTCTATCACTGATAATCTTGTTTTAAACAGTACTGAAGTTTGTTTTGAAAGGCAGTAAGCATTTCTTTCAAACAGGTGAGTGTGTTTTTAAAGCTTATTTTAAGCTACATAATGGCAGATCCAGCAGAGCTTTTACTCTATAGTTAGTGTAGTCCTACTATGGTGTAAACCTTCTGGAGGCTCTAATTAATGTGCCCAAAATAGCTGAAACTTAACTCCCACCTCTGTATAAGATCTGGGAACTATTTAGTTCACATATACCCAGACAAATGCCCAATTCTGCCCAGTTTCACCATATTCAGGGATGTTTAAGATGATTCAAAAGAATCTCATGCATGTTTCTGGAGCCATCACAAGCATGATCATCCCTTCTCTGATACTCTCAGTGCCCTTACACTCCACAAGTTCCAGCATTTATCTCTTGTATTCAGAGGTCTGGTTGGGCTTTGCTTGGGCTTCACGTCTCTGAGACACGGTCCAGAAAGTGCTTTCAGGCTCAAAGCTGCAGCAATCTTAGAGATTATCTTGTTTGTTTTTCTCCTCTCTCAGGAAACATGGTCCTACAGTGTCAGTTTTTAAATATCCAAAAACTATTTTTATTATTTGTCTAGTTATCTAGGACTTTCTCTTTTAACAACAGGCAAGCAGAGTGAAAACAGAACTGCATGCAGAGGTCCACACTATTCTCAGTTATTAAGGAACAGCAGAAACCCAGGGAGGGACTGGGGCACAGCCAAGGTCACACAGATGCTCACAGCAGCATGAAGCTCAACATCCATTTCCTAACTCTTAAGTCCAACGCCTTTCCCTCTTGCCTCCTACAGGATGATGAATTCAGGATAGTATATTCATTTCCTAGCAAAGTATCACAAACTGAATAGCTTAAGGCAATAAAAATTTATTCTCTCCCAGTTTTGGAGACCAGGAATCCAGAAACAAAATATTGACAGAGGAGGTGCATGCTTGAGTTCCTGAGAAGGAAACTGTTCTATAATTCTTTCCTAGCTTTTGCTATTTGCAATCCTTGAAATCACTTATAGATAAAACACTAATTTCTGCCTTGTCTTTGTGTGGCCTTGTCTCTTGTTTATGCCTTCTCTTCTTATAAGAATGTTTGGCACTGGGATTGGAGATTAAGACTTGGGTATATCTATTTTGGGAAGTGGCAAAATTAGACTTGAAATAGATAGGAAGGCTGAATAATGCAGCCACAGTCACACAACACAGTTTGAAAACATACATCTCATGTAAGAACAGACTCTGGAGCTGATGAAATCTATTAGAGAACTTATATGGAGCACCATTAATACAAGGAAAACTATAAAATTTGGTTAATGATGCCCCATTTCTGCTGAGCCTAAATCACGTTACTGGCCACACCTTCTCATCATTTTCTGCATTATGCTAACTTGGCTCAGTCTCCCAAGAAGTAATAAGGAACAGTTGCTTTCCTTTGATTTAACCTTTTTTCTCTAATAGAATCCTGAAAATAAAGATAGAATAAAAGCAAATTACTGATAAGCTCGTATCTATAACAGGAAGAATGTCATGAATGTAATAATTGTATTTGCTAAGGTGACCCATTGTGACTTTCAGAGTCTTTATCAGGGAAAAATGAAAGTTTATGTGACATCTAATTGTTATTTTAGCTCGTATTCTTCACTCTCCAAGGACCTTTGGTTTTCAGCATAAACTCTAAATATTTTTCACCTTTCTCAGAAGGTTTATATGATGCATTGTGAGACAAAGACAAGCAATAAGAAGATTCACTTCATAAGAAAAACTAGCAGCGAAGCACACAGACAAGTAGCAAAGGCATTCTGTTAAACAAAAATCAACACAACACTCATAATTTCCCAGTGTGAATTCATTAAGAAAAATGTGCCTATAACAGAACCCTGAGCTCCTTAAATAATCATTTGAAACTGCATTTACTGTGAAAATATACCTAGAAAAACCTGGACATCCTTAAATAATGCTTTGAAACTTCATTTGCTATGAACATCCACAAGATTGCAATTAGGAACACATCTTTAAACCCACATTTCACCTGGGCTATAAGTCCTACTGGGCACTGAACAGAGGCAGTTAATTTGGTTTGCTTTATGATCTGGACCAAATACAAACATTAAGTGAGGTCAAACAGAACACCCACTGGCAATCCTCAAGTCTCTAAAGCTGATTTAAAAGAAACCGGAAAATTGAGTTGAATAGGAACCACAAAAGCAAAGATTCGGTTTTAATGAAAAAGAAAACTTGCCAATATCAATCCTCATTGTGCCAAAGATACCCCAAAGTGGAATGGAATATAATAGCCAACAAATACAACTGCACCCCAAAATTATAATTTGGCAGAGGGAAAGATTTATAAGAGCATTAACTTAGCACACATAACATTAGAATCATGTTTAGAAAAGGATACTCTGTATAAGCCAATGCAAGGTAGATAAAAGGCAGTTGCATACATGGCCAAAGTAATTGGAAAATGAACCTAATACCAAGAGAATCACACAATACTGGTCATGAAAGGAAAGTAGAGATTGAACTCCTCAATTTACAGATGACAGAAAGAGGCAGTCTCCTAAGGTCACAGTACTGAAAACAAAAATGGGATCAGAGCCTACACCCTTTCCAGACTTGTGCCATTTACTCAGCCAACTTTTCTCAAGGCTGTGGGGGTCAGACTTTCTCCAAGTTCATACCTGGTCCCCCTTTCCTTCTCTTACTTCCTCCAGGTTGTATCTCACTTTCTCCCCACAGCCTTTATTTCAGTTAGCAGAGTCATTTAAATTTTATTTATCCAGTGCTAACTTCCCTGAACTCCAAACCTATAGTTAACAGCTGTGTGTTTCACAAGCATCTCAGCCTTAGCATATGCTAAAGGTGAGTTGCAATGCTCATTCTTCCTTTGAAAGACCTGTTCCTCCTCATGATAGACCTGTTCCTCCCCAGTTGAGCTCCAGCTACTAGACAGAATAACTATCACCTGAGCAGATTCTCTAGCCAAAAAAATCAAGACAGGCGCCTTAGGCAGATAGTTTTTTATCCTGCCCTACATCCAGCCTGTCAAGCCCATCCAAGTGTCTATCCACTTTCACTGCCATGTTCTTAGCCCACACTATCAACATTTCCACAAACACTGCCCCCTAACGTCTCTCTGTATTATGATCTCTTAAGACTAACTTATTTGCCAGGCAGAATCCAGAACACTCTTAAGAATATTCCATTTAGAAGAAAATCGAACCCCATCCCCGCTGCCCACAAGGCAGGCTTTAGGTGGCTGTTTAATTTCTTTTGCCTCATCGCATGCCTCCTTCCGCTGTGACTACACCACTGGCAGCACACTGCGTTCTAAATTCTTCTATGCTCTTCATTTCGGAGCCTTGACACATGCTCCTCTCTTGTCTGAGTGTTCTTTCTATTCTGAAAATCTAGTTACATTTACACTTCAAGGCTCCTATAGAAAGTCACTTATAAAAGGAGACCTTCTCAAACTGCCCATCGAAACAAGGCCTTGGCTTCTTCCTGCCGTCTTTCTAACAGCAGCTTTACCTGTTTCCATCACAGCACTTACTAAAATCTTTTGACATTTATTGATTTGGCTATTGGTTATGATCCATTATAAATCTCTCAGCTGAATGCCAATAGCCATCAAGTCTGTCATTCCTATTATGTCACTACCATGTCGCCAGCACCAAGCATATAGTACTTGATAAGTATTCTTCAACAGAATGAAAACAAAGGATATTTATAACACTGTTCCCTCCAATTGAAGAGGACACAAAAGATTACAGGCTTCCATTCAATGTCAATATATTTAACAGGATGGAAATAATATCACCACTGAAGGTTGCTAAAACATCAAAAGTTGTCAATTCTTATTCTCTGGAGGTCCTTGTTAAACAGCATCCCATCCATCAAGGATGAATTAAATTAGTCCCTGGCTCAGAGAAAGAATAAGATGACTTCACCAAGTCTCTTCCAAACTTATGATTATATGAAGAAAATCCATAAATGTCCATTCTTACAGCATTCTGATAACACAGTAATTACCCTTTTAATGAAAAAGGAATCCTTTACTATCTATTCTCATTGAATTATGGACCTTAAAATTGAATTGAAGTCTAACACACACCAAGCAGTAGTAATGTCCTAGGATTCAAAGGGCACTGCTGATAGAAGGCCTTTCTGCATTTTGTAGTGCCCTTCACTGTGAACATCAAGTCTACAGATATCCCCTGGGTGTTCTCAGTTTGTGAGCCAATCCTTAACATCAGGAAAGACATTAGTTGCCCTTCCCTATTTGTCACCGGTATTGAAATTAAGCCTTCATGAAGATTCCCTTTAAGATGTGACTTTCTCCATCCCTACCACTTAGACCTGGGTCAGCAGGCTGGTCTCATTCCTAATAGCACATCAGTTCCCATGCTGCTCTGGAACCACAATCCATCTTCCCAGAGTCTTAAAACCTATGAAAGTCTGCCCTGACATCCATTTCCTCCACTATAGACTTGAGTTCTTCCATCTAAGCATCAATTTATAGAATTAGAGCACTGACAACCCACCTGAATTTCACCCAAGTCCCATGCTCCTCCAGTTTATTAAGCACATTTACCAATAGTAGCTCAAATGAGTCTAGCTAGCCCATTCCATAGACAAGACTACCTCACTTCTCACCTCACTTCCTTTTTTCATATGTTTTATAATGGATTCTTTTCAAACTAAATTTACACTTTTACTCCAATTTAATCCTCTGTGGTTTCTTTATATACAATTGTTAGTTTGGAGACATAATCTTGTAAATCTAACTTCTGGACAATGACACTGGAAAACATTGTTTTCAATAAAGATACAACATAGAGTGACAAATGCAACCTTGGACAGCTGACCAACTTTTTTCCCCTTGAGAATGTTTGTGTAACTTTCTATATTTAGTACCCAAGGACATTTCTTTTCTCTGTCTGCTAACATGAAGTACAGTAAGGTTACATTAGCTAATAAAAGCCCTTTACTGACAAAAGAAGCTTTTGAAAAGTCACTCAGAAAAGGAGCTCTATCGATAGCTTTATTAAAATAAAATGCCACATCTTTGTGAAGTTAAAAGTCTCTGGATTGTGGTTAAAAGTCTGGTCAACTCTAAATACAATGAAAAGTCTTCCAAAATCCATGTTTTGCTGCAGCTGACTTAACTATGCATGAGAGATAGGCTATAGATTCAGACTCTCTTGGCCCATTTACTATTTCCTTTCCATGTCATATTAGGGCTTCTAAGTGAAGAATAGACACAGAATAAGATGAAAGACAGCTTGTATGCTGAAGACCAAATGATGGAAATTATAGAAACCATGATAGTGAAATAATTCTATGCAGGGGCTGGAGAGATGGCTCAGCAGATAGGAACACTGGCTGTTCTTGCAGAAGACCCAGGTTCAAATCCCAGGACCCATATGGCAGCTAACAACTCTCCATAACTCCAGTACCAGGGGATCTGATAACTTCTTCTGTTCTCCTCAGGCATTTCGTGATGTGGGTGCACTTACATATATGCAGGCAATACACACATACACATAAAATAAAAATAAAATATTTTTTAAAAGAAGTAATTCTATGCAAGTTAAAACAGTAAGGCACTGTTTAGGCCAAATTTCTGCCTCTATAATGAAATAGCTGAGACTAAGTTTTAGAAATAATGGAGATCAAATTTAGCCTACTGTTCTAGTGGAGTTGAAAAGTTGAAGAACATTATACTTTCATTTGCTCCACATCTGGTGAGGGCCTGTCTGCTGCAACATAACATAGAAGAGGACTGAGGGCACCACACATAAAGCAAGATAAAGCAGGCGTGCCAGAGAGCTCACCCTTGTAACAAAGTGATTCCCTTGTTAACCCATTAATCCATTTCCCCATTAACGAATGGATTCATAAAAGCAGATCCCTCATTATCCAATTATCCTACTTACAAATACTATTAATGTACAGTTGGAGGTTAAGTTTCCAGTGTATGAAATTTAGGGGTATGTTAATTACTTGTCTCATATCTATGATGAAATATTTGACAAGAAGTTACTTAAGCAAGGAAGGACTTTGGTTCATTGTTTAAAATACAGTCCATTATGGTGGGGATGGCATGGCAGCAGACAGTTCCATGGTGGTAGAATCAGGAAGCAACTTACTCACATATCCCCAACCAGTAACCAGATACTCAGGCTAGAACTGGGGGTCTCTAGGCCCATCCCACAGTGATTTGCTTCTTCCAATTATCTTCCGTTTAACAAAAGTTCAATCTCCCAAAGGTTCAATCTCCCAAAGGTTCAATCTCCCAAAACATTGCCATAAGCTGGGGACCAAATATTCAAGCACATGAGCCTGTGGGTGACATCTTACATCCAAATCATAACAGAATGGAAAATTGAAAAATGACATAATTCCTCTCACACACACACACCCTGTACCCTGCCAGCCTTGGACCCAGGCGGGCACCAATTCCTCTGCCTCAGATCTCTGCACTAGCTTCCTAACCCAGACTAGCTAAACACCAAACCGTAGATTGCTAAATCCCTACTCAGACAGTCCCTCTACCACCAAATTCCCTGGCTCCCTATCATCCAGACAGATCTACTGTCTTAGTTTGTTTCTTCATTTCTGTGACAAAACACACTGACCATTACCAGCTTGGGGAGGAAAGGGTTTATTTAGCTTACATATCCAGGATCATAGTTCATCCAGGAGCCCAAGGTAGAAACTCAGGGCAGGAACCAGGAGGCAGGAGCTGGAACACAGGCCATGGAGGAATGTTGCTTACTGGCTTGCTCCCCTGGCCCCTGCTCAGCCTGCTTTCTTACGCAACACAGGCCCACCTGCCCAGGGGTGGCACCACCCATAGTGGGCTGGGCCCTCCCACATCACTCATCAAGAAGATGCCCCTCAGACATGGTCACAGGCCAGTCCAATAGAGGCAATTCCCCAACTGAGGCTCCCTCAACCCAGATGTGTCAAGTTGACACTAAAGCTATCCAGCACACCTACCCAGCCAGAATGCTGGGTAAGTCAGATTCTGTCCACTGCATCTCTATTCCATTCTTCTCACCCACCCCTACCCAGTCCCCTGCCAGCTTTGGACCCAGGCAAACTCCAATTTCTCCACCTCAGATCTCTGGACTAGCTTTCTAACCCAGACCAGCTGAACTCCCAAGCATAGGCTCCACTGGCTCCTGATCTGTCTGACACAGAACAGCCCTCCTACTAACCTGATCATCCTACCTACTACCCTGTCCCACCATCCACCCAGACAAGTCCACTACTCTGCAAGAACCTGAAATATGCAACAATTTGTCTTTCATACCTGAACAAAAAGCAACCAAGATACATAAACAATATAAACAGAACCAAAATTAAATTAAACAAAAGCAGAGTAGAAGTTCCTACTGGACACATAACCAACAAAGAATATCCATATGCCCCAAAAGCACTACAAAAACACAAATAAGGGCTGGAGAGATGGCTCAGGGGTTAAGACCACTGACTGATCTTGCAGAGGACCTGGGTTCGATTCCCAGCACCCACATGGCTACTATGAACCATCCTTAACTCCAGTTCCAGGGGAATCCGACACTCTCTTCTGACCTCTGCAGCATTGTACGACATGGGATATATTTAAAAAATAAAAATAAAAACACAATAACATGAAAAACCAAGAGAATGTGTCCCCAACAAAACCCACTAGTCCTATAGAAGTGCACTACAGTGAAAATCATTCTGAGGGACCCCAGGATGCAGAGTTTAAAAGAACAATCATAAACATGATCAAAGAACTTTTAAAAAATACAAACGGGCTAGAAAGATGGCTCAGCAGTTAAGAGAACTGGCTGCTCTTGCAGAAGACCCAGGTTTGAGTCCCAGCACCCACATTGTGGCTATGAACCATCCTTAACTCCAGTTCCAGGGGAATTGGAAGCCCTCTTCTGACTTCCACATCATTACACGACATGGGTGCACTCACACACATGCAGGCAATACACTCATACACATAAAATAAAAATAATAAATAAAATATTTTTTAAAACACAAACAACAAAGAACTCAAAGAGAAAAGGCATAAACTTGTGATGGAAGCCCAAGAATATGAAAATATGCAGCTTAATGAAATTTCAAAAACAATTTATGACAGGAAAAGTGAATTCACAAAAGAGAAATAGTGAAATGAACATGGGATTGAAAAACTCAATAAACCAATTAGAAACAACAGGCAAAATTCTCACAAGCAGAATGAAGGAAATGGAAAACAGAATATCAAGACTGGATGATAAAGTTGAAGATCCAGACTCCTTAAGTAAAGACTATGTAAAATTCAAAAAACACAAGAAGGAAATACTCATGAAATGTAGGACAACACGAAAAGATTAAATTTATTAATTATAGGCATACAGGAAGGAGAAGAATCTCAGGTCAATGACACTGAACATATCTTCAACAGAATTATAGAAGAAAACTTCCCTAAATTAAGGAAAGACTTACCTATAGAGATTCAATAAGCACACAGAACACAAATTACACATGATCAAAATACAAACTCTCCATGACATATCATAGTAAAAACATTAAATGAACAAAGAGAGGGTAATGAAAGCTGCTAGAGAAAAATAAGTTACATATAAAGAAAAATTCATCAGAATTGCAGCTGACCTTTAAATGCAAACTATGAATGCCAGAAGAACCTGGAACAAAATATTCCCTGTTCTAAATGACCATGGATGCCAACACCGAATACTTTATCCAGTAAAACTATCCATCATGGTCGAAGGAGGATGGAAAATTTTTCATGAAAAGAATAGGCTGAAAGAATTCACGTCCACCAAAGTAGCCTTACATAGAATACATGAAGCAACACAAAGGACTGAAGAAAGGAATAAGTATACCCAAGAGGCTACAGAAAGAAAACAAAGAAAGGTATAAAGCAGAAAAACAAGACATGGCCACAAACCCAAAGAAATTAAAAAGACAATATCCAGTACACCTTTCAATAATAACACTAAATATCAATGGCCTTAACTCCCCTATCAAAAGACACAGACTATTGGAATAAATCAAGAAAGAAAACTCATCTTTTTGTTGTCTTCAAGAAACTCATCTCGCCTTTAAGGATAAAAACTACATTACAGTGAAAGGATGAAAAAAATATTCCAAGCAAAGGGCTCTAAGAAGCAAGCAGGTGTTGCAATTCTAATATCTGACAAAATAGACTTCAAATTAAAACTAATAAGAAAAGATAAGAGGGTTACTTCATTCCAATCAAAGGAACAATTGACCAAGAAGATATTATAATCATGCACATACATGCAGTAAATTCTGGAGCATCCAATTTCATAAAAACGGTACTCTAGAACTATAAGTCAGTGATTTAATCCCAACTCAGTAGTAGTAGGTGGTTTAATACCCCACTATCTTCAATAGACAGGTCAACTGGACAAATAATAGAGACATTTGAATTAAATGCCATCTTACATGAAATGTGCCTAACAGACATCTACAGAATATTCCATCCAAGCACCAAAGAATTCACTTTCTCCTCAGCAGCCCATGCAAGGCTTTCTAAAACTGACCACGTTCTGGGACACAAAAAAATCTCAACAAATACAAAAAATAATAATAATAATACCATGCATTCTATCAGATCACAGTGCAATAGACTTATAATCAATGGCAAAAGAAGCTCTAGTAACTGCATGTATTCCTGGAGATTGAACAACACACTCTTGAATGATGAATGGGTAAAAGAAGAAATTAACAAAGAAATAAAAGTATTCCTGGAACTAAATGAAAAGGAGAATGCAACACAACACAACCTCTAGGATACCTTAAAAGCAGCCATAAGAAGGAAGTTTATAGCTCTTAGTACATACATTAAAAAATCAGAAAGAGCACATGTAAATGACTTGACAGTACAACTCAAGACTCTGGAAAGGCAAGAACAAAGGAACTCAAACCTAGTAGGCAAGAAGAAATAACAAAAATCAGAGCAGAAATTAATGGAATAGAAACAAAAAAATACACACAAAAAAAGTCAATGAATCTGAGCTGGTTCTTTGAAGGTTAAACAAGATAGACAGACCCTTAGCCCAGTTAATGAAAATAAAGAGAGAGCAAATCCAAATCAACAAAATCAGAGAAGAAATGGGAAACATCAAAACAAACACTCCAAAAATTCGGAACTCTGTAAGGGACTACTTTAAAAATCTACACTCCATTAAATTTGAAATGCTAAAAGAAATGGGTGAATTTCTAAGATCATGGACACCACCAAAGTTAAACCAAGAAGAGACTAACAGCTTAAACAGACTCACAACAAATAAGAAATTTGAAACAGAAATATAGAACCTGCTGACTAAAAAAAGCCCAAGCCTAGATGTATTCACCGCAGAACTGTATTCTACCAGACATTCGAAGAAAATCTACAACAAATAATGCTTAAATTATTCAAAAAGATAGAAACAGAGAGAGAACTCCTAAACTCTTTCTATGAAGCCAGTATCAGTCAAATACCAAAACCAGGTAAAGATATAACAAAAAAGAAACTATAGACCCATATCTGTAATTGAACATGGATGCAAAGATACTCAGCAAAATATTCACAAACCTCATACAGACACACATCCAAAAGCTCTTCCACGACAATCAAGTCAGCTTTATTTCAGAGATGCAGGAATGACTTAACATACATAAGTCAATAAATATGATAAAACATATAAATGGACTTAAAGACAAAAACCACATGGCCATCTCAATAGATGCATGAAAGACCTGTGACAAAATCCAACATGCATTCATTTTAAAAGTCCTAGAAGGAATTGGTCTGTAGTGAACATACCTCAACATAATTAATGCTAAAAACAACAAACCCATAGCCAACATCATTCTAAATGGAGAAAAACTGGAAGCATTCACATTAAAATCAGGAACCAGACAGAACTGTCCACTATCTCCACTCCTTTTCAATATAGTGCTTGAAACTCTTGCAAGAGTGATAAGACAAGAGAAAGAAATTAAAGGAGTACTAATGGGAAAAAAAGAGATCAAATCATCTATATTTTCAGACAGTATGATATTATATATAAGAGATCCGAAAAATTACACCAGAAAACTGTTAGAAATGATTAATACTTACTTTCACTAAAGTGGCAGGTTACAAAATTAACTTAAAAAATCAATAACCTTTCTATATATCAATAACAAGCAATCAAAAAAAGCATTCAAGAAAATCCTCCCATGCACAATAGCTTCAAAAAAATTTAGGCATATACCTAATAAAAGATCTCTTAAATGAATATTTCAAATCTCTATAGAAATAGATAGAGGAAGACATTAGGAGATGGAAAGACCTACTATGCTCATGGATTGGTAGAATCAATATTGTGAACATGGCCATCTTACAAAAAGCAATTTATAGGCTCAACACAACGCCTATCAAAATACCCATGACATAGAGCTTGAAAAAAATCATCCTAAAATTCAAATGGAATCACATAAGACCCCAGATATCCAAAGTAATCTTGGGCAAAAAGAACAATGCTGGGGGGCTCACCATACCAGATCTCAGATTATATTTCAGAGCTACAGTCATAAAAACCACATGGTACTGGCACAAAAATAGACACGTAGATCAATGGAACACAATAGAGTACTCAAACATAAGTACATGCAATTTCAGTAACCTGATATTTGACAAAGGTACCAACAACACACAATGGAGGAAAGACAGCACCTTCAACAAACGGTGCTGACAAAATTGGATCTCCACCTGTAGAAGAATGAAATTGGACTGTTACCTTTCATCCTGCACAAACGTCAACTCCAAATGGATCAAAGACCTCAATATAAAACCCAAACTTGGAAACTGCTAGAAGAAAACATATGTAGTACCCTGCACAATATAGGCACAGAAAGGCTTTCTAAATTGGAAACCAGCTGCTCAGGTACTAAGGTCAACAATCAATATGTGGGACCTCATTGAACTACAAAGCTTCTGTATAGCAAAAGAAACAACCAAGAAAGGAAGGAGGAAACCCAATGAGTTGCAGAAAATCTTTACCAGATACACATTGAACAGAAGATTAACATCCAGACTATACAAAGAACTCAAAAAAAGAGAAACAATAAAGTTCCACAGTGTGTATGGTGGGGAGTCAAGAGATGGGGATGGTGGGAGGCAGGTGTTCTGGGGGGGGGATAATGGGGGCACTGGCCTGAGGAGTGAAGAGGGAGGCCAGATGGGAGGAAAAAAAGTAGAGATGAATGAATCTTGAGAAACTCAGAGGGAAATGTGATGCCCCCAAAACTCCATGAGAAATGTACAAACAGTGTCTAAACATTAGTGCATATGTATACCTGGGAGTTACTTTGCAAGGAACACAGTGCCAGGCAAAAGAGACCTCCCTTTGAGTGGTTGGTGAAAGTGGTCCAGGAGACACCCAAAATAACACAAATTATTGCCAAACCTCTTGTTTATCTCCTAGAACTAGTAGATAAGACCCTACTGCTAAAGGCAGGACATACTTTGGATACAGAACTTGGAGCAATGGAATGAGAACTGAACTGGAAGCCTTCTATGCTATGAAGTTTAGCTATCATAATGCTAGATGACAATATGCAAATTGCCAAGGAAGAAAAACAATCAATGGTTCAACCCACCCTTAAAGCCTAATAACCATAACAACTGGCACAGCAAACTACCTCTATTGGTGCAGTAGTGGTACTGTTACCTGGGGACAATCAACAGCTATATAATTGGACTTAAGCCCTCTCAGTGGGAGTGAACTAATGGGTGGCACTGTAAACTCAGCCAAATACACATGACAGGAGAGGACATAGATCCTAGAGAAAACCCTCTTTCATATTTCTAGTCAAATGAAATTTCTTATGTACACCACTCATTAAAGAAGCTTCTTTTTGCAGCAGATGGAGGCTACAGCAGAAATCCACAACTGTTCAGGCACAGAGAACATACATCTGAGAGATGCCCAGTACTAGGTGACATATCTACAGTTGAACCTCTACTCCAAAGCTCAAGGAACACAGCAGAACAAGGGGTAGAGAGGAAACTCATGTATCCCTCAACTTTCACCAGTGAAGCTTCCTTATACAACAGAGTGTGATGCACACAGAACACTACAACTGGCCAAGTTTTAAAGAATGAGAAGGCAGAGTGTGTATCCTTGCATGGCACTGCTATACTGAACCTCACCCACCCAACCACAACTCAGGGACCATTGTGGAAGAAGGGGCAGAAAGACTGTAAGAGCTGGGCTGGTTCATGAACACAAGGAAGCGGAGGCTTTCAGGCCACTGGAAGCTTGCACGTGTGAACTTGTGGCAATTGAGCACAGGACCCATGCCAATTCAATTAAACAAGAGCTCAGAGGGGAGGCAAGAAATAGGTGGTAGGCCAGCCCTAGACTGAGAACTATTGGACACTGATTGCTACTGCGTGAGGGAGAGTATGCCTTACATAAGATCTCTCTGGAGGGGCTGACTAGACTCCAGTGGACAAATTTACACTGAAGGACATCTAGGTACAAATGCTTGACTGAATAGGACTTAACATGTATAGTGGAAATCATGATGTCCAGTGGGGAGATGGGGGGGTGCTTTCATGGGGGAGGGGTTCTAAATTTGATTAATAACTGCTGTGTGAAATTACAGAAGCTCAATAAAAATTTTTAGAAAAGAAAAGATGGCAGGTCCCATTTTTGCCCATTAGGTTAGGCAAGAATGCTTACATGTTAATATTAGCCAGTATTACAGAGATTATACTCCCATACAGTGTTACCTGGACAATAAATTTGTGAAGCCTTTCAAATAAACATTTTGATGGTACATATTGAAATGCAAAATGCTGATTCCTTTAAACTTGGTAGTTCCTCTTAAAGCAATTCTAGTGATATACTTAACAGATGCACAGAAAAGAATCTTAGAGTGATGTTCAACATAGCATTGTTCATAACAGTGAAAGTATCATGACTCACTGGAAGGGCTGTCATCAGGAGAGTGTTTATATGTGCATCTGTGCAGCGATTTAACACAGTGAAGGAAAATAGGGAACATAATGACATAAAAAAAAAGTAAAATCCCACATGTACAATCATTTTTGAATGAAGAAATTTTAAATCTCATATTTAAATATGAAAACATATACAATACATATTTAGATGTGCATAAATAGATGAAGAAGGTATTTATTGATCATCTGATACATGATTTTTAAATACTATCAGATATTTTATGATTAATACAACTTACTTTAAATCATATATCTGCTATATATCTCATATAATAAATTCATAATATATAAAAATATTCTTATGTATTTGTCAATCATGTATGAGAATACATGTGAATGCTTACAACTCAATGAAGAAATAGCCCAAGTTCAAAATGGACAAAAAGACTTAAATAGCTGTTTCTTTAGAGAAGATACAAAAGTGGACATAGGAAAATACAAAGAAGCTCAAAAGCATTGGTCATTAGAAAATTTTAAGCCAAAACCACAGTGAGATACCACTTCATAGCCACCAGGATGCTCACAGTCAAAAAGACAGATAATAACAAGTGTTTACAGGGTTATGAAGAAGGTAGAATCCTCATACTTTTCTGGTGGGAATGTAAAATGGAGTAGCAGATGCTGAGAACAGTTTGGCAGTTCCTCAAAAATTTAAACATAGAGTTACTATGTCAGCCAAATAGTTTGCCAGGAAGAAAAGAGTTAAGGACAGACAGGCATCTAAAGCAGCACAGGCAGGGGACTGAAGGCATGGGTCCTGGTGCATGGCATCAGTGGCCATGGCCATAATAGATGTCTTGTAGGGAAATTCTTACAGCTGTTAAGGAATGCCAAAAATCAAATTTACTAGACCTAACAAACTTACTAAATATTACTTACTAAAGAGAATCAAAATGTTTGCATCCATTGGAATGTCTATAAAACATTATTATAATGCCTTGGAAAAATGAAAATAATAAAATATCCATTACTTGAAAAACACCTACAAAATATTGTATATTTATGCCACATATTATTGTCCTATAAAAAGGAATGAACTACTGAAACATTATGAAATTAATGAAACTTGAAAATATTATGCTAACTGACAAAAGTCAGACAAAAAATGATTTTTATAAAGATTCCAGTTATATGAAGTATCCAAAAGAGGCAAAGCCACAGGGAGAAAAAGTAGATTAGGGGCTGTCAGGGCTGAGGGGTGGAGGAGTGGGGACTGACACAGAATGGGGGACAAAGTGTTCTAAACTTGGTAATGCTGGCTACACAAGTTCTGAAAATGTTAGATACCACTGAGCCATCATTTGAAAATGGTGAATTTTATGATATGTGGATTATATCTCAATAGCACTGCTATTTAAATTTTTTTTAATTTTATGTGTATGAGTGTTATGCCTGCATGTAGGTTAAGTGCACCCGTGTCGTGCAAATACCCACCAAGGACAGAAGAGGCTATCAGATCTCCTAGATCTGGAGTTACAGATAGTCCTTAGCTGCCATGTGGGTGCTGGGATTCGAACCGGGTCTTCTGCAAGAACAGTCAATGTTCTTAATCACTGACCCATCTCTCCAGCCCCAATTTTAACATTTTTAAATCTTGAAGAGTACCTACAATGCTAATGAAAGCGATTACTTTGGGAGAGGTGATTAATATGCTTTTGAGAATAAGAAAAGTTTTATGTATCTCTTATCACTTACATACTTTAAAATATATTAGAAAAAGAAATGAATGGCCTAAATACCACTAAGAATAACGCTATATTCTACAAAGGCATAGTAATTTTATTCTTCCTAAAGAACAAATATCCATTGCAGAAAATAAGCATTTGGAGGTAGTCTCTTAGACTCTGCAGGTATAAGAATGCATAAGCCACGTTCCTTTTCTCCAGGAATGCCTGGTGCTATTAGAGAAAGACCTATACACAGCTCACTGTTAAATAGTGGGATAAATGCTGTACAACTAGCATATACTTCCGGCTCTGAAAACTCTGGGGCAGAGACTCAGGGGAGAAGAGCTGAACTTCAACAGATAAGCAGAAGTCAGCCAAGCAGAGAAGAGGCAAGGGCAAAGAGGTAGCAAAAACAGCATGAGCGGAAGATGGCAGGTACATGTGCTAGTGTGTAGTTTTCAGATTACAGTGAGCACTGACGGCCACACCCATAACAGAAGCCTGTGGGACAGTTTCTTGCAGACATTAGGGCAAGCTGCAATCAAACAGAAACAGCCTTAAATAATGCTTTACTAAGACTTAGGTTCAGGGAGCTGGAGAGATAAATGCTTTCTGCTTTTCTATAAGACCCAATTTCAGTTCCCAGCCCCCACATTGTGCAGCTTACAACCACCTATATGACTCAAATTCCAAGAAGTCCAAAGCCTTCTGTTGGCTCTTCTTGGTCGCACATAACACACACACACACACACACACACACACACACACACACACACACAATAAAAACAATCTAAAAAGAAGTGTTAAGTTGATATTCTATGGACAAGGGAAAGACAAAGCAAAGAACAGACCAGGTGGGAAGAGACTAGAAACCAGGAAGTAAGTTAGGGATTCCCTTGTTTAACCACACAGAAGAGAGGTGCTTCAGTCAAAGCAGCAATGGTGGCAGCAGAAAAGGAAGGTCACATTCAGGAAATACTTCAGAAACAACAGACACAACTCTGTGACTCGTGTGGGAGGGAGAAGCACATATTACAATGACTCCCCAAAGCCACTACTTGTCAGAGAATATATATGAAGACCATAGTCAGACTTTCTTGCCCCCAAGAAAGGGGAAAAAAGATGAAAAGGAGAAGGATCCATACACCACAGCAGAGAGCGAGTCCTGAACTTGGCATGCATCTCGAAACTCCTGAAACCAGCTGCTGTGGCATGACGTGCTGGATAGAGTTATCTGCTAGCATGTATTAAGTATACAAATAGTGTGCCATGTACTATATCAAGTGTGTACACATTTCATTGAATCTTCAGGATGCATCTTTGTAGAGAAAAAACATCCAAGGTTTATTGATATTAAGAAATTAGGTTCACATCCATGTGGTCCACCTTGGCAGGCCAGCGTTCTTTACTAATGATACCAGGAAGAGGTTGGCTAAGCAACTTCACAGGCTCGTTTCCAAAAAGTTAAACCAGACTACAGACTCATCTTCCTATCTCTTCCTCCCCCTACTTCCAGTATACCTCCAAGGCATCCACTACTTCACCAGGTGCCATCAAAGTGTCTGCAGCAACTTCCAGGATGTCTGTCATGGCCAGGTGAGACAGGTGCATTAATACCAAGAAGCACTGTGGTTCTGTTACCTGCTATAGAATCCATAAAATGCTAAACAGTCCACAGCACCTCCTTAGGCCAATGGCACTATGCAGCCTAGCACTCAGGAATTCAGGTTTACTATGGTGACTTTAGTTTGCTCCTTTTAAAATCATCTTCCATCAATTGACCTCTTTTTTGTAACACCATCCCTATTTTTCTCTTGAGAACCAGATGTAATCTAGGTTCAGTCCATATGGTGGATATATTTCATCTCTACCTTAGTGGCCGAGCAAATGGCTTGGGCTTGGTCAATCGACACACCTTTGCCCCAGGAATGTGATACAATTCAGTCCACTGAGAGTAAGGTCTAAGGCACTATTTCAAACTGCTCAGTAAGAGAAATGTCTTCAATTTCCTATGTTTAGATCTACAAGGAAAAATGTGGGCTACTTCCCAAGACATGGCAAACCTCTATCTGGGCATACAGCCAAAACCAAAGGATGAAGAATTGAAAGACGGCAAACAGAGAGAAACGTTGAGCTATCAAGCCACTCCTGAAACCTAAGCTGAACTTTTCAGTTTGTTATACAAGCAAGTGCATTCTCCTTAAAGCTTCAACTATTTTTAGTGTATGATATATTTTGGTCTGTAACCAAAAACAAACAAACATATATATATGAAAATAGAGCCTGCAGTCCCTACCTGGAGAAGAATGAGCTGAATAGGCAGCTAGCCTTCCTGAACTAACAAAGCTAACAGCGTCTATTCCTCTCAAGACAGGTGTAGGCAGGACCTACCTAGAAGCCACGGTAGGAGCTGTGGCCCTCAGAGATGCTTGTCTTGATCTTGGAAATATACATTACACAAAGCAGCTGTGGATATGTAAGTAACAAAAGAGAAAGCTAAACAGTCACTGTGCACACGGCCAGGTTCTGCTGTCAGTCCAGCTTTCTCACATTCTGGTAAATATAATTTCATCTGTCCTGACATGGTACATGTAAGTCCTCCCTCCCTTTTTCTTCAAGCTCAGATGTTCACATCCCAACCATGTTTCAAGACTCACCTCCAAGGAATCTTCTCTTGTCATGTAGTCTTCCCTGTTATTTTTCTGAGTTCTTAAAATGTGTAGCCTTAATACTACCTACACAGCATCTGGGTGAAAGAGGTGAATTTGCATATCTAGTTTAGGAAGATATTCCTGAGGCTCGATTTCCATATATGCTACAGGACTATGGTGAGAACAGACACATACACACAAAAAAATTCAGGCTGTTTTCAATTTGATAAGAATGCTGGATTTTGATATCACGAAAAGAGAATGGTGGTATTCTATAACTTTGTGGCTCTTCAGAGGATTTCCTGTGAAAAGGCAGGTGCTCACCCTGAGCCAAGTGTCTAGGCACTGAAAACACTGTGGCATTGCAGCTCCCTTGATTCCTCTCAAGGTGAGAATTTAGACAGAAGCCTACAAAGGTGATGATAAAAGTAGGGATGATCATGCACTACCAGATCCCCAGAAAGCCAGACTAGACTCCAGCAGACATTGACGGTGTAGGAGACTGCTCTGATATGACACTCCCCAGGAGTACCACCAACCAGTACCACCTGTAAGGAAAAACGCCAGAGAGTAGCTGCTGGCATTGTAGCTGCAAACAAGAGGAAAATCCTTTGCCTGATGCTGCCTTTGTGAAGAACAAGTAGATTCTAGCTAGCATGAGAATGGAAAACACTACCTGGTAAAGGCTCTTGCCTTACCAGTGTGAGAGGCTGCTGTGCAAGATTATGAGGTCTGAACTGATAGACTTGGTTTGGAATAATAGCTCAGCTCCTAACTATCTATGACCTTGGGGAACTCACTTGACCATTCTGTACAGCATTATCCTTCAAAAAAAGAGGGATACGCAACCACCTCAGAGGAGTGTTGGGCAATTAAATTGGGTAAGACACATAAAGAGTTTCATTCCATGCCTGGCACATGGCAGACGGCTCAGTAAATGTTAGGCATCATTATCATAAATACAGTCATCATGTAAGAGCAGACTATGAGGCTGAGAGGCTACTGGTGTGTCAAGGTATCATTCACAGGGAAAAAAAGATAACGAATTCATCCCTGGGGGCACAGAGCAGTGTTAGGGTCTCAGACGTGACAGGGGGCTAATGGTGATCTTAAGTCCTTACTCTCTAAAGGCCTCAATCTCTTTCTTTAAACATTTAAAATTTTCGTTGCAGTGACCTTTGATGTCTTTGGTCAGGTTTATTCCAAGATTTTTTTTTTTTGAGGCTATTGTGAATTCATGCATTCTGTCATATTTGTTAAAGTTTATTGAACCACATTTGTGTCCATTTGGGGTGATTTTTATTTTCTTTTTTATACTTTATATTTCCTAAATTGTCTACAATAATAATGTATTATTGTGATTATAAAACTATAAAAATATTTAAATTCTGCCTGCTGCATGCCATTACTAGAGCCATGTGGGCACAGAAACTCTAGGTAGACCTGACCTAGGTCATGAGGGATTAATATATATGATCTTGTCCTAGTAGGGTAGCAAGGTAGCAATCTGAAGAAGGAGCCCATCCCCCATTCCCTAGAAGACACTAGAGCATCAAAATAAAGACTTCTAAACGCTCTCCCCTGAGAAAACCACTGTCAAAGAAATTAATAGGCGCTGAGGACATAGCTCAGTGCTGGAGTGGTTGCCTAGCATGCACAGAGCCCTGACTTCAACCCCCAACACCACAAGAGAAAAAGAATAAGAAAAGAAAAATGTATGTCTTTTTCATGTAAGATACCATCATTTTCTCAGTCAGTTTAATCTGCTGTAGGTCTTCTTATTCACAGGAGCTAAGACATATTTTTTCACCCCCATTCTGCCAGTAGCCTATCAACTCTCTCCCTGCACCCCCCAACCCAGTCTCCCTTTTCCAGACAAAGCTCCAGAGAACAACTAGACACCCTGAAGCCTCAGGTCCTCACCTTGAGCTTCTCATCATACCTGACTTTTTCAAATGTTTATGACTCCCAGAATTAGGAAACTGTATCATTAGTGTTTCAGCTAATTACTACAGCACTATATTCTTAACAGAAAGAAATGTCAAGAAAGTAGATTCAGAATATTCTCAATGATCAGAACAGCTAAATAAGATGATTAGTGTGCTTATGGGAAATATTTTAAATGTCTGCTTTGGTTTACTACTCACTGACAAACTGCAAAGTACTTTATAAAATCATCTCTTCTTATTTGATACACTTGGTTTTTTTTCCACACTTTTCTGATAAGAAAAATAAAAGCAGGTGAAAAAGAATTTAGTGGTTATTTTCCTTTTGAATTTCAAGGGAGGTTTGTTGTGAATGGAGACAAAATGGTTTGTTATTATTTTCCTAGATACTGGTCTACTAATCAATTCATTAAAAATTCAAGTCAAAAAGAAAATTATTGGAGATAGAATGTTACTATGACAGTGCAGAGGAAACAACACACAGTTACTTTTGCAGAAGATCAATTGGAGAACACTTTGAGAACTCTCTGGAGACAGTAAGAATTCTGAAAATGCTCCAAATATCCTTTCTGGACCTGTGACTATTCTGAGCACAATCTCAGAATCTTGACTTCCTTTACTAATACGTGATGATGAAAAAAGAAACTCTCCATGCATTATTTATGAGTGCTGTTAAACAGATAAGTCTTCTGACACATCAAAGGAAAATGAAGAAGGTGTAAATAAAAATTAGTTCATCAGGTATACTTTAAATTTAGAGCTGTTAGAATCAAAAGGACTCTCAAAAGATCATTTCGCTCTTTTGTTGACTTTATGCTGACAAGGTGCTGCTCTGTCCACATGGGGGGAAATGGCCCTGGAAGTGAAAGCAGCAAGCCCATCTAGCCACAGCTGGTTAGCACCAAAAATCAGATTTCAGTCTCCAGCATTGTCATTGCGCTGGCCTCTTCCCACTGCATCAAGTTATTTCTCTGATAAATTTATTAGCTTCTGGTCTGGGGATGTGGCTCATCTGGCAAGCACAAAGCCCTGGTTTCCATCCCCAGCATCACACAAAACTGGGCTGGGCGTGGTGGCACATGCCTGTAATCCTCACATTTGGAAGGTGGGGACAGAGGCTCAGAAGCAAGTTAAACACAAGTCTGGGTTGCATGAGACACTATCTAAAAAAAATTATAATCTTCTGAATGTTAATAGATCATTCCTATATTTTTTAACATGCACTGTTTGTCAGTCATTTTCCTTGCTTGTAAGAATACAAAAAAAAAAGGTAATATAATAACAGATCGCCCTTGGAGAGCTCACAATCCAGAGAGCAGAAGTGACAAGGGGTATTAGGACACACAGCAGCATAAGCAAAGAGATGGGAACACAGCAGAGAGAGCAATAAATTCTACATAGCCTGTGTTACTGACAGGTTCAAAGAGACACTGAGTCCCAAAGGATGGGTAATAGGTATTCCAGGCAAAAGGATCCATGAGAACAGAAGCATAGATGTGAACAACATGCCTGAGAAGTAGCAAGCAAAAGGCATGAAAGACATTCCACATCAAATCAAAACAGTCTTTGCTTCCACACAGACCTAATACAATGAAGCATCCCCCGGCCGTGTGTGCGTCGGTGCTCTGCGTTCCACAGGCCTCTGAAGGCTTTGTCTGTGCTCTGTTGGGGAATACTTTCCCTCTGCCTCTGCGCCAACTCCCCAAATGAATCTCCAAATTACCTCTTGGCTGCTTCCCTGGGAGAATCCATTCGGTTTTCCTTTGTACTTCTATGACAATTTTTACATTTCTTGCTAAAGAATATTTTAATTATTTGTTTGCATTCATGCCTATCCCTTGAACAAGTCTTTAAGATAGTAGACTTTTAAATTATCTTATATTTAAACTTATAGATGAATGAGCTTTTATATGGAAAGCTAGGTGCTAAAGATGAAGGTAAAATACACCATACAAACTTTCAGTGAAAACAGACACGTAGACAATTCATAGGTGGAAGAAAATTTTTCAGAACTGAACCCACAGGGAAACATTTCTACTCAACTTAAATCCTAACTTTAATCCAAAGGTTTTCATATACAGCTGCTTTGGCATTGATATAAAAGTTCAATCTAGACAGAGTCATAGACTCTGATTCATTTCTTGTTACATTCTTAGAGCTCATGGGTAGACTGAAAAGGTAGATCTTTGGATATAATTTAGCCATATTAAGCAGGAGTGTAAAGGGAAGAAAATGACTGGTCTTTCTTTCATCACCAGGCATGTAATCCATTATAGAGGTGTTAATCTCATTGGTAGGTGTGAAAATGAGAGGAAATGAATCTATTGACAAAAAACATGCAATGAGAAAGTAAACTAAAATTAATGCTTCACAAATCTTCAGCTTCTCAGTCTTACTGCCTCAATTTGTTATCTTTGTGAATTGTTAGAAAGTGAAAGCATAGCTACTGCTCCTAAAAATAAAGATTTTATTAAACTTCATTATGCATTAGAGTGCCTGAAGACATTGCCTGTCTTTTGACTTCACAAGCCATCCAAACTATTCAATCCCTGGGTTAAAGAAATAGCTCATTAACTGTACCTGATATCAGTAGATGTGTTATTACTGCCTGTCACTCAAATCTTAATACCACAAAACACTTAGGTCATCCAATGTTTTATGCCACCTACTTCTCTTTGCAATATAATAGTAGAAACCGTTGTGACAGGAATTGCTGCTGACAGTAAGTCCAAAACACAGCCATTTCCAGGTTGCCTTAGAGTTAACAGGAAAAAAAAAAAAAAAAAAAAAAAAACCTCCTATCTACCAGGTAAAATACTACACACTGGTCAGAGGTGATTGGTAAGCAGAAGTTAGACAGTCAGTGTATAAATCTGCTTGGGCTACATCATAGCCTGTTAACTATCTACAACAAAATATCACACAATAGGGAACTTACAAACAGCAGTAATCTATTTCTCACAGACCTGGAGTCAGAGAAGCACTGGCATATCTGGTTTCTGGTGAGGGCCTGCTTTTTGGTTCAAAGATGCCACCTTCTGGTGACATCATCCTCACACAGTGAAAGGGGCAAGAGATTTCCTGAGAATGATTTTAGAAGAGCACTGGACTCATTCATGGGGACTCTGCTCTCATGCCTAACGACTTCCCAAAGGCCTCACTCCTAGTGCCACCACATTAAGGATTGAGTTTCAAAATAAGTATTTGGGAATTACACAAATTTTCAGACTATAACAGACTAAAATAATAAAATACCTCCGTTCGAAAAACAGAAACTCACAGCCTCACAGATTTATAGGCCGGAAGTTCAAAGGTCAAGGTACCAGTGGACTCTTGCAGGCTTGAAGATGGCTTTCTTCTTGCTGCATTCTCGAATGCTTTTTTTCTCTGTGAACACACAGAGAAAGGCCAAGAGTTCTGGTGTCTTTTTCTTTTCTTACAAAGACTCTAGATGTGTTGGATTATGGCCTTACTCCTAGGATTCCATGAAATATCAATTACTTTCTTAAAAGACCTATCTCCAAAAATAATCACATTAGCTTTAGGTCTTCAACATATGAATTTGAAGAGGGACATAACTCAGTCCATAGCAGACAAATGGATGGATATTTGGATAGAAGATAGATAGATGACAGATTAGATAGATGATAGATAGATAGATAGATAGATAGATAGATAGATAGATAGATAGAGGATAGATAGATAGATAGATGATAGATAGATAGATAATAGATAGATGGATAGATAGATAGATAGATAGATAGATAGATAGATAGATAGATAGATAGATGATAGATAGATGACTTGCCTAGCATGTCGCAGGGCTGAATTTCATCGTGAGACACCAGAAATGGAGACCGAGTGAAAGATGAGTAGGTACATTAATAGATACATAGACAAATGGATGGATGGATGAATGGATGGATGGATGGATGGAAGATAGGTCATGGAGGTGATAAATAGAAAGTTAGATCGATGTCAGATGCCTACATGATACATAAATGGATGACTGATGATATAGATGATAGAGGGATGGTAGATAGATATAGATAGATAGATAGATAGATAGATAGATAGATAGATAGACAGACAGATAGATATAGATCGATGATAGATGATAGATAGATATAGCTAGCCATTTATTTGTTAAGGAGATAGTACTAGAATTATATTTATGTCTACAGGAAGTAAGCCAATAGTTGTGAAACCCTCACAATGCTCCAAAATATTATATGTGCCCACATAAGCAATGCACACACAAAGGTTACCTAAAACTTCAAATTAAAAAAAACATTCAACAAGCATTTATTATGCAAGAACTTTATGTCTGTCTATAGTATGGTTAACAAAAACCCTGGCTGAAGACATGTACATTGTAATATGGTAGAAAGAATCTTCTATATTCACAAGTCATTCTTAATCTGCATGTCACAAAATGACTTTATATATTCCATAGTCACATCTTCTGGATCTGAAGAAGGCAGGGTATCTATGTATCTCATAGATATTTATTTCTTTTAAAAATGTCTCCAGGTGATTCTAAAACCTGAGAAATACGTAAAAAAGAGTCCAGGCCTTTTCTTCTAAACACCAATTCTTCTGGAAGATAATAAGTATAGATCCTATTACCTCAGTGTAGATGACCTCACCAGAAGGCTAAAAATAAATGATCCAGGGCAACATGAGACTAATAGCAAGAGAAATAATGAATGATTTAAGATAATATGCAGAAACTTAATAGCAGACATGAACTCTCTTTGAAAATGTAAGAGGTTAATATTACAGGGTAGGCCACCATTCTGCAAGGCAGACAGTTCCATTTGAAGTGCTTCCCAATACTGAACCAACGCCTGTTTTTCTGTAATTGTCTTCTCATGTTTCTAGTCCTCAGTTTTCACTCCCTGCCTTCTCTAGGAATGGTGAGAGACTCCACCATGCCTTAGGTTCATGCCACAGCCCTGTAGGTAGCTTGAGTAAATCTGTACCAAAGTTGATCAGAATAACTAAGACCATCCCTAGAAGTAGACAGAAGTCTGGAATTAATATTGCTGCCATTACATTTGGGCTTTGGTGGGTTATAAAATAAGAGCAGCTATATAGCTGTCAAGCCTCAACTTTTCCCTTATTCCCGCTCCCAAGATCCCAAGTCTAATTCATTCAACCAGATTTCTGGCCGGACTTCCTATTTTCTATTTGTGTTCTCGGGGTACTCCAGTCTGCTTCAGTCCACACTAATACTTCATCCAGCAGCTGCTACCTGTATACTGCCTGTCCAGCTGTTGTTAGATATTCAGCCCAGCCTTTGCTATCTGCATGTTATCACTGTCTGTGCACTAAGTTCCATTCTATACATTTATTCATTGCCTGAGCTACATTCCTTTTACTCTTGACATGTTCAAGCTGATATATGAACTCCATAATTACATCGCTGACTCTCAATGTGGTTGATTCTGCCTCCAACAGCATTTTGAAATTAACGATGATATGTTTGGTTGTCGCAAAAATAAAACCCACCTCTTTCTATCTACATCATTACCCCACTTTTATTGGCAGTTAGGGTGTAGATGCCATGGAAATTAACATCCAACAAGTAATGTCCAAGAACCAATTTTACTGTGTTCCTCGGGACAGTGGCATAGATGAAAATCTCTTTTATTAGTCTATGAGCTTAGATGCTAACTTCATTTTACATGTAACCTAAGAATATTTATTACACTGACCTCTAATAGGCCACAAATTTTTCTAGAATTGCCTCTAGCCTGTAAATCAAGAGGAAATTCTAGTTGGGAATTTTGTCAAAACTGTTTACTCTCTTGAAAATCACTTTACCAATAACATGACGGCCTTCTTGGAATTTGAGTCAGAGTACGAAGCCCCTGTATCAATCTTCATTTGTGATTTCTAGTTTTCATGTAATGAAGCATGACTATTTTATTATGTCTTTTGTTGTAAATAGACCCCAAGCTCTTACATATTGAAATACATTTTGTATTGGTTTAAATTACATTTGCTAAAACTTTATATTTAAATTAGAACATTATGGTGACTGGTTTTCTACATGAAATTATGAATGTGATAGATTATATTATCTAAGGACTATACTGTGGGAATAAAGATGACTTTATCAAATATCTGTTGGGAAATGAGATGGCAGGTCTTGAGAGATAAGTATTGGTCTTTATTTAGAATGAAGTAGCTAGTCACAATAAACCCTATGGATCCTGGGCGTACCCTTTCAAGACCAGCCCTTAACCTATGTAACCCTTGCAGCTTGGCTCCCAACAAGGTATCATCCATGCTCAGGGTATACATTTCGGTCAAATTTATTCACCGACACTTTATACCCTATAATTTTAAAAAAGAATAATAGAAGTTATTTGTGTAATCCATTTGAAGTAAAATTTATAATCTCAACAAAGATAGCATAGAAGAGAGTGATTATTATTTTTAAGTTTATATTTCAATATTGTTTTTGCATACACTGATTTTCTTTCAGGGTGAGATGAAGAGAAGATGTGCATCTTTCTCTAACAAAGGAGGATTCTTGAGGCTCTGAAAGTCTGACCATTTCAGAGCTAGCAAGCAAGAGCTGGAAATTGAGGCTACACCTTCAGAATCCAAAAGTGGATATTTTCTGGATTATATAGTAGTAGTAGAGATGATCAGAGATGAGGCCACTAGCAACAAACAGACAAGACAAGATAAAGGGGGTCAATTTGAAATGCTAAAACGATATAAGCACAAATAGGACACTGGTGATTTCTGAAAGTCTAAAGAGGAAAATTCAATGCCACAATCTAGGACATGGGACTAAAGGCACTATTTTGACATATGAATATACTCTTGCCTTTCAATCCACCGCAGCCTCATTATACTCAAAGCCCAAGGTCATGCAGAAATGACTCCTGGAAAACACCCTAGAGTACTGCCCTCTATTGATGAGAAAGGAGCAGGCGTGAAGATGGGTATTGGATTTGCTACTTAAGTTGTGTCTCTGAGCTGACAATATAAATGTAGCAGTTTTTATAAACATCATTTCACTTTTACCAGTAAATGGCTTAGTAGAACATTTTTATTGCAAGGAATGCTTTACACTAAAGATCAAACAATTCCTTTCACTTAATAAATACAATATAATTACAATTGTAACTGTTAGCATTATTACTTAAATTCTATGTTCAAGTCTAGGTGAATGGACACAAACAAGCATTTTGTTCTTGTAATTAGTTTCCATATTCTTATAATTTCAGAGCTAAATGAGCCTTAAAGGTTACACAGAGGCAAATAGAAGTCTCCACATAACAAATCTGAGCCATAGAAAGCAGTTGCCTGGAGAAATATATAAATAAGAATTCTAAGACTGTATAGAGTCGGGGAGAAAGACTGTCATAACTGATTATAATGTCTTCCAAGGAAGAGAAAGTACGATGATGCTCCACATGTAGCATTCATGATGTCAGACCACCATCCCTAAGCTAATATGATCTGCTTATTTTACAGATGAGGAAATATGTGAAATAAGACTTAAAGGAGGCCATTCAAACAACCTGGAGTCCTGCACTGAGCACCATGAGAACAAGCCAATATGGAGTTTACTCACAGGAGCTGAGTTTTCTTTACAGGAGCTATGCTTTCTTTAATTGTAAGAGGTTCTGCCAGCAATTAGTCAAGTAAGCTACAACCAATTAAACCACCTTTGTATCACACTGTTGTTTCCTCTAAAGCAGTCAGATCATGTTGTCGGCTGGAATCCTTTGAACCTGCTTTGACTCTGAGAGTCGCCTGCCCAACTCACAAATTAGCTTTTATTTTTTTTACTTAGTTTTGCTTTATTCTGTTTTGTTTATAATTACTTAAATGAACTATGCTAAATTTGATTTGTCTCAGAAACTTCCCTTCTATCCAATTGTCAAAGATCACATTGCTGCTTGAAATTCTATCAGGTAAAGAATGCAAGATCCCTGTACTCTTGAACATTCTTTTGACCACCAGATGTAAGTTTCTTAGTTAGGCCTCTAGTAGGAGTGCTCAAGAAATTCCAACCTGAACTTCAGAAAGTGAAAAGTGATGTTCATTCTGGATGCAGGTTTCAGATAATTCTTTGGGGCACCAATGGATTTATTTCCTTTCTTTCTCAGACTGAGAGCCTTTGCGAAAGGTAGGGAAATGGGCAAAGCCTATTCATCTTACAGTTGATCTTATTGAGGATTTGTTCATAAGACACTGGAATTTTGCATTACGGAGTCATTTCCATGGTTAGCTATTGATTTCCTATAGGAAGCATGATCCTTACATGGCCATCATGTCTTTACTGTGGAAGGGCAATCATCTAAGACTTTGCTTTATCTGAAACCTGAGGCATGTAAAAATGAGCTCTGCAAAATTACAGAACAAGATAAATAAATGATTCATGCAAGTTGGTTTTGCATGAATAAGTGATTAATCCTCTCTTTCAACCTTGCTAGGAAAAGAATGCAGAATTAATGTCATTCTATGCAAACTGAAGCTCACTTTCCTGAATTCTGACCTAATTATAGGTATTTGTTAGGCAAAGTATATGTGAAATTTCTTACTGTTAAAAAAATATCTCATAAGAATGCTTCTGAAAATCAGGAACTGAATTTTTCTTTATAAGCTTTACCTGCAGATGCTCATAAATGAGATTGTGATTCACCCTCAAGATTCTTTCAGAATACCCTTGAGTTTAGCATTCCAAAGACCTATGACTTTAGGGGTCTAAAACAGGTCTTACCTTTGCTCACCAAAGAGTTGTTTGATCCTTAGTTTAAAACAGAGTCTAAGTGGCAGCCTTAGCAGCCTGAACTGACTACACTGTTGGAAACAAGGCAACTAGGACATCATTGTCCCAAATGAAAATAAGCAGACCATTCAGTAAGTCAGTTAAAACACTCAGGAACCCAGGACAACATCGACAAAATGAAATTTCCTTAACTTGGAGGCAGAAAATAACAATACCTTTCTTTAGAAATGTGTCTCCTATGCTATGAAGTTAGGTCTCTGTCCCAAATTACATTTCACCCATAGCCTAGGGATTTTGAGCATAAACTTGGACCCACTAAGTAATTCTATAGATGTCCCAAAACAAGAATATTGGAAAGAAGATATCAGCTTAGACTGAAAAATGGTCAAAAATCTCCTTGCTTACGGAGTAAGAAGTGTGTTTTGAATATTTTGAAGAACATTGAAGAAGCAGTGAGGATTAAATAAAAAGTTATAGAAGCTAATGGTCAGTGAACATTTATTACAGAGCAAGTATCCACCCAACCCTTTACACTCACTAGTTGATTTCATTTTCGCAGCTATTCAATGGAGTGGGTAAGCTATTAACATCACTTTTATAAAGGTGAGAGAGCCGAGGTTAAACAATGAGCAGCACAGAGCCAGAAGCTATGATTGCAGTGTGGACTGTCTCCTGAGTCTACAGTAGAAACTATACCATTGTGGGTATAGTGAGCATGGTGCTGGTCAGGAAAGCAGGTCACATAGCAAGAGGATGACAGAAGGTAAATCGCTCAATCAGGGATGAGTAGTGAAGGCAGAGGGGGAAGGGCTGGGAAAACTGAAGGAGGATGGATTACACAGAGCTCTGAATGCCATTCTCAGTAGGATCAGAAGGGAGAACTGAACTCCAACTGAGAATGGAGCAATTAATTCAGATGGCACTGACCTGTGAGAGAAAAGAGGTCTTAATCACAAGAACACAGAATACTCATTATCCAACCTTTTAATTAGCAAAGAAACTACCCAGTCTGGTAAAGTTATCAGCAAAGAATCAAGAATTGATCATGCTGTTTTAACAAATAAAAGGAAAAGAGAAAGAAAGAAACAATCCTCAGATCTCTCCCAAGCAACAAATCTGCATTTCGGATATCTATTTTCCTACCTTCCAGGTAATCACTGGAAATAAAACAAGCAGAAGGAAGAACAGATGGAACTCAAAACAGAAAGTGCCTGATGAAAGAGAAAAAAAAGCAAGGCTTGGGGAAGGGTGTGGGGAGAAGGAACTGGGAAAGGAGAAAAACAGAATTCTGAAAGGCAAGGTTGTCTTCTCTGCAGAACTAAATACACAGCGACTGTCTTCACTACTCTGCATCCTGACTTCATCAAACATTGGAGGAGACTGGTTCCTAGGAATAACACTGATCCTAGGAATAACACTGGTTCCTAGGAATAACACTGATGTTTCATCAGGTGAGAAATAAGAGACCTATACATTGCCAGGAAGGTATGAAAATGCAAAAATGTCAGAGACTCCATCAACATCTTTGGTTGATATATGTGCAAATGAAACCCAAGAAAGGGCACCAAACTGGGACTCACCAAACTGGGACTCACCAAACTAGTCTCTCCTTATCCCAAAAGAGTAATGAATAATTTTTCCCAAGATGGCCACATAAGCAATGAGGACCTATATCATATTTCCCACCTTTTAGAAGAGCCTGCTTTCTCTCATTCCCATAAACTACAAAAAGAGCCATGCCTGCACTTAAAGCTTGTCCTGCCACTTCCTGTATGCATGACCCAAGTAATTACTCTCTTTTGCTTAAAAATAAACAGAGCAACTTCTTTGCGCCCAAAGAACTAAAATAAATCACATACAAATAAGGTGAGGTAAAACAGGAGGAGGCGGTATTAAGTTATTCCACTTTCTACAGAGGAGAACATGCCAGCGCAGAAGAGGAAAGGCTCCTCTTTCGTCCAGAGCTGCTGCAATGAGTTTGATTATTTTAGGAAAAGAAAAGAAATTGTGATGGTGATATTAATGCAAATATCGTTTATTGATAGTCAGAAGGGTCCACTATGCTTAGAGTTTTATATGTATTACATCATTCAATACCTCAATAGCCCTGTGGATTATTATTTCACCAAACAGATGAGAAAATGGAATGTCAAAAAGATTAATTTGCCTGAATCCCTCTGGAATTAGCATCATGCTCCAAGTACCTGCAAACCAGGAATGTTATATGAACAACACTTTGCTGCATCCTTCCAGATACAGTTCTCTGAGCAGTCTCAGGACTGTCCACAAGAGGGTCCAGCTAGTCTTTACATATATCATAACTGCTAAGAATCATGTCCATTTCCCATGGAAGACTGTTGAATGCCAAGTAAATAAATTTGGTTGCACTGCAACAGTTTGTGAGACACTGGCGTGATGTGGCAATTGAAAAACATGGCATCTTTGATATCCTCAAGGAGCTTATAATTTAACACGAAGGAAGAAAGTAAGCAGATCAAAAAAAGTTAAGACATTTATTCTTCAATCAATTGAGGCAACATAGGTGTTCATATGATGAAGGAAATTGCATATAAAGAGGGAGAGAAAGGGGAACAAGGGATGGAGGAAAGGAGGGATAAAGGGAAGGATGGAAGAAGGGAAGGAGAAAAACCAGCTAGAGTGCATTGAGCACAGACTGTGTGTCATGCATTGTCCTAAGATATGTATTTCCTTATCTCTTTATTCTAACACTCCATGTAGTTGCTAATACTTCCATCACATTCCTGCTTACCATGGTCCTTCATGTCACTTAAAATTATGATCTTCCTGTATTCCTCTATGATATAAATTCTACCACAAATACCCTTCACTCACTCTGCCCTGAACACACCAGGTTCACTTCTGTTCTCTCCCCCTCAACCGTTCTTCCTTTCCCTCCAGATGTACATGTACATCTTTCCCACACTCCATCCTGGTCTTTGCACTAAAGTTACTTCAGTGGGGTGACTCTCCCTGATTCCTCTAATATACCTCCTACCTTGAATCTTTGTCTCCTTGCTTTATTTTTCTATAGGCACTTACTATTATCTAACTTGCTTGCTTTGTATTTATTCATTTTCTGTGTCCTCATTTCTCTAGAATGTAAGCTCCGTGAAGGTGTGACTTAACCTACCTTAAAAATCCACTTTACTCTTAGCGATAAGAGTTATGCAGTTTGGGAGTCTGTTAGATAGACCCACTGAAGGGATACTCCAGTTGCCTCACCCTGCATCCCTGTTCAGCATGGAAGAAGCCAGAGTGGCCTGTGTCCCAATTCCCTATTGGCAATTTGGGTAACCCCTTCAGAGGATGGTGTGATAAGAATAGGAGGTAGGAATTGGCTAGACAGGGTAAAAAGACCCCAAAGAAAAGTAGTCAAGTGTCTAAAACTCACAATGTCTTTAGGTCTCTTAGCAACATACTCTGTTCTAAAAGCCAAAAATGTCAAAAGTATTTTGGAGCTTGTATCTAATCCTTTAAAGAATTTAGGGTTACCTTTTCAGAGGGAGGAATGTTAGAGTACCCAAAAGCCCCATAAAAATAAATAAATGAAAGAAGAAGAAGAAAAAGAAAAAAGTGATGGGGACATATGGGAGGTATTGGAAGGGAGGGAGTAGGCATAGATTTGATCAAAACACTTTATATGCATGTGGGAAATTCTCAATAAAGTTTTTGTAAAAAAAAAAATCCACTGACTCTACACTCTGGCACATAATGAATTCTCAATTTAAAAAAAATCTATGAATAATATAGCAAATTTTTGCAAGATAAAGAAAATAGGATTCAGAAACTTTCATTCATCACCATGGTGAATGGTGGCAGGCCTTGATCAGATCATACAGATGAATTTATCAGTTTTATAACATTGGTATATAGACAGTGATTTGAATGAGAAGTATACTGAATAGGTATTTGAACACTTGGTCCCCAGTTGGTTACACCTCTTGGGAGGTTATGGAGAGGTGTAGTCTTTCTGGAGGAAGTGTGTCACTGGGGGTGGGCTTTGAGGATTCATAGCCTCTCCCCACTTCCAGTTGGCTCTCTCTGCTTCATGTTTGCTGTTGAAGACACAATCTCTCAGCTTCCCGCTCCAGCTCCCTGCCCTACTTCTATGCCTTTGCCAAAATAAGCTCTTTCTTCCAAAACTTTCTCTCAGTCTTGGTATTTTATCATAAAAATAGAAAAGTAACTAATATAACGTATTTATTCTTGCCTCAAGCCTTTGGCCTTGAAAATTTCTCTAACTGTGACTCTGCTGAGGGATGGTCATATATCTGGCTCCCTCCCTCTCTTCACAAAGGACTCCTTGGATCATCCTATTTGAAACTGTCCCTTCCCCACTTCCAATCACCCTTTATTCAATTACTCTATTTTGTATTTTTCGTGACACGTCTTACTCACTGAATCATCTTGCTGTTTGTTTACTTTTCATGATCTTCCCTACTAAGACATAAGCATCATGAGCAACAGGACCAATGGGGCCATGTCTTTCTCATCTGATGCCCATTTAGAGCAACATAAGTACAGAACAGACAAAGCAATGAAAAACAAACCAATAAATAATACCCACATGCATATGGATTACTTGTCACCATACTTGGTCCATTGTGAGTGCTTACTAGCTATGAATCATTCATCTTTTAGCAGTAGATATTACTACTTGTGAAAGTAGTAATAGTAAAATTTTAATAGAAAAAGATCACAAGAGAAAAACTGCAAAGAAAAAGATGGTGTGAGTAAAACTCAGGTGTTCTTAGTCTATGTTCCCTAGGTAGCTTTGCCCACAGGCTGTGTACTGAACAAAAATAGAAGAAATTTACCTCAGTCAATCCCAAGGTTTCTGGGAGATTCTTTCACTCCCATGAGTCAAAAATAGCATATTTCAACTAAAAGCACAGCGTCCTACAACTTCCTATGTTATTTATACATCTATGTTAAACACAAATATTTGAACCTCAGAAATGGCATCTAACGTAGTTTAATTTCTACCCAATGTTTAAATTCTCTACTCTAAACTGATAAATGTGATTATTTCTCACATACAGCAAGCATTTTGGAGGAGTTTTATGTGCCTATGCAGGACTAAGAGAAATGAAAACATCAGCCAGCAAGGGCAACAACACTGGAAATAGACAAAATATGTGGCCTGAAACATATGTATTATTAAACTGCCATTTAGAGTGAGGTTTATTCTTCTAAAAGAAAAGCTTAAATGATAAATTGAAGTCCTAATAGGTAAAAAAAAAATTAAGATTATGCTTGCATTTATCCAAAACTCCTTTGGGACCCCAACAGAGAAAGGAAGTAGGTCTGGACCCTGGTGAAAACCTTAATATTTATTTGGGGGATTATTTGGACACAGCTGGCTGTCAAAAAGAAAAGACCCTTCACATAGTACAGCCATCTCTGACAGACTCCACAACCAATCTTGAGTAAAACAGAGAAGGGGCTAAAAGACATTTCAAAGAGTTCTGAATTTTTAATAAAAACATCTGGATTCAAATTGAGATGCTGAGGTTTTCTTTGGACCAGAGCAAAGGGGCAGGAGGACCAGTATGTTGAATATTTACTCAAAGACCAACACCCCAGCTGACTACATTTGAGCTCTATACTTAACCATCTTCCCTGAAAGTGAAGGATTAACATGCCCTTATCTTGAAGCAACCCTCCCAAGAGAAACAGCTCTTTCCACAAAACTCCAAGGAAATGAGCCTTAGGAAATGCTTAAGAAAATTAATCGTGGTGAATGGTGGCAGGCCTTGGACCTCAGCTCCCAATCATGCCAGCTTTGCCAGTCATGAATGCTGATGAAGCTGATACTGTGGGTGGCTTTTGAGACCACACAGCTTGAACTCCAGCCTGCAAATTACTCAAGGGGAGAATTTTGTATTACCCAAAGCATAAATGCTGAGTTAGCATCATGGAGCTTGAGCCGCCTCATTCTGACGCTTTATCCTGGATGGTTCCTGACTATGGTAAGGAGGAATTGATGTTTTCATAATAATCTACCTAAGGGCTCCAAGGCCCAAGAATGGACATCTCCCATGCAATATCTGACTTCTAGATGTGCTATACTGCTGTGTGTTACCTCAGAATGTGGTGAACAAAGAGAAAAGCAAGTATCAACTACTTCATCCTTTCATAAATGTGCCCCGTGATACTGTGCATTATATTTACCTTAGTTTATAAAATATCTGTGATGCTTGGATTTTTCATTCCTACAGAAAAATACCTGAGAAAACAACCTAGTGGAGGAAGGATATATTTTGGATCATGGTATGAGAAATTTCAATCCATAATCATGTGGTTGGCTTTTTATACTGTGCTGGGCCTGTGAGGCAGAACATACTGGTAGGAAGATTATGTCATAGAGCAAAGTTGTTCACATCATGGTATCCAAGAAGAGAGAAAAGGATGGAGGGAAGGAGGAAGAGGGAGAGAAACAAGGAGAAAGAGAGAGACTGAGAACACTAGGGACCAAAAATCGTCTTTAAAAGCATGCTTCCAGTGACTTAATTCCTCTAGAAAATAAGAATTCCTTAAGGCTCTGCTTCCTATTTTCCATAACCTCTCAATAATGCCATGACAAATAAACTGATTAGTCAGAACTCTGAGGATCTAATCATTTCAAAAAAAGTCTTATCAGCTATGAACCAAGCTTTTAGAACATGAGCTTTGGGGCAATATTCACATCCAAACCACAGCAGTATCTCTACTGATAACATTTATGAATAGAATACATATATTGATAAATTAGAGGCTGCCAAAATTGGAAGGTAAGATTAAAATACATAATTTTTTTTGGTCTTTTTAAGACAGAGTTTCCCTGTAGCCCCAGCTGGCCTGGAACTCACTATGTAGACAAGGCTGGCCTAGTTCTCACAGAGATCTGCCTGCTTCTGCTTCCTAAGTGATGGGATTAAAGGATTAAAGGTGTGCACCACCATACCCAGCCTAAAATACATAATTTTAAAGACATAAATTTGTATATATTTACAACTTATATTGCTCTTCCCATTTGGATTATGTGAATCAAGAAAATATGTGAAAACACATACATATATATGCGTGTGTGTATATACATGTATACATGCTCATATATATTCTACATATTCCAAATCCCTCTGGGTATATGTGTACACCATATCACTACACATTATTAATTCAAACAATTATGTTTCCATACCCAAAAACCAGCACTTTTGTGGGATGAGATGTTCTCAAAGCCACAGGTGTTTGTGACACCATGTGAAGAATACAAGGAACAAGATGTCTGAGAGACTGAGCAGGCCTGTACAGAAGTTTTTGCAGCAGTTGTACAAATCCCTGTTCTCCTTAACCTTCAGAGCTAGGCAGACTCTTCATCTAGAAACTCTATCTTGCTCAGTTTTTTTATTTGTATTGAATTTTTTCAATTCTCATGCAATATTATTTGATGATATTAAGACCCCTCCCACATATGCACCTCTCCCTGCTGACTCCCACGAAACTCAATATACTACACCATATATACAATATGGTCTATAGCGTCTGATTCGTGTTCCCAAATTTCCTTCAGTATGGATTCATCTAGTGGGCCCACGAAGAGTTTCAACCCTATAAGACATTGCCTCTACCCCTCCCAGCAGTCATCAGTTGCCAAAAGTTCCTTAGGTTGGGTTGGAATTCTTTCTCACTTCCCCATGTCTATGCCGGGATATTCTCTTGCTTGAGCTTGCATGGGACTTGTTCATGTTGTCACCACTCCTGTGAGTTCATATGTATAACTAACTGATCAGCTGTCTGGAACACTGTTTCCTTTCAATCATCCACCACCTCTGGCTCTTACAATCTTTTCTCTCCCTCTTCCACAATGATACCTGAGCCATGGGAGGCAGAAGTTTGAGATAGGTGTCCTATTAAGGGAGGACCGCTCTGCAGCTTCTTGTTCTCTGCACAGTGGCCAGCTGTGGGCTTCTGTGTTATTCATTATATGCTGCATAAGGAAACTTCTCTGGTGACAGGTGGGAGATGCATTTATCTTATGTGTAGAGGTTGCATTGAAGATGTGTCACATAGGCCTAAGTGTCTTAACAGACTCTTGTCCTCTGAGCTTGACCAGTTGTGGGACGCTGTATTACTCTTCATCTGTTGAGGGGTGAGAGGTACACCTGTAAAATGGATTTGGGTCTAAGATCCACAAATAAGAGAGAACATACGCTGCTTGTTTTACTGAATCGGTGTTCTTCCCCTAAGACAACAGTTTCTAGAGCTATGCATTCACCTACAAATTTCATGATTTTTTTTCTTAACCACTGAGTAGAACTCCATTATGTAAATGTACCAAATTTTCATTATTCATTCATTGGTTGAGGGACATTTAGGTTGTTTACATTTCTTAGATACTGTGAAAAGCACAACAAGAAACATGACTGTGATAAAAGTATCTCTGTAGGAGAATATTGAGCTCTTTGTGTATACACCAAGAAGTGGTATAGCTGGATCATATGGTAGATTTATTTTTAGCTATTTAAGAATTCTCCACACTGATTTTCACAGTGGTTGCATCCGTTTGCAATCCCACCAGCAGCGAATGAGTCTTTCCCTTTCCCCAAAGTCATGCCAGCATTTGGGGCCATTTGCTCTCTTCATCTTAACCATTCTGACTGGAGTAAGACAAAATGTTAAAGTAATTTTGATTTACATTTCCCTAATTAATAAGAATATTGAACACTTTTATGGTGTTTCTTAGTCATTTTTATTTCTTCTTTGGGGAAATTTCTGTTCAGAGCAATAGCCCATTTTTTAATTGGGGTCATTTGTTTTCTTGCTTCTTTGTTTTTTGAGTTCTTTGTTTATTCTGGACATTAGTCCTCTGTCAGATGTATAGTTGGTAAAGATTTTCTACCACTCCATGGGCTTCCTTTTCACTCAATTGGTTGTTTCCTTTGCTGTACAGAGAGTTCCAGTTTACTGAGGTCCCATTTGTCAGTTGTTGACCTTAATTCCTGAGTAACTGATATCTGATTTAGAAATTCATTTCCTGCACCTATATTTTATAGGATACTACTTCTGTTTACATCTAATAGCTTCAGTGTTTCAGGCTTCATATTGAGGGCTTTGATCCATTTAGACTGACTTTTGTGCAGGGTGATAGGCAAGGGTCTAATTTCATTCTTCTACAGGTGGAGATCCAATTATGCCAGTACCATTGGTTGAAGATGTTGTCTTCCTCCAACGTGTGTTCTGGGCACCTTTATCAAATGTGGCTGTAATCGTGTGCACTCATGTTTGGGTCTTCTGCTTTGTTCCATTAATCTACAGGTCTGTTTTGTGCCAATACCATGCTGTTTTTTATGACTATAACTGTAATATAGACTGAGATCTGGTGTGGAAATCCCCCTGGCATTGCTCTTTTTGCTTAGGATTGATTTAGGATTCTGGCATGTTTTGTGTTTCCATATGAATTTTCAGTTGGATTTTTCTATTTTTGTGAAGACTATCACCAGGATTTTTATTAGAATTGTACTGAATCTTTAAATCACTTTTGATATAATGGTCATTTTCACAATATTATTTCTACCATTCCATGGGTACAGGAGGTCCTTCTATCTCCTGTGTCTTCCTCAATCTCTTTCTTCAGAAATTTAAAGTATTGATTGAAGAGGTCTTTGATGTCTTTGGTTAGGTTTATTCCTAGGTATTTCATTTTTTGAGGCTATTGTGAATGAAAGTTTTTCTCTGAACTCTTTCTTAGATTGCTTGATATCTACAGCCTTGTCCTCCATCACAGAGTATCTTCTCTGATGTGGACATAGCCAGAACTAGCAGTCATAGGACTAGAAGTGAGCACTCCATGGCCCAAAACCTCGTGTTCTTTCATATGAAAAATATGTATAAATATATTAGCATATACAATCTGTTAGGAAATACTATAGGTTGAAATGGTCCCCCCACCCCCTAAAAAGAGACATTAAAGTTATAATCTTTATTGCCTCAGAATGCCTCAGATCTTATTTGGAGATAGGATCTTTATGGGAGTCTTCAAGTTAAACATATGTCATTAGTATGGGATCTAATCCAATATGAATGATATCCTTATTAAAAATGGAAAATCAGGACATCAATAGAGGGACATATAGAGGAAATTTTTTATTTTATGTATGTGAGTGTTTTGTCTGCATGTATGTAAGTGCATTCATGTTATACAATAAACATGAATGCCAGAAGAGCATTTCAGATCTTCTGGAACTGGAGTAACAGACAGTTGTTAGCCACCATATGGATGTTGGAAACTGAACCTGGGTTCTGGAAGAAAAGCCAGTGATATTCACCACTGAGTCATCTCTCCAGCTCCACATAGAGAAAGATTTATATGATAACATAATAGTGAAAAAATGAAGCCATCTTCAGGCCAAGGAGAGGCTTGTAATAGACTCTTCCCTCAGCCCTCAGAAGGACCCAATCTTGCCAGAATTCTGGTCTCAGCAACTGTGAGGTGCATGCTTATATGCTTATACTGTTTAATCCATCCAAATGGTGCCACCCTGCTATGCATCCCACCCTGCTATGCATCCCATTTCTACTTAAGAGCCCATGTCCCTGAGTATCATCTCACTGCAGCTTTCTTACATGTACAGTGCGTAGCTCTGAATGGCAGCATTCCCAAAGTCAACATCATGGTGCACTCTCACTGAACATCATTCACTATTCATGATCTCACAAAGTGTTCTTGATAGGTCTAATAAGGCCTCAGTCACAATCAGGAAACACTTGTTACATGTGACTGGATTTCAGTATTTATCTGACTTTCCCCTAAACTCAAAATTATCAAATAATTATGTTATGGAGGCACTAGTGGGATTTTTCAACACTATTTAAGGATAATGGTTTACAGAACCCTTCTTTAAAGAAAAAAATTACAGTGCAAGAGAATTGATCTTTGTGTTAAAATGTCAGAAAACTCATCTGAATGTGAGCTGGGTGGTGTTTTGTCTATCAGTGGGAGGCTGGTTACTCTACATACCCTGAATACAGCACTGTTTTCTGATCATGAGATTCAAATGACCTAATGATTAATGCTGTCCACAGAGTGCGTTTAATTTCTTCTTCTATCATTTCTAGGAAAGAGCTTTTCAACCAAAGATTGAGTTAGCTTACCCATCCATCTGCGTACTAAATTTTAGGCAAAGTCCTAGGTATTGGTGGGCTATAAAGAACAGTCATGATTAAATTTACCTTGCCTTCAAAGTTTAGACTATAGTAGGAGAAACATGATAGACACAGAAAACTAAATCATAGAAGAAAATTATTAATGTCTCACAAAATTTAAAATATTACAAGACTTCAGAAGTATTTGAGAGGATGATATAGCAGAACTAATACATTTATGCTACACAAATGGCATTAGCAGAAAAAGTAATAGAAACAATATATATATAGATATAAATATAGATATAGATCAGAAACCAAGGCAAAGAGAAGTTAACAACTGCCTAGAATGTGGGGACATGTGTAGGTGAGCTAAAAATTACAATTAGAAAGACCATATATATCTCAATTACAGAGGTTTCACCACTACACCAGGAACATAAGCTTTCTTATAAAGCTCAAAAGAAGCCACTCAAAAAAAAAAAAAAAGACAAGCTATAGAAGTGCTGACAAAGAAAGTCCAGAGGGAAGAAGTCACTTATGAGGTGATTTCTGATGTCTCCTTCTAGACCCATGAGGGTCTGGATTCATGCTAAAGAAAAAAAGCAATTGTTCATCATAGACATGAACCATACCAGAGTATAGGGAAGTTACAAAATCTGTCTGAAAACAGGGTTGTAGTTTTAAGTAATCTAATAGAACAAAAGTTTTACAATTTTTTATTTATTTTAAGTTTATGAGTGTTTAGCCTACATGTACAAAAGTGCACCCATGCATGCAGTGCCCATGGAGGCCAGAAGAGGGCATCAGATCCCCAGAACTGGAGTTACTGATGGTTATGAGCTGCCATGTGGGTTCTGGGAACTGAACCCAGGTCCTCTGCAAGAGCAGCCAGTGCTCTTAACTTCTAAGCTATCTCTCAAGCCCCAGCCACAAAGTTTAAGAAACAGAAAATTTAAGTCATCCTTCTGGTGATTTTTCTTGGCAAGAAACTAATTCAGAAACATTATGAACTTGTTTTCCCGAAAATGACAATTTCTTATCAGGATAGTAATACTTTTCCTTTTTTCCTCATTCCATGGAATAAATTGGTAGACCTTCCAATACTTGGCCTCATAAAAATGATGAAGGGGAAGGGTGACAACTGGGAAGATAGCTTAACAGTTCTTGCTGCACCATCATGAGGACCAGAGTTTAGAGCCCAGGACTCTAATAACAAGCTTGGTGTCTGGCATACACTTGTAACCTCAGCTCCAAATGAAATAGAGACAGGAGGATTCCTTGGGCTTCCTGGTTTCCACTTCACTCCAGAAAATATGAGACACAAGTTGAAAGAGAGAGAAAGAGAGAGAGAGAGAGAGAGAGAGAGAGAGAGAGACAAAACAACAAGTGGAGAGAATTTGATGAGGATACTCAATGCCCTTTCCTGGCCTCTGTGTGTGCAGACAGCCACATGCACCTAAACACACACACACACACACACACACACACACACACACACACACACACTTATATGTCTTTTTAAAAATTCTCTTTCAGGGACCTGCAAGATGACTCACCATATAGAGGCACTTACCATGAAAGCCTGGTGACCTGAGTTCAGTCCCCACATCCCATGAAAGGAGAGAACTGACTCCTTAAAGTTGGCCTCTGATTGACCTCCACATATGTATCATGGCATACACACAGGCACACACACACACAGACACACACAGACACACACACACACACACATACACCAATAGTTTTTAAAATTTGTTTTAATTGAATATAATTAATATCTCAAACAATCTTAATCATCTTTAAACCCCCATCCCCACTAGCACCCTCCCATAGCCCCACCCCCACCCCACTGGAGCCCATATACTCTGTCATCTCTGTTAAGGCCCACTCTGTCAAGTCAATGGACCCCAGACATTCCCCAGTGCAAGTCCATCCACTAAGATCTATCTAGTCAGCCTAACTAAAGTTCTTTGTTTTAGGAAGATCAGCTCTTCTTCCCCTAGCAGCAATCAGTTGTCAATATTTCTTCAGATAAGATTGGGGTCTGCTGTTCATTTTCCCAGTTCTATGCTGGAATTTTGTCTGCCTAGGTTTGCATGGGACTTGTGTATGCTGACGCCATTGCCATAGAATCATAGGAGCAGGTTCCCAGGAGCTTGTAGGACTCTGTTTCTATGTGGTCCTGCACCTCCTTCCTCGCTCTTACAATCCCCCCTTCTGCGATGGTCCCTGAGCCTTGGGTGGGTGAAGTTTGTGCCAAGGGAAAACATCAATCGATGGTCCAACACCAGTTTCAAAATCAATTAACCACATCAATGGCCAGCACAGCATATGACATTGGTGCAGTAGTGGCACTTTTATCTTGGGGGCAATCAACAGTTACCAGATTTGAATAAAAGCCCACTTGATGGGAGGAAACTCAAGTGTGGTACTGTTAACATAACCAAATACACATGGCTGGAGTGGTCATAGATCTTAGAGAAAACCACATGACTGTCACATCTCTAGACTAGTATGATTCCTTACTATGTGAAAACATATATATCCTTATATTTACAGACAAATATCCCAGTCACAACTCATCAAAGAAGCTCATTTTACACCAGTCAGAGACTATTTCCAAGTACCACAACCAGTCACACATGGACATTGTCTATGAATTGCCCAGGCCTGAGTGACACATCTACAATGCAACCTCTACACCTAAAGTTCACAGAATAGGACAGGAGTAAAGAAGACGACAATAATGAATCTCCTAGTTCTCATTAATGAAGTACTCTCATGCGGCAGAGGGCCAGGAACACAAAAGGTCACAAATGGCCAAAGCGTAGAGATCAAGAGTCTGCAGAATGCTGGTCCTTGGACAGGACTCCTATATTAACAATAAAATTTAAAAACTACTTTCACATTTTAAAATGCTGACAATAAAGTAATTATTGTGGACTAATATAGACTCTAGGTATCTTTGACCTAATTAAATCCACCTACAGTGAACTTTAGCTGTGTGAACTACTTGCAAACTAGCTAGAAAGAACTTGCCAATTTCAATGACTATAATTTGACATAAAGAGATGTTTCTTCAAAACTGATTCCAAAGCCACAAAGCCTTACCAAGAAAACTTTATACCAAGAGGTTGGAGAGATGGCTCGGTGGTTAAGAGCACTGGCTGTTTCTGCAGAGGACTACGTTTTGGTTCCCAGCACCTCCATGGTGTCTAAAAACCATCCCTAACTTCAGTTCCAGAGATCCAATGTTCTTTTATGGCCTCTGTGAGCTCCGCATGCATGTGGCACCCTTACATACATGCAGGCAAAACTCATACACATAAAATGAAAGTAAATAAAAAACTAGAAAGAAAAGGTTTGTGTATTTGATGATCTCATACCTAAAGTCACCCTAAAGTCTGATATATTCTTTTTACCATAAGAACTGGCTAACTTCATTGCTTACTGATACAATCTTTGTGCCTATATTATAACCAACTCAAAATATGAATGCCAGAAAATTATCACAAGGAAAGAGATATGCATTCAAAGGTCATGGGTGACTCACTTAAACCTTGCCTAAGATAAAAATAGGAAGCCAGATAAATACCCAGTAGATGAGGCTTGCTTATATAGAGAGTAGTAATATGATACATGCCAAGAATAAATCATGTGTACTAATAGGAAAAGATGTTCATGTGATGTCTACGTATCTATTAAGTATTGCATGAATAAAGAAACAGGATGAAAATAGTATGTACAGCATGGCTTAGTTTAAGTGCTTGTGCATACGTACATGTGTGCATGTGTGTGCATGTGTGCATATATGTGTGCATGTATGTGTGCATGTATGTGTGCATGTCTGTGGTGTGCATCTGTGCATGTGTATGTATGTGTGTGTGTCTGCAGTGTGCATGTATATGGGAGGGGGTAGAAATCAAGAATCAAGTTAGTATTGATTGGAATTGGAGAGAATCCTTCATTTCTACTTTGTGCATTTCTGAATGGCTTGAATTTTATTATACGACCATGTATTTTTTATATACTTAGGAAAATATATTCCTATCAGAAAAAAAAGGTAGAGAAATCAAATTCTAATCATTCATTACAGTTTCAAGATTTAGGCCTGGAGAAATGGTTCAGTTGTTAAGAGCACTTGCTGCTCTTGCAAATGACTGGGGTTTGATTCACAGGACCCCAGTTCTAGGGGACCCAACACCCTCTTCTGGCTTCTGTGGTCACCTACATGCATATGGTGTCCATGCATATACTTAGGCACACACACACATGCACGTAAAATAAATTAAATAAATTAAATATTTTTAAAAAGACTTCCAGATTTAAGTATTTCTTTCATCAGAGATTATTTTTAAGATCTTTTTAAGTGTGCTGAAAATACCAATGTAGTATCAAATAAACTGCTTAGTGTAGTAGAAAGAACATTGAGCTTAGAGTCCAAAGTATTCATTATGGGTTTAAGTTCTCCATTTTTCCTATCTGAGTCTCAGTTTTCCTCAAATATAAAGTAAATGGATATGGTTACTGGCTCCCAAAGGCCCTGCTGGTACTAACATTTCAGTATTTTAAGTAGAAGTAGATAAACCAGGGATCCAATTCTGTCTTATTAGAAATGGTGCAATATCCCGACCACACAAAATTGCTACTATCCAGAAATGTGTGAGGCTAGTCATGCTGGACTATCAGAAGAGCTACACTGTGGGGTAAATTTCCACCCTGGATCCCCAAGTCATAAGCCCACCCTCACTCACTAAAGAATTTGAGGGTGAGAGAATGGGGCACTTTTTAAAAAATAATATTGCAGTCAGAATTTCTGCCAACAATTCCAGAATCATCTGTTACCCCAACACACATATACACAGCATTTATTCTAATGGAAAGCCGATTCTGGAGAAGTAAAGGCACCCGCACAGAATCTCACAGTTAAGGAGTAGAACATTCAGTCTTCCCACCACGTGATTCTATCTGAATTGAGAATAATCCTTTGTAGATATGTCAGATTTCAGGTAAACTTAGGAAGCAAGCTCTAAACAATGCTTTGATCCTCCTGCACAGCCACCCTCATCCTATGTTTCTTCACGATTCTTCCCAAACTTTATATATTAAAAGGAAAAGATACTTGCTACTTCTCTTTCCCCACCCTCACACACATTGGCACACTGCTATACACCTACAATATACTCCAGGCTGCAACCTCACTCCAGATGTACATTAGATACCCCAGTTCCTGCATGAGGCAGCACAAATTATTTTAAGATGGAAAAGAAAATTTTAAATTAGGGTTGATTTTAAAATGTAGAGCAGCTGTGTTTTATAGAAAGCTCACAAAACCTGGAAAAAGAAGACCTAGGCTCAAGCCTTACCTTTATAATTTTAAGCTCTTAAGATTTCTAAGCCTTGTTTCTATGTATATAGTTGGAGAACCATTCATTCAAATAGTTCCACACGCAAGGGACACAATGCTGAGTCAAATCATATTCAAGACATGCTTGCTATTGTGAACTATGCAGGCTATCTAGAAAGAGTTAAATGTTGAATAAACATAGACATATAATGAAAGTACAATAACTAATCTTGAGCAAGTGTTGCCTCCATTTGTATTTGATGGGTGGATTTCAGGGAGGAGCAAAGAGGAAGTACATTTCAGGAAGAGGACACACTGTTTTCAAGGACCCTGTGGTAGCAGAAATCATAGCTGATGTAAAGAATTGAAGGGAGGTTAGTAAAAACGTCCATTGAATGTACAGAGCATGGGAGTGAGTGTTACAGAGCAATTAGATGATATAGAAAAGGCACAGAACACTGCCTTAACTATTAAAGTACAAGATAGATTAGGCATTAGTAAGAGGATAAAATATATAATTTATTTAAAAAATTCCCTCCAAACACAAAGATGTCATCAAAATATTAGCTGATGCTGTTCAATAACTATTGTACTCTAATAATACAGGCAGGAAAAGAATACAATAGCACAACAGTAACTTTTCACATAAAATTATCAGGAAGAACAAAATATATAGGCTCACTTTAGTTAAAAAATGACTTTCCTTTAAGAAAAAATATTGCAGGATTTTCCAGAAATATTCATTGCAAAACTACCAATTGTTTTGGTCCCCATGTGATACAGCACAGGTGGAATGGTTGGACAGCAGCCACCATGCTGCCCAGAAACAATTAAAAATGCAGACATCTGACTTCCCAAAGTCAAGGGTCAAGCTGTCAAGTCTCAACCACTGAAACTATAAGCAGATTTTGTCACAGCTAAAAATTCTTCCACAAAATGGATATTTTATTTTGAATTTGCATAAAACTTAAAATTATCAGCAGAATGAATAGGTCTTTTTTTTCTTTCTGAAGGACCCTGCTGGAGGATTTACTAATAAGCTCATAAATGAAGGTGATAGGATGTCAGCTACAATAAGGGTATTAATTAATGGAAAACTGGCTGTCAACATTTCTGCAAGTTCAAACTAGTAGATCAAACCCAAACCCAAGGGACAGAAAGACAAGATGATAAGACACCACTCAGAAAGTGGCTGCAGGATTGTAAACAAGCTAAGATACATGAAGCAGGAGACCTGTGGACTTTACTATGTACACAAAACCCAAAATAGAGCCATGCAAAACTGAAATCACAGAGAGTTTGGAGAAACAGAATACCAGCCAATAAGAAGCATGACAATACAGAAGAGACAAGTGCAATTTTCTTTCTTCCTCATTAGATATTTTCATTGGATTTTTGTGTATTTCATACTATACATCATGATCATAGTTAGACCCCTTTCCCTATCTGCACCCCCATGGCCTCCTCACCAGACTTCATGCATTCTGTTATATATGTTAAGGCCTATTGAGTCGAGTTTGTGTACCCAGATGTCCCTCAGTTTGCGTTCCTCCACTGGAGACTGCTCAACCTTTCTAGCATCAGACCAACTCTCCCTCACCCAGCAGTGGTCAGCAGGCAATAGTTCCTGTGCTAAGGTTGGGGCCTCCTGCTCATATCCCCAGTTCTATGCTTTTTTTGTCTGGTTTGAGTTTGCATGGGTCTTGTGCATGCTTCTACTATCACTGTAAGTTCATAGTGAAAAACCAAGTAAATAAGGTGAGTAAATAAGGGGAACAAAAAGGGGTAATCTATGGCAAGTTTACCTTCACTAATCTTTTTAAATTATACCACAGCATCTTACCGGTAAAATAGGTCAGCCCAATCCAATGTGAGAGGACTAAACTAACACTTGAATTTTATGACTTCCTACTGATTAATAATAGAAAGCTGTAAATATTTCCTTTGTTTATTAAATACTCTGAGTGTCTACAATGTGCCATCTAGAGTGCTAGACTATTACCCTGGCAAAATCAATGAAAAACAATAAACCTCTTGGTAACAAAGAACTCAAGCGATCACAATATATTTCAAAATCAAGCAAGATGAGAAATGCAGTTTTCAGGTTGCAGTCTCAGTTCTTCAGCCTAGAAATATGTGTGGGCCACTGCACCTATGGGAAGCTCTGAAGTCTGTGATAGCCACAGAACTGGCTACTGATATCAACTAGCAAAGATGCAACCTGACCCAGGAATGCCCACATACATTTCCAAATAAGGTCCGTAATGAGAACTAATCTAAAGACCAACCAATGCATGAATGGCTTAGATTTAAAGCCTATAGAAATTCTTTAGTTTGTTCCAAAGATTTATGAGTATCTGTTAGATGTCAGACATTTTACTAGTTTGGGGGGAATACACATTATCCTCATAGGACAAACAGCCAGTGAATAAACAAACAATATAATGTTGCTTTTTATCAGTGGCACAAAGTAAATAAACAGAGCATTGCAGTAGAGGGTGCTTTGACGATAAAGAGAGATGGGCTACCCCTCAACCTGGAGAAGCCGGCCCATTGAACATGCAGGAAAACCACATCACATATAGCATTTCAGAATGGCATGTGTCAAGTCCTGAATGTTCTTGTCAGATAGCAGTTCAGTCAATGACTGAATTAGGAGGTAAAGAAAAGAGTCTCTCAAAGTAAAATAACAGAACTAAGAGGCTCAGGTCAAACCATTCAGGGTCTTGAGGTCTGTGGCAAAGAATTTGGGATTTATACTCACTGCAGTGAGAAACCAGCAATTGGTTCTCATCAGACAAGTGACAAGGTCAGATTCAAATTAGTTTGCAATATAATCCATTAGATTGTGTGTGTGTGTGTGTGTGTGTGTATGTGTGTGCACGCACTCGCACGTGTGCACATGCACTGCTTGAAAATAAGAAGGGCAGTAAAGAAATGATGCAGCCTGATTTGGCCCATACAGTGATCAGACCCTTGGTCTGATCTTCATTAGAACAATGCCATTTACATTGGGATCAGAAATAAATGTAGCTATCGCTCCTGATGGCTACTCTGCCCTCATTTGCTTCAAGTGAAATGTCTTTTCATTATGACTCATCCACAAATCATGTTGATATTCCTAATTAAAAAGTTTTCAGTGAAGTTGGTACATTAGTTATGATACCAGATACCTCAGACATAAATCCTTCCAGCCATCCACATGTATGACAGGACTTTACTGTGGCTTCATTCATCAGAATGAGGGGTGTTCTTCAGTATAATTTCCATGACACCCTCTGCCATGCTCTTTTCTCTTTCTTTTGGGTGGGGTGACTGTTTGGTGATTACAAACGTCATATCTGGCATCTTTTTTAAAAAAATTCCTGACAAAGACTCAAGGATAGTCATAAAAATGTATCAACCATAAAGTTATATGGACCATAGACTTAGCAATGCACTACAGGTTAGTCTATTTTACACCAAAATCGATGCAGCTAAATATGGAGGTAAACTGAATTTGTGGCCATCCTAGTTTTCAGCAAATGGAAGTACTCATTCTAGTAACATCTCTAGGCATGGTCACTTTTCACCAGCATAATAGCTTATATGTGTGAACCAATCAAGGTAAAAGGAGCAGTTCTGAAATTAAACCATCCCTCCATTCACCTTAGCCCTGTCCATACAAAACCTTCAAAGCTGTATCTATTCTGAGATGATTTATCTAATGAATCCAACCATATGATCTATTCACATTCTGAGATACTATGTGGCCTCTGGCATGAAACCCCAAGCAAAAAAGACTGCATCCTATTTGGATTTTTATTTATTTATTTATTTTTGGTTTATCCTTTAAAACTAAATTAATAAACAGAGTCAAGGACTTGTGTTCAAGGAGTTTATTTTGAAGATACTTCCAGGAAGTAGCAGTTAGAAAAGTAGAAAAATCAGGTGGGGGAAATGAGGTCCTGGAAACCATTGTGGGCACCTGGAGTTGAGTGCAGCTGAGGCTAATTCCCAAGGAAGCAGGTAGCACACCTAAGAATTACCTTCCAAAGGACAAGGCGTGGAGATATTTATCTTATTTCCACTGGTTCAGGCTTATCCCTAGGGCATTGACTCACTCACAGTTCTGTGATGCCTAAAAGATACAGTAAGAGGCGTCAGAAAGAGCACTGAGGCAGAAGGTGGGATGCAGATGACTTACATGGAGACTGTCAAACATAGCATCAGCTGAAATTATTGGTGAATCAAGAGATTGTGGAGCACGAAGAGTATCTACGGGAGCACTGAAATGATGCTGCCAATAACAGCACTGAAGACATGAGCAATCTCCTCTCTTAGTGCCACAGACTGACTGACGGATCAGCTGACCAGAGGCTGGGAATTTCCTAAAAGGGCATATGATAATCACCAGCCGAATAACATGGGACAATGATAGAGTTAAAGGCAAGATATCCAGTTCTCAAGGAACTTAAACTCTTACAGAGATTATGAGCCATCAGAAACAAATGCAACTTATGGTTGTGAATATAAACCCAGAAAAATGAATTACAGTATCAAGAAGTGGCTAAGCGAGTCCACTCTATCACACAGACAGAAGATTAAAACAAATCCAGGAGCTGTAGGCAAAACTTGGACAGGGTTACAAGGTGTTCACTCTCAATATCATTATTTCTTTCTATGATGGTTGAAAAACTAATAGTGTCTGTGTCACGAGGTGGTTGAGAATTAAATGCATGTAAAGCACTAGTCCTAATGCCTGGCTCATAAACAGTAAGCACCGCTTATTTCTCTGAAATAAGAAACTTAATAATGAAAGAGAATTAGCAGAGAGAAAAATAATTCAGTCTCCATGTCAGATTCTCTTACTCGAATATATTATTCTATAGTCCTAACCCTTGTTTTCATTTTTTCTTTTAAATCATATTTAAAGGGGGAGCTACTCATTTTAAGACTGGAAGACAGACACTTAAATGTTCAGAAAATGCATGGAATTAGGAACAAACCTAATTTCAGATGTATCTTGCCAGAGCATGACCTTGAGTAAATCAAGGTCTCTGTCATTCAGTTTTCTCATCTCTAAAATGGGGGTAAAACTATGTGCTTTGTAGGCCCACTGTGAAGAGTTAAGGAGACCATCCTGTAAGGTTTCCAGTATATTTTAGCTCTTCAACATGTTGCTTATTACTATTCACTATTGATTCCATGAATACCAATTAGTCACCTATAATATACAAGGCACCACACTAAGTTCTGTGAAAAAAAAAGAGATATATAAGAATAAGGGATAATCTCAACAGCCAAAAGTCTTACAGATTAATGTCACTGTACTTAAACAAAGCTAGTTAGTTAAAATAATTGAAACTAGTAAGTTGTCCTAATATCAAAAGCCATTATCCTAATATCAATGAGAGGGAGGGAAGCAGGAAGACAGAAAGAAGGAAAGAAACTAAGCTGGTTATCTCTGAGACAGAGTTCCTGGAAATGCAAGATAATGAGCTCCATCTAAATTCACATCTGCTCAAGGGTAATCAGAAGTCTGCAATGTGAACTGAATTCAGAGAAGTTTTCTCTAACAACGACTGAGTGCATAGGAGGAAATCCTACCTGCCCTGGATTTGCAACAAAAAACAAGCTGCTCTTTCCCAATCTTTGAATCAAAGTGAAATCGGAATGAAATCTCCATCAATAACAGCCTAGAAATAAAATTATGTGACAATTCAGGGATACAGAAAAAGGAATGAGATAATGGTAGGAATTACTCCATCAGCATACGTGACCTCACATCTTTCCTAGGTCACTGCCTTTCCACACTAATATGGAGGTCCTCCAAAAAGAGGGATCGTAAGCCACCACCCTGATTTTCTTGCATCTCCAAGGATGACTCAGGACGACTATGTTCTTCACATGTGTACATCTCCATAGGGACATTCTTTCCTTATGTCTTCAGAACGCTTTATAATTCACAAACCACTTTAGTATCCATCACCTCACTCAGTTCTCGCATCAGCCCTATGTGATGTGAGCTTTTCATGTTCGTTCATAGAGGGATACCTGAGACTTAGAAAGCTTAAGCCACCTGTCTGAGATCCTATATCAAAGTATAGAATTGCTCAAACTGAAATCCACATTCTTCTAATCTCATTTCCAAGGCATTTCCTACCCTTGTGTGAGGACTCTGAGGAAAAGGAAGGTAGCATCAGCAGAACTGGGTGGCAATGACCAGAGAAATCCGTCCCTGGAGACCTTGAGGGAAACCCCTGAGATCAAAATTAGTAGAGGGGCTCTGACTCTGTGCCCTCTTTCCAGGCAGTCAGATGAGAAGTTCTTTATGAACATTGTACCTACTCCATGAACAGCACCGTTAGATTCAAGACAATGAAATTCACTGGAAGCTAACTGAGTAATGAGGCTGCTTCTGTTTACGGGCCTTGCACTAACACTAATACAGAGGTACAGTGTCAGCAATAAAATTGCAACCACTGACAAACTCTAGCCTTCTGTAGAAGAAAGAAAAACCAGGCACTCTCTCTTGACCTAGAGAAAAAAAAAAGCATTACACAATTTCAGAAGTGACAAGATCACTTTCTCTTGCATGATCTTCAACAGTAAACAGAACAGTTTCACCCTTAGAAATAACTTTTGATTATCTGATAGTGGGACAAGATGAGAAAAGTGGATACCTCTGCTCTCCTTAAATTCCAAGCACTACCAGAAACAAACTTGAACAGGTAACAATAAAGCACCCATGGCCAGAGATAAGGGGTGAACACAGAGTCCCTTTAGACTCCAAGCTGCATGTGTAGTCTGCTACTGCAGGGTGGTAACAAAAGAAAATATGATCTTGAGAGGAAAGGACAGACCTGCATGGAACTGAAAGGATATGTTCTGCTTTTTTTTTTTTGCACAGAGAGAGAGAGAGAGAGAGAGAGAGAGAGAGAGAGAGAGAGATGAATGAATAAATTCACTGAGTACTGAGGGAAATCTACTACCAACAACTTTTCTGTTCTTGTTCTTGCTTACTTGTACTGAATTGTTTTTCCCTATCAGACTAAGAGAGCCAATTGTTTCTTGAGCTCAGAGCTGCACATTTCTAGTAAACCCCGGGATACCCACCCCCCGTGAGGAGAACCTAGTCTTCATGCTGACTCTCAGGTGGCACAGTCCAAATGACACAGGCAGGTTTTGAAAACTTAGAATGAAAATAATGTAAGCTATCATGTTGATAATTCATATATTGATGTCATCTTAAATTAATAATAATTTGAATAGGCTGGTTTGACTGCAATAGATTGCTAAATAAATCAATTCATTCTGCCTGCCTCTTTATACTTTAAAAAAATGTGTCCACTGGGAAAGTTCAAAATTACAAATGCAATTCATATGTCTGAATTGCATCATATTTCTCTAGGACTGTGCATCCAGCAGGCATATACTTCTTCCCTCAACTCTCCATTAAGTCCTACAGATAAGTCTAAAGGAGATGGTATACTCATCATGTTTTCATGTCCTTGAAGTTAAGTAGGAAATTGCTTACTTGGTGTCCAACAGGCTTTGAAAGCAGAAGATACAAAATAGTGTTTGTTTGCCTGGCTGCTTTTGGCAGTTTGATCTTTCATTGTCCCCAGAAAGAACACTGTTGGTTTAACTGATCTATAGGGATTTAGCACTGCATGATGGGGCATGCAACTGTTTAATTGCACAACTTCAGGAAAATGCTTATAACTCAGCTGTTAGAATGTAGTGCTGATGAGTGTAAGGTTGAAGGTGCAATCCTCATCCAGATTCACTTAGTTCAGCTTTCTGTGGTCCAGAGATACACTCCCCACCCAGGCTTGCTTTCCTGCAAACATATACTCTTGGTTGCAACAGAATCAGTGAAATAATGGTACTGTATGCTTATCAAATCCATCATCATTACTATAAAAATCAGCTTAGCTTCATCCTTGGCAGGGGCAGTGTCATCTGTGCCACCTTGACAGGTAGCAGAAAGAATATTATTTTCTTTTGTTAAGAATGGGGTTGAAAATACATCACTGTTTTCAAAAGCCAAAGGCAAAAACTTTATTTAAAAAACTATATCTGCTCTCTGATTCACTTCCAGAGAAACTATTCCCATGCTACAAAAGGTCCAGATGTAGATGACTTAATTCCTACACATCTAAGAGATTTAAAAGAGCATATATAAAAGCATTTATTTATGTACTGTGACTTTATATCACCTTTTAAAAAGTATTTTTGTGATGTTAGGGATCAAACCCAGGTCCTTAAGCAAGCTAGACAAATGTTCTACCACTGAGCTGCATTCTCAGCCCAATATCACTTTTTAAAAACTCATTATTAAATAGCTCAGTATACTATATTTTTGCATGATGTTGATCAATTATAAAACAATACTATATAATAGAAACCTGAGTCCAAAGACCTAGACTATAAGTCAACTCCACACCCCCTTCTGCATGAGATAGGACAGTCCATTTCTCTCTCTGGTTCTGAGTGTCTGCCTCAGTAAAATCAGTCTGTGCTTGGATTTAATCTAATGCTGTCATTTTGAGCTAGATGACCACCTTGAAAGCCAAATCAGACTTCTTCCTCAGATCCACTTGTTTCCACGACCCTTTTGCAGAGCAATAAAGGTGATTCCTCCCTTTGGCTGACCTTCACTTCTAACAGTTGTGCCAGGCAGCTTTGGAAGAGGTTCCAATCTCCAGTGGCTTCTACTCCTACAGTCTGGCTGGTTTGAGCTTTCTGTTTTCTGACTATCTTGGCAGCAGGCTAGAAGTGAGAGCTGTTGCCTATGGTGTTCTTGGGGTCTTCTGTGTCTGGTGACTGGTCTAGAAGATACCTGAGGGGCTTGTCAACATCTGAGGCTGTGTCTCCTGCTCCTTGGCACCAGTCACAGTCTTGTGGATTATTGTGGCTGGGCCTCGCTGGATATCTGCCTTTTAGAATGAAGGTTGACCTTTTATTACATGTTAACCTACATGAAAAGTTTTTAAAAAGTGATCCAATAATAATTTGCCAACAATATTAGACTCATGGAATTTGAACAGAAGATGCTAAAACAATCACATGAGAAACAACACAGTATATATTATAGGCTTGAAATGATTAAGAAGTGTATACTTTTGTATCCTTATATCCAAACACCTGACATAAACAACTTAAAGGAGGAAAGATTTGGGGCTAGATGACTCAGCGGTTAAGAACACTGGCTATTCTTGAAGAAGACCTAGGTTCAAATCCCAGCACCCACATCACAGCTGACAACTATCTGTAACTCCAGTTCCAGGGGATCTGATGGCCTCTTCTGTCTTCCGTGGCCATTGCACAACATGGGTCCACTTACCTACATGCAGGCAATGCATACATACACATAAAATAAAATAAAAAATAATAAAAAAGAGGAAAGATTTGTTTTGCCTCATGCATCAGAGGTTTTGGTCTCTAGTCCTTGACTCCATTGATTCTAGACATGTGCTAAGCCAGAGTCATTGCAGTGGGAACTTGTAGCATGGAGGCTATTCACCTCACAGTGGCCAAGAATCAGAGATAGGAATGGACTGGGGACTAGAAATAACCTTCAAAGACACATTCACTGGGGTCCACTTCCTCTAGGTAGGTTCCACCTCCTAAAGTTTTCAGAACTCCCAAAATAGTACCACAGCTGAGGACCACTGGTTTAACACATGGTCCTGTGGGGACATTTCACAGCCAAACCATAATGAAGAGTGACAGTGTATTCTAATTTAATCTATATAATAATCCTATATAATAGGTACTGCTATCATTACCATCTTATACAATTGGCATATTGGAACTCTCTTGGATGAAAAAAAGCCAAGCTGAGTATATTGCTTGATTATTTCTATTGCCTGACAGGTCCTAGAACATTTGAAACAGTTATGCATTAGTCCAAGTCCATTGAGAAACAGGCATCAAAACAGGTTAGGCACCATTGTTCATTTCTAAACTGCTTCACTCTTGTTGCTTTGTTTTCTTCCTTTTCTAGTGGAAAGTCTGTCAGGAGAAAACACACAAACCTCAGCAGGAAGCACACAAGTCACACATTTTTGCAGATCAACCTTCAGCACCAGTAGACACCAAGCTTCCCTAAGTATATTCCTAAAAATCTCCTTAGAAGAGAGACCAACAGCATTTCTGCATTTGAGCACAACTGTCTATTTGTCCTTTAAGTTCATTTGATACCTGTTCCTCCTTTAAAGTAACTCAGATCACAAGACTGCATCATAATCAATAAGTCATTCTAACAGGATTTTTTTCTGAAGCATATCAATGTCTGCTTAGCGGACACCCACCGAAGTATATTTCCACTCTAACACAACCTGACATGGAGAATCATCTTCAGCATTCCTCAGTGTCATCATATTTTGCTCAGCTTTGCAGAACTGCGTTTAGAGACATCTTTCAGGAAGAAATATATATTCAGTAGAAGAGACAATAAGAAATCACGTGAACCAGGAGCTCATGGAGGGAAACTGCTATGGGGAAAGTGTGATGCATATTAATAAGCCCCCAATGCTTAGATATGATTGGGCTAGATCCACTAAGTTCACGAGAACCCCACTGCATTTTTCAAGTCCTTAACCCATCCCTTAGCACCACCTAAGCTGCTGATGATATATCAGGAGAGCCTGACATTAGCGCTTGTTTCATAGTTTAAAAAAATGATCAAGGGCTGCTAAGGCAATTTTTCCTAATCAACTGCAATTTAACAAGACCCAAAACCTACCACACCTGGATTGTTATTTTCAGAGGCAGATATTATAAAAGAAAGAACATTGACTAATAATTGGTTACTATTTACATATTGTATGCCAGGCATTTTATATTAATTGCCACCATTCTGCTGGCATCCTAAGAAGTAGGATTCATGTTTTTGGTTGAGTGAATTAAAGACTAAAGCGTATCCATGATTTACCCAAGGTCACATATTTAGTTTCTGATGGAACATGATACGGATTGAAGTCTTTCTGATTACATAATTCTGCTGTATTAGTACTGTCTCCAAATAGAAGGAAAGACTTTTAGCCCAAGTCCTAGAATTGCAAGCTGGGCAACCTTAATGAATTTGACTTAATTTCATACTGGGTCTTAATTGATTCAGCTACAAAATGGAAATAACGCTCTTGAGTTTTAGCTTAGGATTCAGTTCTGGAGTCAAACTGCCTGAAAGTTGAAAGTTGAAAATCTTGTCACATCTTATTATTTGGGTAACCCTGAAGAAATCAATTAGCTTTATCTCCAAAATAAGATAATAGTAGTACCTACCCTAGAGGTATTGAGAGGAGTAAACAAGACACACTACACAGAGTATTTGGTATTAGCATGTGGTAAGATCTTCATCATCATCATCAACATCATCATCACCACCACCATCACCACCACTACTGCATCATCATTATAAGAGCATGATATATTTTTCCTGTCATCCTTCACAGGATCCTTTTGAGGACTGAATGAGAAAACATATAAAATGTGTTAAAGAAATCTATACAATCATATGGAAATAATATATATAAAGTCTATGCTAGGAGACATAATAAGGATTCAGTTGCAATTATGAGAAAGTATTTGGCTCTCCAGGCTAAATAATATAAAATCATTCTACCCTATACTTTACATGAGTAAAACCCAGCCATGTGGTAATCTGAGAACTCCATTACCTGGCCTATGGATACAACAGCTCTATCATTAGGCCACTCATTTTAAAATTAGAGAGAAACCCAAATGCTTGGCATCAGAAACATCAGCCAAGGGCAAAGTGTGGAAGTTACAAAGAGCAGAAAAGATTCAAATACGTCCATCCAAGAAGAGAAGACTACAATAACAACACATGCAGTAGGTTTATGCCAGACTGCCAAATGCCGACAAATTTGTTTATTGGCATCTCAGTTTCTTTACCTTAATGTCCATCTGTTAACAGAATGGCCTACTTCACAGGTCATTGATGAGGTAAGGCACCTAGCATAAAGTAATATTAAGTGAGCAATAGATACTATCATACTATTTGCGGAGTTATCATGTTTCTGAATGGAGGCTGGAGAGATGACTCAGTAATTAAAAGTACTTGCTGCTCTTGAAGAAGACCCAGGTTCAGTTCCCAGCATCCACAGAGTGACACAACTACTTGTAACTCCAGTTCCAGCATATCTGACACCCCCTTCTGGCCTCCACAGGCACTGCACTCACATGCTACAGATACATGTATGCAGACAAAGCACTCATATACATAAAAATGAATAAATCCTTTTTTAAGTGGTGCAAAATATCAACACAGAATGCCAAGCATTTAGACTGACATTTACAACACACAGTAATCTGATTAAAATCCATCAATTGGGTGATAATGGTGATGTTTATGATGAGGAGTACAACAGCAAAGAACTTCTAGGTTATATATGAAGTTATACATATTAATCCTGACCATAGAGCTGAAGGTGTAGCTCAGTGGTAAAGTGCTTGCCCAGCAAGTACAAGGCTCTGGGTACAGCTCCCATCACCAAAAGAAAAGAAAAGAAAAAATTTTTCTTTTTCTGTAATAAAAAAATCATGCTTTTAAACCATCTTATTGGCTATTTATTATATTAATTGCTTTCCACTATAGTAAATTGCTTTATCTACTCCTCACAGCTATCATCTGAAGTAGATAACATTTTCTCAAGAGAAGTTGGAGCACAGATAAGAAAAATGAATTTGCCTTATACTGATTTCTGCTCTGAGTGATTTGTGTTCAATAAAAGTTATCAAGGACATAAATATCTAAGTAGAAGGGAAGAATTCACAATGGCCCCAAAGACAGAAATACAGCACAGGGGCATATGTGTTTATGCAGGCTTTTCTTTCCACCAAGCCTAAACTGATAGTGTTAAAGTTCTTTGAAATCAAGTTAAGCAGCAAGAGGTGCACAAAAACTAGAGCTTGAGATTTTCTGAGACAGAAAAAGAATTGTGCTCTCTACATAAAACAACCCTAGCCATGTGCCTGCTGAGCCCAAAGCATGTGAGTCTTAAATTAAGAAACCAACCCAAATTCTTCACAGCTCAGGAAACATAAAATGGATTTTATATGGGCTGAGACAGAATTTAGAAATAAGATCAAATGTGCAGCCTCTTTAGACCACAGTGTTAAAGAGTGATTTGATTCTTTCTTTCTTTCTTTTTCTTTCTTTCTTTCTTTCTTTCTTTAATTATATTCATTTATGAGTGTATTGTCTGTATGTATGTAAGTGCACTTATGTCATGCAATTCCTGCATAGGTCACAAATACTAGACTACAAACAGTTGTTAGTTACCATGTGGATTCTGGGAACTGAACTCAGGTCCTCTGCAAGAGCAGTCGGTGCTCATAACCACAGAGGCATCTCTCCAGTCCCAATCTGATTCTTCTTTCCCCAGGAAGAATTCAATTGTAGGTTACTCATCACAAGAGAAATCCATGAAAGTAAATGTGCAAGAAATTGAGTTCTCAATACACTGTAGCTACCAATAACAGAATTAAGGGACTAGAATTTGCAAGGTATGTTAAAGAGTCAGTGTCATTTGAAGTCTAGATTCAAAGTGGTGAAAATGAATGCTTAGATGTAATTCTGAGACCTATATTGGCATATGTATGAGAACAAAGTGACTATATATTGTGAAAATGTTAAATCTGAATTATGTAAAGTAAAATTTATAATTTACTACATTAATAAGTTGTTGTCAGAACTAAAAGAAAATGTATACATAACGTACTCAGCCCCGTACCTGTCACATACCCAATCTACATAATGACTATGAGTTTTGAGACAGAGGAACATATATGAGAAATAGTCACACACAGAAAAACACTGCTTAAAATGTAAATAAAGTACTTCTCAGTCCAACAGCTCATGTAGGCCTTTCATAATAATGTAAAGTCTGATATAGGAAGAGCTTTGTCACTCTGTCTCTGAACTATGAGATTCATAAATGAATCCATTATGGAAAAAAAGAGGTGAGTTAACCAAGCTTTGGATGGACTATAGAAGCTACATAGCACCCTTCCTGAGAACAACCTAACATGATAATCTACTCTGATACCAGATGTCAGTCTGTACTTTAACCAAGTGCAGGAGACTTCCTCTCAAACAAATAAACCTAATAAACTGTCAGAATGTCCAGGGAAATCAGGTCTTAGAAAATCTTGTTTCCATTTGATGCTGGGGTCAGTGAGGCAGAAAGAAGAGACCATGGTGAAAACACACATTGCAGAATACAGAACTAAGTGAACTAACAGAAGCTTCGCTTTGTTCTAGACACTTGGGGGCTTCAGAGTACCAAGGTGACAAGGTGCCAAAATAAACACAAATGAAAATGTTTATGGAGATGCAAACCATAAAAGCATATCACCACTTAAAGAAAAGCAAGTAAATTCAAACACGTTCAGATTAGATTAGGCTATAGAAATAATCTAAGGGTTCTGATCTTAGCAAATACATTGAGAGGAGAGTGCAACAGAATTAGGAAAAGATATGGAGAGGCCACAGTCAATTTGAATGAAGAAAGCACTGTGGCAAAGGTGAATTGAAGCTAGGTTTCTAAACAACCATCTGGTTCCTTCCTCCTCATTCTGACACAGTACTCCATTCATGACTACAATAATTTCTAACTGGCTTTTTTGTCCATCTCTAATTTGTTGTGTGTACATGTTTGTATGTGTGTCTGTGTGTGCATATTTACATACACTGCTGTGGAGGCCAGAGAATGGACATTTTCCTCAACTGTTCTTTATCTCCAATTTTAAAGACAAAAAAAATTAAATTAGAGGGCTCACATCTACTCTGCTTAGATAGTTAGACCCTCCCCATGCTGTCTCACCACTGCCTTGGGCCTAGATACCTTTCTACTCATCTCACCTGAGACCTCTGGACTAGTTTCATAAGCCAGACCCTACTCTTCCCCCCACTGGGTCTTGATTCCCCTACTCTGGGACCAGTTCCATTCTCCCCGCTTCAAGGCTTACTCTACTATGTTTAGCTAGTTAGGCTATCCCCAAGCTATCTCCACTCCTGCCTTGGGCCTGGGTCCCCTCCTGTCTCCAGCCTGAGGGCTCTGGACTAGCCATTCAGAACCCAGCCACTGGATCCCTAGTCTGGAACTGAACGTAGGACCCTTCACCCTGTTGAAGAACTCTTGATTAACCAACTTGGAACCATCCTGTCCCACAAGTAAAAAACCGAAAGTGAGAACCTGAAGCACAGACCAATTAATTATTCATACTTGACCAGAAAGCAAGCAAGCTATATCAAGAATATAAAGAGAATCGAACTCTGACTAAACAAAGGCAGGCTAGAATTTCATATCAGACACACAACCCAAAAATAAATAAATAAACAAATAAATAAATAAATTCATTGCTACTGGGTGAGGGAGAGTATGCCTTACATATGATCTCTAGATGGACTGGCTAGACTCTAGTGGACAAATTTACACTGAAGGACATGTGGGTACAAATGCCTGACTAGATAGGATTTAAGATGTACAGAAGAATACATGAGATCCAATAAGGGTATGGGGGGGCATGGATGGAGGAGGGGGTCTAAATTTGATTAAGAATTGTATGAAACTGCAAAAGCTCAATAGAAAGCTTAAAAAAAGAAATTCATATGCCCAGATCACAATGCAAAAGTACAAATAATAGCTGGGCATGGTGGCACACGCCTTTAATCCCAGCACTCCGGAGGCAGAGGCAGGCAGAGTTCGAGGCCAGCCTGGTTTACATAGTGAGTTCCAGGACAGCTGGGGCTACAAGGAGACCCTGTCTCAAAAAGACAACAAAAAAAAAGCAAATAATATGATAAAACAAGATAATATGTCTGTGCTGGATAGCTTTAGTGTCATCTTTACACACCTGGGTTGAGGGAACCTCAGTTGGGGAATTGCCTCCATTAGACATTCCTGTGGCCATATCTGTGAGGCATCTTCTTGACTGTTGAGTGATGTGGGAGGGTCCAGCCCACTGTGGGTGGTGCCACCCCTGGGCAGGTGGGCCTGTATTGTATAAGAAAGCAGGTTGAGCAGGGGCCAGGGGAGCAAGCCAATAAGCAGTGTTCCTCCATTGCTTGTGGTACTCCAGCTTCTGCCCCCGGGTTCCTGCCCTGAGTTCCTACCTTGGGCTCCCTGATGAACTGTGACCTGGGAGATGTAAGACAAATAAACCCTTTCTTCCCCAGGTTAGTATGGGTCAGAGTATTTTGTCACAGCAATGGAGAAACAAATTAGAACAATGTGGCCACCAAAACCCACCAGTCCTACATAACTGCACTACAATTAGAGCTGCACAGAGGAACCCTATGATGTAGAATTTTTAAAAACAATAATGGACAAAAACAACTCATAGAACTCCAAGAAGAGAGAAATAAACTCATTACTGAAGCTCCAGAAAATACGAATAAATGGTTGAATGAAATGACAAACAATTGAAGACTTGAAAATGAATTCATAAAAGAGATAGAAATATTAAAGAAAACTCAAGCCCAAATGAAGGATTGAAATACTCAATAAGCCAGTTTGAAATAAGGGTTTAAAAGAGACTCACAAGCAGAATTAATGAAATGGAAAAGAGAATATCAAGACTGGATGACAAAGTTAAAGAATTGAACCACAAATGCAAAGAATATGAATTTAAAAGAAAACACAATAATGGAATATGCAGGAAATATGAGACAACATTAAAAGACCAAATTTACTCATCATAGGCATATAGGAAGGGGAAGAATCTCAGGTCAATGACATTGGCCAGATCTTCAACAGGATTATAGAAGAAAACATCCCTAAATTAAATAAAGACATACTTATACATATTTTTTTAAAAAAGCACACAGAACACCAGTTAGACAGGACCAGAAAAGAAACTCCACATGGCATACCAAAGTAAAATTACTAAAAAGTCCAACATGATGGTGCATGCCTTTAATTCCAGTACTCTAGAAGTAGAGGCAGGTAAATCTCTGTGAGACCTAGGTCAGCCTGATCTACATGGTGAATTCCAGGCCAGCTGGGGCTACAGAAACACCATGTATGAAAAAAAAATTAAACACTAAACATACAAAACAAAGAGAGGGTACTGAAAGCAGCAAAAGAAAATAAGTTACATATAAAGGAAAACCCATCAGATTTACAGCTGACTTTCAATGCAAACTGTAAAAGCTAGAAAAGCCTGTAGCAAAATATTCTAAGTTCTAAATGACCATACAAGCCAACTCAGAATAATTTAGCCAGAAAAACAGGCTATCATAGTCAAAGGGGAAAGAAAAATTTTCCGTGAGACAAATAGGCTGAAAGAATTCATATCCACGAAATAAGCCCTACAGAGAATACTCAAAAGAATACAAAGGAATGAATTAAAAAATGACCATACTCAAGAAGTTACAGAAAGAAAACAAATGAAGGTATAAAATATGGAATCATAAAATAAAACTAAGAACACAAACAGAAAAAAAAGGTAGTAATCAATATATACCTTTTGATAGTAACTATAAATATCAATGACCTTAACTACACAGTCAAAAGACACAGATTAGTTGAATGGATTAAGAAACAAAATCCATCTATTTGTTGTCTAAAAGAAACCCATCTTACCTTCAACAATAGGCACCACCTTAGGCTGAAAGGATGGAAAAAAAAGATTCCAAGAAACAAGCAGGACTTGCTGTTCTAACATCTGACAAACAGACTTCAAGTTAAAATTTATCAGAAGATATAAAGAAAGTCACTTCATTCTGATCAAGGGAACAATTGACTAAGAAGACATCACAGCCATGAACATATATGCACCAAGCTATGTTGTATCCAATTTCATAAAACTTAGTACTGCAGGACTTCAAGACAAGGATTAACCTCAACTCAGTAACAGTGGATGACTTCAGTACCCCACTATCTCCAACAGACAGGTCAATTAGACAAAGAATAAACCGATAAACCTCTAAATTAAATGATACCATACAACAAATGGTCCTAGCAGATATCTACCAAATATTCTACCCAAGCACCAAAGGATATACATTCTACTCAGCAGCAAATGGAAGTTTCTCTAAAACAGACCAAATATTGGGGCACAAAACAAACCTCAACAAATACAAAAAATTAAATAATTTCATGCATTCTATTAGGCCACAATGCAAAAAAGTTTATAATCAACAGCAAAAGAAGCTCTAGTAACTACTTGAACTCATGGAGACTAAACAGCACACTCCTGTATGATGAATGGGTCAAAGACAAAATCAAAAAAGAAATAAAAGTATTCCTGGAACCAAATGAAAATGATAACACAACAAAACAAAATGTCTGAGACACATTAAAAGCAGTCCTAAGATGGAAATTATAACTTTAAGTGCCTACATTAAAAAATCAGAAAGACCACAAATCAATTACTTAATGGACAACTCAAGAATTTGGAAAAGCAAGAACAAACCAAACACAACCCCAGCAGACAAGAAAAAATAACAAAACCAGAAATCAATGAAATTATATATATA
>NW_008356458.1:2604169-2627805 GCF_000622305.1 Nannospalax galili
ACAGATACCAAAAAGGCCAAGAAAGTTATTAGAGAATACAATAAAAACCTATACTGTATTAAGTTTAAATATTTAGAAAAATGGACAAATTTCTAAATTCATTGAAACCATGAAAGTTAAACCAAGAAAAGATTGACAGTTTAAACAGACCCATAACAAATAAGGAAATAGAAACAGTAATACATAGCCCCCTTACTTAAAAAAGTTCAGGCCTAGAAGGGTTCACAGCAGAATTTTATCAAACCATCTAAGAAGATCTACAAACAATATTACTTAAATTATTCAAAAATATAGAAACAGAGAACTCCCAAACTCTTTCTATAAAGCCAGTATTATTCTGATACCCAAACCAGGTTAAAAAAAAAAAAAAAAAAAAAACACAACAAAAAAAGAAAACTATAGCCCATATCCCTAATGAACACAGATGCAAAAACTCAACAAAACACTCACAAACCACATACAGAAATGCATCAAAAACATCATCTACCATGATCAAGTTGGCTTTATTCCAGAGATGCAGGAATGGTTCAATAAATGTAACAAATTATATAAACGAACTTAAAGACAAAAGATCACACAATCATCCCAACAGATGCAGAAAAGGCCTTTGACAAAATCCAATACACATTTATGATAAAAGTCCTAGATGGAATTGGACTGGAAGGAACATACCCCAACATAATTAAAACTATATACAATAAATCCACAGCAAACATCATTCTAAATGGAGAAACACTAGAAGTGTTCCCATTAATATCTGGAACCAGACAAGAATGACTATCCCCCAATTCTCAATATAGTGCTTGAAACTCTTGCTACAGCAGTAAGATAAGAGAAAGAAATCGAAGGGGTACTAATTGGAAGTGATCAAATTATCCATATTTACTAATGACACAATATTATACACAAGACACCCAAAAACTTCCACCAGAAAACTTCCAGAAATGATCAACACCTTCAGCAAAATAGCAGGTTACAAAATCAATTTACAAAAATCAGTAGTCTTTATTTATACCAATAACCAGCAATTTATTTCCTCCCAGAAATTGAAGGTAAGACCTTATTGCTGAGGACAGGACATCCTTCGGACACAGGACTTGGAGCAATGGAGGTGGAACTGACCAGGAAGCCTTCTCCTGTAAAGACTAGCTGTCATGGAAGACTATGCAAGCTGCCAAGGGAGAAAATCAATGATTCAATCCAGCTCTAAAGCCTAATAACCACAACAATAACCAGTTCCACAAACTGTCTCTATCAGTGCAATAGTGGCACTTTTATCCTGGGGGTAATCAATTGCTATCTAATTGGACTTGTGTAGTACTATAAACATAGCCAAATGCACGTGGCTGGAGAGGTCATAGATTCTAGAGCAATGTAATTTCTTACTGTACGCTAAACATGTATCTTTATACAGACAGGTGTACCTCTTACCACCCACCAAAGAAGTTTCTTTATTCAACAGATGAAGACCGTTACAGAGTTCCACAACTGTTCAAAAGCAGAGAATAAGTATCTGTGAGGTGCCCATTCCTAAGGGACACATCTACAAACAATGCAACCTCTACATCTAATACTCAGAAAATATAGCAGACCAGGTGGCAGGGAGAATGTTAATGTATCTCTCAGTTCTTACTGATGAAGCTTCCTCATGCAACAGATGATGAGCAACACAGAAAGCCACATCTGGCCAAAATGTAGAGAATAAAAGATTACAGTGTATATGTCCCTGAATAGGACTCCTATATTAAACCTCTACCACCCAGGGCTCAGGGAACATTTGGGAAGAGGGAGTGGGAAAGACTATAAGAGGCAGGGGTAGTGGATGGCCACAAGGAAATAGAGTTTTCCAGGCTGCTGGGAAACTTGCTCATATAAATATAAAACAATGGTGACAGCATGCACAAGACCCTTACAAACTAAAAGTAGACAGAAAACCCAGTATAGAACTGGGAGAAATGGATAAGAAGCCCTAACCTTAGCTGTGTAACTGTTGGCAACTGATCACTGCTGGGTGAGGGAGAGTTGATATTCTTTAAGGAAGTGGCATTAGATAGGTTTACCAGGCTCCAGTGGATGAACTCATACCAAGGCACAACTGAGTAAGCAAATTTGACTCAAAAGACCTTAATACATATGATAGGATGCATGAAGGCATGAAATCCAGTGGGTGGGATTGGGGGCTGCTGATTAGGAGGATGTCTAAATACTAAATATGATTAAGGTGCATTATATGAAATGCACAAAAATCAATTAAAAATAGAAAAAGGTACCAGATTTTTAAAAACTATGTGTATATGTGTCTATGTCGGGGTGTGAGCACATGAGTGCAGGTGCCAGTGGAGGCCAGGAGAAGGTATTGAATCCCCTGGAGCTGGAGTTGCAGGTGGTTGTGAGCCACTCAATACAGTTGCTAGGAACTGAACTCATTTTCAGCAAAAGCAATATAGGCCATCTTTCTAGCCCCTTTTACCTTGTTTATAGAAACAAGGTCTCTCACCAAACCTGAGGCTCACCAATTCAGCTAGAATGGCTGGGCGGCAAGCTTCCATGATCCTCGTGCCTTCCCTTAAGAAGCACAAGTGGCTAAAACACTGGAATAAAACCTCATAGGTGCCAATACAAAAAGAGAAGGAGGAACACAAAGTCTACTAATCACTTTACAGCCTCAAGAGGGAAAGTCATTTACCTTCTAAAAGTGACAGATTTAGGAAATTCATAAGGCACATTGTTTAAAGATAAAAATAGAAACACCAGAAAAACTAAAAGACAATAAACCTACCAAATTACCATTGGTGACTGATTGTATGCATACACTAACCAACTGTATACATACACAAACCAAATCAAATCAAATAAATGGCAAAGGAGCATAAGAGCAGAAAATGTAATAATGTGACAAAGTAAAATTAAACCTATCTAATATGGTGACAAATATAAGTGGCAGGAATTCAAATACTGAAGAAAAAGACTCAACTAGGTTAAAAGTCAACTTCAACTAAAATACTTCCTGTAGCCTGAGACACCCTTTTCACTCTTAACATTTCTAGACTCAACACATCAAACACAGTATGTGGATATTTCAAATAAAAATGTTATTTTGCTTTTGTAATGATGATACACCTTGCAGTTTTTAGCATTTTAAAATATAATAAATGCTGCCACATACAGCAAATTTAAAGCAAAGTGATGCCAAAAATTTAAAAATGAAAATATGGTTACCAGGCAAATGCAAATTAATAGAGTTTGGGAGCTGTGATAGTAATATCAGACAAAGCTGAATTCACAGAAACAGCATTAAAAAAGATAAACAGATTAACTTGATAATCCACAATTAAGAGAGTAACAAGTATTTATGGAGCATGTGGCTTAATAGTAAAGTATTTAAATTTTGTTAGAAAGGAGAAACCCAGCTAAACACAACAGCAATGGTAAATATTAAAGCAGTTCCTTACTTTTTAATAATAGTTAAGTATGAAGAAAGAATCAAGAATTAAAATAATGTGTGAAGTTAGATTAATCTACTATTCTGTGGTCCATATCCTAAAAATGAGCTTGTAATTTCTTTATGGAATAAGAACATTTATAAAAGTTGAAACAATAAGTCTTGATGACTATAATGCAATAATAATGCATTATATATTTCAGAATATGCCGAGACAATAGAATCTAAATATTATCACCCTAAAGAAGATGAAGAATGTGAGGTGATAGATATGTTAATTAGCTTGATTATAGTAATCATTTACAATCTAGATCTATCAAAATACCATGGTGTATACCTTCAATGTAGAAAGTTTATATTATTTGTATCTCAATAGTGTTGGGAAAAATAAAATAAAACAGTACTTCAAATTTATATCACTCAGAATGACAATGAATTCTTTTTTTCTTAATGTGTATTTTTAATTGAATTTTTGGACATTTCATACATATTAATTAATCATGTTAATCATATTTGGACCCCCTTGCTCATCTGTAACGCCCATAGTCCCCCACTGGATTTTATGCATTCTGTCACATATGTTAAGGCCTATTGAGTCAATTAATTCTTTTAATTTTTTTTTTTTACTATGGCCAACAAAATGGCTCAGTGGGTAAAGGCACTAGCCACCAAGTCTAGTGACCTAAGTTCAATCCACAGGACCCAGATGGTGGCGGAAAGAATCAACTCCCTCAAGCTGTTATTAGACCTCCATATATGCACAGTGGTGTGCACACCCACTCACCACCACCACCGCATACAAATAAATTAATTAATGTAATAAAATTTTCTTTAAAAACAAAGTATTATTATTTATCTGTTTATTCATTGAGAGGGGGCACATGCAATGGCATGCACAAGGAGGTCAGAGGATAACTGCAAGAGTTGATTTTTTTCCTTCAATCATATGGTGCCAGGGATCAGACCCAGATCATCAGGCTTGGCAGTAAGTGCCTTTATCTGCTGAACCACCCCACTGTGGTGATGATGAATTCTTTGATGAGCTGTTCATAATCTACTTTTCCAGGACCACTGCTACTAAGGCATTCATTTTATAATGTACTATGGTCACTCTTTTTTAATTGATTCTGCATTATGTCTCCCCACTGTACTTACTCAGAATCCAAAAGCATCTGACAACCTCCTTCCACAGCCTTGTTTAGTATATTTGTCAATTATTTAGACGAAGATATATAGGATATATTTCTTGAATATGCATTTGAAATTTTTCTAGAACAGACAGCAAATATATGAATGACAAACTCAAGTTTCAAATAGTCATGACGAACCTAAGACAGCCTCAAAAGAAGGAAGTTTAATAGACATATAAAAACAAGATTGGGCTTAAAATCTAAAGAAGTGAAGTATGTTTAAGACTTACTTAGCAGCAGCATATCATATAAAAAGGACAGATTGTAAATGGTTTTAGTAGGCAATAAGTCTAATACGATTCAACAGTATCAACACTGCTGCTAACAAAAGCTAATCCTTGTAACTACAAGAGAAAGAATAACTAGAATCAAAAAAGAAATTTGTTCCAATTTTAGTTTTGAATAAGAATGCCCAGCATGAGATAACCTAGACCCAGTAAGACAAATGTCAAATAGTCTGTCTCATATGTGAATCTTACTGTTAAATATTTAGATCTGTGTCTTTAACCTGGAGTACCTATAGAAGCCAGGAAACTAGAAAGGGGCCACTGGGAGAGAAGGAAAAAGAAGGATCTTAAGGGATGCAGGAGAGTAGGAAACAGGTGATATGAAAGGAGGAAAGGGAATACAAGCAGAGAGGTTTAAGTGGGAAGGGGAGAAGAGGTACAGAAGAAGAGGGAGTAGAAGGATGACTAATATCAAGGATGTTTGAAAAACCATATAGAAACCTACTATTTTATAAATTTACAAATTGTGTGTGTGTGTGAGAGAGAGAGAGAGATAATGCTCCTTCCAGAAGCCATAGGTAGTCAAATAAAAAGCCCAATGCCAGATCTGAGACGTAGCCCCTCAATATGTTGTTCAGAGAAGTCCCAGAAACCACCAAAACAATACAGGCTATCAGCATTTCGTTTAATCTTCCATTCAGACTTGATGATAAGACCCTATTACTGAAGATACCACACAGTATGGTCGTGGGACTTGGAGAAATCAAGCTGCTACCAAACTAGAAGCTTCCTCTCTACTGGCTAGCTTTCACAGTACTGGAAGGTGGTATGCAGGCTATTGTGGGTGAAAAGTCATAAAAACTTTTACTCAGTTGTAAACCATGCAACCTACAATAATAACCAGTCTTGCACAATATGCCCATATTCAATAATGGCATGAATGTTATAGGGGTAACCCAACAGTTTCTCGTTGGATTTAAGGCCTGCTCCATAGGAAGAAACTCATGTCTTATACTGCAAATCTAGCTAAAAATCCATGGCTGGGAAGCTCATAGGCATTAGAAGTGAACCTACCACTATTACTTTGTTAAATAGACACAGTGTCAATCTGCCTTTTAAATACATTATTTCTATACCCATAGATCAGGACAGCTCTCAGTCCTCAGAGAAGCATCTTTGTGCAGTGCATGATGGTTATTTGAATGACTCACAGTCAAAGTATGTAGAACAAGTGTCTGTGGAGTGCTCAGCCATAAATGGTACATCTATATAAAACCCCTTTTCCTCAGGGCTCAGGGGCCATCATGGAAGAGGGAGAAGAAAGGGTCTAAGAACCAGTAGTTCCAGAGAACCAGGGCAAAATAAGGTCTTCTGGATATGACAGGACCACATGAACTCAGGGCAGGAGAGGTTAGTTGTACAAGTCCTGCATAAGATCAAGCCAGGCAACATTCCAGCATGAATCAGGAAGGGTAGATGAGCTTCCTAGCTCTGGAGTATTGACAGTCAATGGCTATTAGATGAAGGAGTCTGTTTTCTTTAAGGTGTTAGTCCATGGTATGCTGACCAGGCCCTAGTGAATAACCTCATACTCATTTATATATGAGCAGTGCAAATTGGACTCAGTAGATTGGTAAAAACAAACAATGACATGAAGTTGGGAGGGGCATAGAGAGAGATCTGGGAGAAGTTGGAGAAGGAGATTAAGGGTGAATATGATTGAAATACATTGTATATACACATGAAATTCTCAAAGAATAAATTAATATTATTTAAACAAAAAGAAACCCCAGACTAGATATCCTTGTAGTCTAATGTTTAGAGCAGTTGGAAAAAGTATTTGGCTCTCTGGGATAGCTCTAGTCAATCAATGTAACCATTCCTTACCAGAACACATAGGGAACTTATTTCCCCTTCACATTTATCTCTTAGAATAATCCAACCAGAAAGTGTTTGGTCATTTTTAAATATTCAAGAGTTTAGGCTCTCCAATCATGGTTAGGGAGGAACTAATTGAGTGAAAAAGAAGTGTCAACTAAAAGCAGCAGATGTAAACATTCCCTTAATATGATATGTGAGGTATTGTCCCCATGGAAAGGGAAGTCACCCTTCACTAGTGACATGTTTATAAGGAAGTGACAATTTCTAGGTAACTAGAGGACAAAAAACAAAAATACATCTTGGAAGGCACATAGATAAGGCAACTCATTTTGCTGATAAGCTATCTACATGTAGCTAACATGAACTACACCTCTTATGTCCTCTACAAAGAAATAAGAAGCAATGGTCAATTACAGAAGCTAGAGGCAAGGCCTTTATCTCGATTTTTTTTTTTTTTCTTCCCAAAGCCAGCTTAGATACAAAAGAAAGTTAGAATCACTAATGAGTATTGCATCTGGAACTCTGATGCCTTCCCAAAGACATTAAGCCCTCAAAGCTAACTAGATTGCTGAAGTGAATAATATTCATAGTATGTTCAAAGTGTACTAGGAGAAAATTACAGCAAAAATTTTAATGAAAAGATGTATTAGCCTTGGGACCTTGAGAAAGCACTTAATTTCTTCAGCTCAGTCATCTAAATGATAAAACCAATCTTTACTACCCTATAAGCTAGTTTTCAGATGCAAATGAAGAGACTCAAGAAAGATTTACAAATTATAAAATGCAACATAAATATAAATTAAACAAGGTACATCTATTATGTCATCTTATCTTTCTAACAATGTCAGGAAACTAGGAAAATTGTTATTCCCTCTTACTGATGAAGGGTGAAGAGAAAGTAAAAACAATTAGGCAACTGGCTTAAAATTCTTCAGCTAATTGGCTACCAAGGCAGGTCACCTCCTGGCCTTTGCTGTTTGTCCAGAATCAGCCTGGGCTATTCTCTGCAGCACAGGTGCTCCTATCTTCCCTCACCTCAGGTTGAGTGCACTGAGAGAGACAACAGAGACCAGAGGTGGGAAGAGAGAAAAGCTGGGGTGTTCGTTCTCTGTTCTCCCTGCCTCAGTGCTGTGACTCTGGCAATGGTTGGATCTCATCCCAATTTTCAACTCTTGTCTAAAGCCCACTTCACAGTGATATGGCTCCCAGGCCCTGTAAGTATCAGGTCCCCGTACTCATGCTTGCTTCTCAGACCTAGGTAATATACCAGCCTCCTGCCATGGCTAATCCTGGGTATTTCATCTTCTTCCTGTGTGTCTGTTCACACATCTCTAAATTGCCTTCATTCAGTTCTCTTCAGAATTCCAGCAGAGCATGCCTTCTGTTTTCTGCTGAGTTCCTGACAGAGAAACTCCTCTTTTCCAAATTAGCTGTTCACAACCTGCCAGGGACACTTTCACTACCACATTTCTTGTTTTTCTCTCAGCATTCTCCTCACCTCATGCAAAGTCTGTGGAAAACTACCAGCCATCTCCTTCTCCCTGGGTGCTAATTCACCATGGGTCTAGATCTGCCTCTTCCCTACTCTTTATTAATTCAACAGCTGCTGAGCTCTCCTCTTAGCTCCATACCCATACTTTCTTCTTCTTCTATATCATATTTTATTCTCTTATAGTAAAAAATGTGGACTCCTGACCTTTCTGCTGTATAATTTAGAGCGAGAAACAGAGCATTAAATCACTCTTTGAATACCTTAGAGAAACATACATGCTTCGCAATCTATGTGTTTCTTTCAGCTCTAAATTTGTAAACTATTCTTTAAAAAAGAAAAAAAGGTAATTCTGCACAAAAGGGATAAAAAGTTGACCACCTGAACGATTTTGCCCTCAAGGTTGTACAGACTATTCCTATACTGACAGGATAAGCAAGCCCATTTTTCCAGGCTAGATTACAGTTGTTACCAAGCACATGGACTGTTAACTATCTCCAAGGCTGCAATAAATCAGTGCCCTAACACATCAAAATTTATAGTAGGCACACACACACAATAGTCATTTGGGCACTTAGGGTGCCTTCATACTAAATACCATGAGTTCAGTGGTTAAACATAATAATAGCTTTGTATTCCTAGAATGTGATTAGAGGTGGGAAAAATTAAAATACCCTTGCTTCCTTATCTTAGAATTCATAACCCAAAGCATACAAGATCTGACATTTAGTTCGAGATTTTGGAGCCCTTATCCTCTTCTTTCTGTGAAAAGTAATGATCTGCTGATCTTTGATTGTCATTGAAACCATGGGCCTGCAAAGCCAGCGTCTGTCTCTTCATTGGCCTTTTCTTTCGTAAACGTACTAGCTGTCACTAAAAGAAAAATGACACTTTCAGTGACACTTGCCAAGCCATGTTAGTTATGAAGTGCTCACAATAATTACCAACAAATTGAAAGAGTGGCCCCAAATAATCACTGCACAGGCCTACAAAATAACTGTTATTATTTTCTACAGTTTAAGAGCATGAGGCTTCAAAAATGATTTTTATGACATTTTGGCTACTGATCATAGGTAGAAATTATCCATGCTCAATTAAAGAAAGATGAAAGTTCATCTTTCTATAATTAAACCAATATCTTGTCCAGCCTCAGGGCTGGAATTAAATGTTAAGAATTTGTGTCTCTTAGAATCCTCTACAAAGAATTAAAGAAGCAAACAGTGCTATCACTGACTTACTTAAAAATCAGGGATTTAATCATATTGGAGATTATTCATGATGTGACTCCTAGATAAGGAAAAAATAAATCATTCTCATATTCTTCTGGCTGCCTGCAGTTAATGCCTTTCCTTGTAGTATTATGTCTTAAATATTGCATCATTTATTTTAGATCGTTCTTGGTAAACTGCTACAGATATTTTCTTTAGATCATGCTGTGAATATTACATGAGAATTTAATGATTTAAAAAATACATAGGGAAATATTTCAGCATAATAAATGAAGTCCAAACAGCCAGTTATGTAATTTACTAACTTCAGCCTTTATGTCCTTAAAAGTAGAATGGTTTATCATGGTCAGTCTTATATATCAGTTTATCTAGGCTGCTGGTCTCATTTATGCAAACCCAGCACTAATCTAGGTATTTCTGTAAATATATTTTGTAGATATGATTAAAGTCCATCATGAGTTGACTTTAAGTAACATAGATTAGCCTAGATAATCTGTATAAACCTATTTCAATCCATTGAACATCCTTAAACCAGACCTATCTGCTCCAAAGAAGAAATTCTTCCTGTGTCTTCAGCTCTCGTCCTAGAGTTCCAGACATCCTTTCATGGCAGTCTGCCCTACAAATTGAGAAATTACCCAGCAGCTTCTACTTGCATAAATCTATGCATCCCTCTGGCAATCTATCTCTCTATCTACAGATCGATCAACCCATATCATCTGTCTAAGCATCCATCCTACCAGGTATTTCTCTGATTATAACTTGACTGATAAATGAGAATAATAATGCCTCTTGCTCAGCAGTACTGTGAAAATAAAATGAAATTGTTCATATAAAAGTTATTTTAACACAAAATAAATGTCAGGGAGTATATGTACTATTATTATTCAATGTGACTAATTCAATCCCTAAACTCCAGATAAGCACTTTTCTTTTCTAAAAGTTCTTATCAAACTATTGTGCTTTCCAGACTTTACATTCCCTTTTGTTTTGTTTTGTTTTGTTGAAATGAGGTGTCATTATGTAGCCCAGGCTGGCCTCAATCTCATAGCAATCCTCCTGGCTCAGCCTCCTCAGTGCTGGGATTGCAGGTATGAGCCACCACACCAGCTATTTTGCAACATGACCAAACCTGGCCTAAACAAATGTGAAGGCTAAGACACAATTATACTCAAAGCAATAAACATTCAGATGTGGTGTTCCACATAAGAAACTGATAGTCAACTTGAAACAGAGTCTATGGATATGGGTATGAGAGATCAATTGTAAAGTAAAGAGGTAAGGTTTATGTTCAAACAAGACTGGGCTAAAAAGTAAGTCTAGGGTTGAGAGTAGAAAGTTCACTGAGCTCATTAGGATAAAAGAGAGACCAACTCTAGAAATCACATCTGTTTTTTCCTGAATGTGGGCTGGCTCAGCTCTTCAGTGGCTGGGTGATGTGATGAATGAGAAGGGAGAACCCTTGATTCAGGTTAAGTCTTATGAGCCTCAGGCTCAGGAACCACTACCAAGAATCAGATGACCAGTGACCCTTTATGGAAAAGAAAAATCATCAAACTCTTCATTCCTGTTCCAAGTCACACAGCAAGATGGCATGTTTCAGCTCCCTTGCTGCCAGATCAGGCTAGAGAGAGGAGGGTAGACGTGAGCTTTCCACTGGCCAAGCCCACAAATGCCTCCCACAACATATCCTATCTTTTCTCTTCTAGCTGACTAGAATAGAGCCTTATTATCTATATATGAACAATGGTGAAAGAAAAGAAAAAGCATTCTAAAGCCAGAGTCTCTGAGTCACTGTCTGGAAGAAAATCAATCAGGACAGCTATCTGGGAATGTGTAAACTAGATAATTATATCAGCCAAGAACAAACTTGCCACTGGTATTCAAAGACTTACCTCCTATTCAACCAGCTTCCAAACACTGCTACCAAATTCGTCATATGATCATAACAAAAACTAAAAATTCATAGCATTGGCTTAGTGAGGCAGCAGATGGCAAAGAAATTGATAGTGGAATCAGAAAAAAAAAAGAAAACCATGCTCTGGAGTAACACAACTTCTAGCACTGAAAGGCTGTTTAGAAATCATCAAAACCAATCAGTAGCCTATTTAGAGACAAGTCCTAAAGTCAGAATGAGAATAGTATCATTGTGTCAACTCCTTTTCCTATTTCCCGATCCACAATCATCAGGTTGCTCTCTTTTACTTCTACTTCACTGCCTACCTTCTATTCCCTAAGCAGAGTCTTCGTCACAACTGGATGCTACCATCCTTCCTTCCTCCCACCTGTCATGTGTGTGAAGTTAGCTGCCAGTTGGTGGAGCTGTTTCTGGACGTTGTTGAACCTTTCCTACTTGGGGACTTGCTGGCAGACATAGAGTCATGGGAGTGGATCAAATAGCCTGGCCCCACTACTGGACGAAGCTCTCTGCTTCCTGATCACCTACCAAGATGTAAGTAAGCCACTGTCACATGCTCCCACAACCACGCCTTCCTATGATGAACTATATTACCTTAAACTATGATTCTAAATAAACCCTCCTCCCCTTGTTTCTGTCAGATATTCTATCCCTGAAGACAGAAATGAGAAAAGCAGCTAAACATCATCAAACTCTGTTCCTACTCAAGACAGACCAAGTCCCATATATCCACAGTACTTCAAGAATTGCTTTAAACACAGCAATCCTCATTCTCTCTCTCTAAATATACTATTTAGATTGCATATATGGTATATTTAATAATACATTGTCCTTCTGCTATCACTCTTGAAGATTCCCTAGTAAAGACATAAATTTACCTAACAAGGAACCAAATCATATATGAATTAGCTTTCCATGATCCAAATCTTGCAGAAACTTGAAAGTATATACTGGGTTCTTAAAGAACCAGAGTGAGGAGAGTGTCCCCTCCCACTGACCAGACCATGCATAGTTCTACCCAAACTCTGAACCACAAGTACTCAAGCCTAGAGAAGGCTCTGAGCCCAGATAGTGAAGTCTCCCCAATTTGAGCCAGAACGATTTGTACGGCTCCTGTAAACTCCAAATTCCTGAACCCCCAATATATATGTAGCCCCAGAGCCCTGCCTCAGCCCAGACAGTCAGAATCCCACGGCTTCTCTTAAACTCCAACCCATAGGAAGATAGGCAGCCCCAGAGCTCCCCTGACAGCCCAGACAGTAACACCTCCTTCCACATCACTTACAAGATCATGAGTGTGGCTCCTCATGAACCCCAACCCCAGATTGAATGCCAGTCCCAGAGCCCTATGCCCAGCCCAGACAGCCATCACTCCCTCCAGCTGCATGCCTGTGGAGATCTTGTGACTCTCAACCACAACCCCTGCCATATAAGCACCACTAGTAGAATACTATGAGCCCTCCACACACTGCTGAAGATTGGCGGTGAGAATTTACTAAGTATAGAAAGTCTGATCCAGGGCCAAGAAGTACACATATCACCAGCAGTGTAGGAAACACACCTGACACCCCATTCACATATCAACAGAGTTAGCTCAAGATGGAACACCAAGCACCATTCAACTGATCCACAACCTGACAAATAGAGGTAACAGCAAACAAAGATCCGAACACCTGCTTAACAAAGGTGAGACCAGATATCCATGCCAAGGAATACCACCAATGATATAATTCCGGATACGTAGGTCCCATCACAAAAACACAAACTGTGAATAACCAAGGTAATATGTCTCCTCCAGAAATTAGTACACCCACCAGAATGTCCCCCTGAGAGGAGCAGCTTACCCGATGTGCAAGACAATGATTTCAAAATAGCAACTATAAATATGGTCTTATTCCAAGATAATGCAGAAAGAGAACCAATGCTTTACTGAGTTTGAAGTAAAGATTGCTTAAGAAAATAAGAAAAGGAACTTGTTAAAAAGAAAAAAACATTAAATTAGTCTTTTCTTTCAAATCCTGTAAAACTTGGAATTTGGTTTATGAAAAGGAATTCTAATCTTTTAATACCACCATCCCCTGTAAGACAAAAGGCCCTGATGCATTCCTGAGCCTGATGGCCTGGGGTAGTGGAGCTCTTCTCCCTTCAAGCCAATTCTTTTAAACTAGCCAACCTGGAAAGACTGTGAAGTTGGACACCAGCCAATGGGAAAATGACACAGTTCTCTTGCATTTGGGCTAGAAGCCCACAAAAACCTCTGGTGTTTGCTTGCTGGATCTGACTAACCATGCAAGACACCCTTTTGCAAAAGTAAAATCTGCCTTGCCAAGGTTTTTTTTAATGTTCCAGGAATTCAAAGGGGAAATTCGTAAATTCTGGAATGAAAACACAAAATAACTAATTTAAACAAAGAAAACAGTCCAAGATAAAAAAGCAGAATTTAATAAATAGAATTTCTCAAGAAAAACCACACTAAAATAAAACTTGAAATAAAAGTCAGTAGGAGAGCACCTGATTTGGCCTCCATGGAGAGAAAGCCTCACCAATAGAATGAATGAAATGTAAAACAGAGTATCAAGACTAGATGATAAAGAATTGGACCAGTCAAGCAAAAAATATGAAAAAAAATAAATAAATAAACAGGAATGGAATATGCAGAAAATGTGGGATACTATGAAAAGACCAAATTTACACATCATAGACATAGAGGAAGAAGAAGAATCTCAGTTAAGAAATGAGTGCACCCCAACTGATGAGTGGATAATAAAAATGGTTTGTTTATACAATGGGTTCTATGCAGCAGTGAAAAAAGATGAAATCATGAAATTTGCAGGTAAATGGATGGAACTGGGAACTGTTGTACTAAGTGAAGTAACCCAGACTCAGAAAAACAAATGATATTTTTTTTTCCTCATTTGTGGGCCTTAGCACCAAATCTTTATATGTAAGTATATATCATGATGTAACTTCAGGAGCTAGGAAAATGAAAAGGAACCAGAGAAGTAAATGGAAAGAAGGAGCCTGAGAGAGAGGAATAGTAGGAAACAGGTATTACCAAGGGGAAATAGGTAAAATGGGGGTATTTAACTGGAGGGGAAGAGGGAGAGTTATATAAGGAACCATGGGGGTAAAGAGGAAGAAGAAGCTCAAGAGGGGGGGGCATAGGAGACAGGTATTATCAAGGGTGAAATAGGGAAAATGAGGGTACTTTAACCGGGAAGGGAGGAGGGAAGTTTAGACAGAGCAAGAGAGAAGAGGGATAAATGATGGTCAGGTGGTGTGAAAAACCAGAGGGAAATGTATTAGTTCAAAAGCCTACTGAAAAATTACACATACACTATCTCTACATGTGTCTATGTGTAAAGCTGAAGGCTATACAACAAGAAACAGTGCCAGATAGGAGAAATCTCCCTTTGAGTTGTTGGTCAGGGTAGTCCAAGAGACTCCCCAAATTATACAAGCTATTGCCAGAGCCCTTGATTGCTTCCCACAGCTTGACCGTAAGACCTTATTGCTGAAGACAGGGCATACTTCAGACAGCAATTGTGACAGCATGCATAAGACCTATGCATGCTCAAGCCAAATCCAGCATAGAGGGGAGAGTTTGGCAAGAAGTTGCAACCCAAGCTGAGAAACTATTGGCAACTGATAGATGCTGGGAGAGGGAGAGTCAGTTTTAAGGGTATGGTATCAAGTATTTTGATCCGGCTCCAAGGGATGGAACCCACATCCAAGAGCATTTCGGGACCTTACTTGATAGAACTTAAAAAATAATAATAGAGGGCATGTAGTTGAGGAAGGGATAGTCAGTTGGGGGTGGAGATGAAGGAAAGGGGTCTGAATATTACCAAAATACATTATATGAGATTATCAAAGAATCAATAAAATTTAATTTTAGGAAATAATTGGCCCTGGGCAGATAGCTCAATTGTTATGAGCTCTTGCTGTGCAAGCATGAAGACATGATATTGAATCCTACAACCTACCTAATAAGCTGAGCATATATGCATGCATGACTGTGTCCCCAACCCTGTGACAGGTGTAGACAGGAGGCTCTCTTGGGATGGCTGATTATCAGCCTAGCTACAGGTTCAGTGAGATATCCAATTCAAGGGATAGAGTGAAAAGTAATAGAGTAGGATACACAGTGTCCTCCTTTGTCCTCCCCTACCACATATACCTAGGCATGTGCACCCACACATGTGCATGTATACAACACATATATACCACACATACACAAATGCATAAATTTTTAAAAATGAATTGTAGTGCACTCTTTTTGAGACATAGTCTTATGTAACATAGACTGGACTTGAACTTCTGTATAGCCAATGATTATCTTGAACTTCCTATCCTCCTGTCTCTACCTCCAAGGTGCTGGGATTATAAACATGCACCTCCATGCCTACTTTTGTATGGTGCTAGGGATTGAACCCAGGCCTTTGTGCATACCTGGCAGGCACTCTATCCACTGAGCTACACCATTCTAAATTTTTCACGAAGACAATGAGTGTTCTGAGGTGGCTGTGGAAGAAAAGATGCTGATACAATGCCGTGAAAAATGCAAACAGATGCCTTTTGAGCACCAACTCCAATGGGATGATCCTGTGACTGTCTGGAGCACTATGATGAGAAAGACTCTCATACCTAAGCTCCCCAAGTTCTGTAATCTATTAACACTGTCTGCAAGGGCATTTGATAGGGCAGTAACAACATTAAATTTGGTATTTGAAATAGATTTGTATCCAATGAGTGGATGTTAAAACACTTATAGAGCCTCATATAACAATTACAGAATGTTATTCTGTTATCCACCCATGTCTTCTCTTCTCTGAATATTCTTCGTCTCAGTAAATAGAAATAACACACACCCAGTTGCTGAAAACACAACCACCTTTGATTATTAGTTCCTTGTACTTCATTCTCTCTCAACATCTTACCAGTACTACCTGCAAAATCTATCTTCATTTTGTCCATTTCTTTCCCTATTCTCCAATCTATCCTATAGCTCACTTGATCTCAATCTCCCAATTAGACTATTGATATTAATTATTGAGCAGAAATTTTCCAGGAGTCTTCCTTTGCTTTGTACTTAAAAATCAAATTTGAGCCTTTGAAAGTGACTTAAACCTTATAAATGTGGCTTCATCCACCTCTCTGACCTCACCTCATATCAATATTGCTCTTGTTTGTTGGGTTTCTGTCATGTTCAGCTTTAAGAACATTAAGCATATTCCTGCCTTACCTGCTTTGAACTTGTTATTCCTTCTGCCTGGGACACTTCTGCCTCAGATCTTTGCTGGAACATTTATATATTCGGGTTTAAGTTTCAAATGTCATCCCTCATACAAATCTCCCTGCCCACCTTATAAAATATCCCCAAGCCCTTACTCATTACCATGCCCTGTTCACTCAGGAAATTCTGTGTTCCTTGCATCTTGCCTAGCTCTCACTGAATGGTTAGCCCCAAAGAGCAGTGACCCTTCCTAACATCTTCATTGTTCTATCCCTAGCACATAGACTGTCCTTCATTAACCTTCTTGCCCCTCATTTTCCCAGTTTTCAAGATGAGGGCTTGGGATTCAGTGCTTTTAAGAGACCAGCTCTGATAATCTTTGCATTTGTCATTCCAAGGAGGTTTTAGTGCTCAGGGATTCCTAGACACTGACATTTCTAAACACATTTTTCAAATGAAGTCAACCCCTCAGGCAGCCCAGTGGGGAGGTCACAGCCAGCCAGCAAGAAGGGAGTCTGGAGAGTTAAATCACACAGTTCCTCTGCCATGTGACTCCACCCATACTGAGGAGATGCAGCTGATTAGGTACTAAATGTTTAGTGACTGTCACTATTAATTGGTGGGTATTAATACTCTAAAGGGACAGTAAATCTCATGCTGAACTCAATGACATCAGCTCCTTGCAGTCAAACAAGCATCTGGAGTTTGAATCTAAAGCACTTCAAAAAAGAGCCCAGAGATTTTTCCTTCTTTCTTTGTAAGAGAAAAAATATCAGCTGCTCGGTATACTATTTTCTCATTATCAGGATCTGTATTATGTTACTAAAGACACTTCATGTGTGTTTTTTATTAAATATTCACCCCAATACTACAGAACAGATTCTAATTTTTTGTCTTCATTTTTTGGCTAGGAAAACTTTCATATAGAGAAAAGAAGCACCTTGGCCAAGGTCATAGAACAAATAACAATGGGTTCTTGATTTGAATTGGAGCTGGTCTCATTCTGAAGCTGTGTTCTTAGTCACTAAGAAATACTTACATTTTCTTGTAATTCTTTTCTTGTCATATAATTACAATTATTTTTGTTGACCCCTTACCACTCCTCCAGTCTAAATTTGAATGCTACTTCTTCATGAAGCTTTCTTTAACCCTACAGTCAGACCCATTATGCACCTTCCCATTCTCTGCATTGGTCATATGGAATTAATTTCACAGGGAAAGAGAGTAACTAACCTTTCCTGAGCATATATATTAAAGGCTTTGCCATAGACAAAAGCTTATGAAAGTCTCACAAGTAGACTGCAAAAAGAGCAAAGTTTCCTTGGAAGATTAGGTGCCCTGAATAAGGTCTTATGGCTCAAAGTGGCACAACCAGAATTTAAACCATAGTACACACAGTTGCTGAGCCCAAGGCAGTTCCACAAAGTTATCATATGTTCTCCTAGACTAAATATAAATCTCTCTGCTATGACCATCAAAATTATCTTATCATCTTTGTTTCTTTGGAGCCTTTGCCCCGGTCATATTTTCACATTTGCATGATTAAATTAATTTCTATTTTAGGCTAACTTGACAAGGAAATTGTCCTATCTCTTTTTGTTGTACTAAATTCTCAGCACTGACCAATTTAGTAATCATGAACCTAAATACGTGTTTCCATAAATGAATTAACTGTATACCCTTTTGCATAAATGGAATATATAAACATGGACTGTCTCTACTAGACTATTAGTTCCCTGAGGCAGGTTAACTCCCTGATTTATCCCTGGATCCATTATAATGTTGTGTACATTGTAGATACTCTTTATTTAGTAGATTTTACCTATTATTGTTTGTACCCATTTGGATCTCTACAGTATCCAAGGCTCCAAGGAGGCACTGTGTAGAAATCACAGAGCAGGAAGACTCCCTAATTCTTGTACAGAAGGTTGTAGCCTAATGGTTATAAGTTTGAAAACAAGAGGGAAGTACATTCAAACCATGAAACCCTTGTCACATGATCACTATTGATCAGAACAGATTAGGCCATGCTACTATCATGAAACCTGTCTCCTAGTGGATGAAAGAAAGGTTCATTTCTCACTTGTCTTATATAGAATTATAGGCTGGTAAAGGCATTGTTGGATATCATCCAAGTGCCAGGACCCAAGCTTACAGAGCATCACTAGTTGCCATGGCAGAAGAAAATGAAGCAAAGCAAAGCTCTTATGGCTTCTACTTGGAAGTAACATGTTTCATTGGTTATATCCGCATTGAAGGAGATAAGCAGATGCACTCCCACTTCACAGCAGTAGCAGTAATGACTCTTACAACATGCACCTGCTTAGAAGAAAACATTGAGAAGTGATTGTCATAGCTAGCTTCAGCTATCAACTTGACACAACCGAGCCACCTTGGAAGAATAAATCTCAGTTGAGGAATTTTCTAGATCAAACTGGCCTATGGCCATATCTGTGAGGCATTTTCTTAGTTGATAATTAATGTAGGAGGGCCCAGCCCACTGTGGGCAGCACCATCCCTGAGGGGGTAGACCAGGACTATATGAGAATGATAGCTGAGAAATTCAGGGGAGCAAGCCAGCAAACAGCATTCATTCATAGTTTCTGTTTCAAGCTCCTTCCTTAAGTTCCTGACTTGACTTCCCTTGATGATAGACTGCAGCCTAGAAGATGAAACAAACCTACAAGTTGTTCTGGCCATGATGTTTTATCACAGCAACAGAGAAGCAAACTAGGACATTGATCCTCACAGAACTTAAAATCAATTTAAGATTTGCAATTGGGGTGATAACTCTGGCAGCAAACTGCTTGTATGTAAACATGAGGACCTGAGTTTGATCCAAAGAACCCATGTAAAGAAAAGTCAGACATGCTGGCACATGCTTCTAATCCAAGAAGGGTAGAGATAGGCAGATCCCTGCAACCCATTGGCCAGCCAGCCTCAAACAGAGTGAGAGAGACCCTGCCTCAAACAAACAATGTGGACACCTCCTGAGGAATGATATCCAAGGTTGACTTTGGCCTCCACATGTAGGTGCAGACATGTGCAAGTGCACCCATGTGCATACAGCCCTGTGTGTTTATATGCAAGCACACACACACACACACACACACACACACACACACACACACACAGAGAGAGAGAGAGAGAGAGAAGAGCATGACATACGATTCAGGAAAATATGTATCCAGATTAGTACACGGTCACTAACATGCTAGAATTGCTGGTCTTCCCCTCAGTTCCTGAGCAGCTGCTCTCTGGACGTCAGTGCCTTTATCTGTAAAAAGGGGGATAGAAAAAAATGAGGATTTTCTGAGATGCTTAATAAATGATAATGATACATATTAAAGTACCCATTATAGGGCCTGTCAAAAAAGATTGTGTTAATTTTATCTAAGTGCTATATTTGAAATATAGAAAAATTAATTTTTCCAGATATTAATGAGATAAAACTACCCACCCCTCCATTAAGCTTGACGATTTCATTTTGTTGATATTAATGACCATCAACCAGATCAAATGCTTTGCTGCACATAACCATCCACAAATTCCCCAAATACCAATAGTCAAGTAATTTTCAAAGGACTAAATATACAATATTCTAAGGCAAGAGAAGGGGAGGGAGGAAGGCAGTAGAAACTTAAAACAGAAAGACCTTGATGCCCCATGCAGCAAACTCTGCAAGTTGCCACATCTCTGCCCTTGTGCTTCACTTCCTATCTTCACATCCCTCCGATGTGCAGGGTTTAGTGTGGAGCTACAGTGCTATTGAAGACTCAGCCCTTTTCCCTGATGGCTAAACCTGAGCACCAACAATAAGCAAGTGATATTTTTCATGATGCACAGTACTCCCGCTCTCCTACTGTTCACCCTCACCCAGTGTGTGATTCAAGGAGCTCTAGAAGGCAAATGTCCCCAAATCAAAATCACTGTTTTACTCTTTCCCAGTCCTATTCAAAGCTGCATACAAACACTCTCAGGATGAAAGGAGAAGCAGATGTTAAATAGATGTACCATGCAATACCTAAGAAAAAGGAAGTCACTCTCCCCATGCCCACTCATTGATAGTTTCCAGGACACCAGAGCTATGTCTGCTAGTAAAGGAGGATGCTTCACAATCAAAGATCACTGCTGACTTGCACTCCAACCTTCTCTGTATTGTGTACTACTGGAATAAGAAGAATGTGAGCCTGGCCTTTTTTAAACATTTATTTTTATTTTTGTATATGGAGGGTATGTACACATGTGTGCAGGTGCCATGGAGGCCAGAGGCATCAGATCTCCCTGATGCTGGAATCAGGGGGTTATGAGCCACCCAACATGGCAGCTGGGAATCAAACTGAGGTCCTCTGCAAGAGTGGTAGGTGCTACACTGAGCCATCTCTGCAGCCCAAGGAGGACAGGCGTTGGGCTGCTGTCCTCCTTCCCATTTCATTTCCTTTTCTTCTGTAGCTACAGAAATGATAAACTGGTCCAGAGAAAGGCCAATACTGTACTTTGGATCATGACTGACAGAACCAGAGAGTGTCAGCTAACAACCAGGTTCTCAAGATAACAACCACCCATATTTATTTCCTATTGGCATATGTTTATGGTGTTTGACACCAGTGTGATAAAGACTTTTTCCATTCAAGCATCTGATGTACTTTAGGCTCCAGTCTCCTTTCTGTCCCTTTTCTCTCCTCTCATTGATCCTCTTCATTCCCCTGCTCCTCATTTTGTGTCATTTATATGCACATAATTTTATGTATCTATATAAATTCTATGATCCAAAATTGAGAGCAAATATATTGCTCTATCTGAGAATGTATTCAATGAAATCTCCAGTTGTATCCATTTGCCTGTAAATGACATAACTTTGTTTTGCTTTATGTGTGGTAAAATTCCATTGTGTTTATATACACCTTTTCTTTATATGTTCTTCAGGTTTTGGACACCAGGTTTGGTTCCATAACTAAGCTATTGTGAATAAGACTTCTGCAGTAAACATTGATGTGCAAATATCTCCATGATATGTTGATTTGGAGTCCTTCATTTAAATACCCTGGAATGATATAACTCCTTCATATGGCATATTTATTTTTAGTTTTCTAAGGAATCTGCATACTGATTTCTATAGTGGCTGAACTCTTTAAGTTTAACTCTTTAACCATAGGTGTATAAGGTTCCCTTTTCTCCAAAGCCTTGCAATCATTTGTTAACAACTGTATTTTAATTTTAAAATGTTTCTAATCTTATATCACACCCTATCCTCACAAACGCGCTTGTTTCCCAGGGCTTCTATGCCAAAGTGCAACAATCAGATGGGCCTAAAAACATTTTTTTTTTTTCAGTTCCATTGACTATGTTGAAGAATTAACTCCTTGTGAAGGCCTGGTTCCTGGTTAGTAGATAATGCCTTCTTGCTTTGTTCCCAAATGGTAGAAGGGACGAGAAAGGTCTCAAGGGTCTCTTTTATAAGGGTACTATGGTATTCATGAGGGCTCCCCCTTCATGAACCTAGCCCCCTCCCAAAGGCCCTATCTGCTAAAATCATCTTGGGACTTGGGACTTCAACATACACAGGTTGGGGTCAATACATAATTTAACCTAAGACCAGAGTCAGGGCCAGGTCACTACTACAGACACACATGCTTTCTTCCCCCTATGCTTCCTATATGGGCTGAAGCATATGGTACTTTTAGTGGCATTCCAACACCAACTCCTTGGGAGGCAAACGTGTTCCCCTCTCAAATGCAGTGTTCTTATTGCAGGTGTTAACTTGAAAAGACTACACAACTGTCTGCCTCTTTCCACACCTTTGAGAGATAGGTGGAACAAATATGAATTGGAAAGATGAGAACATAAGGATCAAAAAGGACACGAGGAATGCACAAACTTGCAACACCTTTTAGAACGTGGTTAACATCATCTCAGAAGCTCTTCTTTGCCTGAAAGCCTCCATCTTCCTCCCTTACCCACAGTGACCCGACCTTAGAAATCACTGAAAAGACGGCTTCGTAAGATTTCAGAGCTTGCAGGGAAATTAATCTTACCAAGTAGATTGGAAGGGAGACTGGAGGACAAATGAGTCCCAAAGCACATACCAAAACATTGAGCAACTGTCACTGCCCCCACAATCTGTGTCAGTTAATAATTTCATCTTTCCAAATGAAAGAAAAATGAAATACGCATAAGCTTAGGAAGTAGTTTAACACCTATGAATCCTTCCAATGAAAAGCCAAGGTTCATCATAATCACTGGCCCCGAAGTAATTTCAAGCTCTGCAATCACCTACTCTGTAGGTTAAAAACTGCCATCCTTCACGAAATTAGTCTCTACAAAATCAATTTCCAACACAATCGATAGTAACACTAAAAAAGAACGCCTGAGAAATAATAAAGACCGATAAAACTAATCACGTTAGAGAAAACTCAAGCGTGGCCTTTCGAGCAATGCCATTTGTTCAGCTGACACTCTGTAAGATAAATAACTTTTAAGTAAACGAACACAGGCTAACTGTGATGAAGAAAGAGCATGGGACCGTAATTTCAACATGCATTCTTAGTTGCACTCTCAAGCACTCACACCTTCATACAAAACAACACAGCTTCAACTTAAAGAATTTATGACACAAATGATAAAATAAAAACAACAAAAGCTCTTTAGAAATTAACAGAAACAGAAAAATTTCCTAATCATAGCCAAAGCCATGACAACCCGCCACCTTGTCAAACTGTCCTAATGCTGCAGCAAACAACTAAATGTTTCATTCAGGTATATGTTTTGTGTGTGCATTTAAAGACCCCTTTGCCCTCTACCCTCCATTTATCTGTCACAGTCTTTTAATATCAAGGACATGTCTGTCTCCACATCATGTACTATTTATAACACATGACATGCTCAGTGAAGATAACATTGAAGATCTGTCTCTACATCTCATCTTCCTTCCTTTAATTTGACAACTTTTATTCTATAGCAACAATTTCCCTGTATTTCATGAAAATTTTGAAAATTATTTGTATCACTTTCATAGTCTTGAATT
>NW_008356458.1:2627939-2655791 GCF_000622305.1 Nannospalax galili
CTCGCTGTTCCATTTATCACTGACCCGTGTGTGTGTGTGTGTGTGTGTGTGTGTGTGTGTGTGTGTGTGTATAAAGGCCTATAGAGTCAAATTTGTGTCCCCAAATGCCCTTTGGTGTAAGTTCATCCACTGGAGCCTGATCAATTTATCAAGATTCTCACCCTTAAATGAGACTGATTCTCCCCCCTCCTAGCAGCAATCAGTTGCCAGTACTTTCGTAGGTAGGGTTGGAATACCCAACCTTCTTTACTCAGAGTCCAGAGAAATTGATAAATATGCAACTGCAGCAATAATAAGAGAAATAACAGTAAACCTTAATAGGTACTGAGCTTGTACTTTGAATCAGATATATTGAAGGCATTATGCATGTTGCTATTTCTTTTTTTTGTTATTTTTATTGAGCTTTTTAAATTTCATACAACATCTCCCACTCAAATCCAGACCCTCCCTATCCATGTCCCCCAAGCCCCCCACCAAACCCTATGCAGGGAGATGGAGGCTTCCAGGCCACTGGAGGCTTGCTCTTGTGAGCCTGTGGCAGTGGTGGCATTGAGTGAGGGACCCATGTTGGCTCAATGAAACAGGGACCCAAAGCGGGGGGTGGGGGGATGGGTGGCAGGCCAGTGCTGGATTGAGGACAGTTTGAGACTGATTGCTGGTGGGCGAGGGAGAGTGTGACTTCCATGCAACCACTGGATGGGCTGACTAGACTCCAGTGGACACATTTACACTGAGGGACACTTGGGTGTGAACACCTCGATGTTGGCTTTAGAACTGTCTCTATTTTACATCAAAGAGCATTTAGAGTCAGAAAAGTTAGGAGATATCCATATATATATATATATATATTCTTTCTCTCTCACAAATATTCCCAAAGTCCACAACTGGAAAAACACAATCTACCTTTGTGCTGCATGGCCTCACCAGTCTGCCTTTCCTCACTCCTGTTCGTGAAGCAGGTACAAAGGTGTTTTGTCATGTGCTGCAGCATCACTAACCCCCCAAACTCAACCACTGCAGAGGAGAACACTAACAGAAAGTTAGAGTTGTAAACGGCTGAAAAATGTTATGGTACAGATGATGCTATAGCACAAGAAAAATGAAGCGGAAAAAATGTGAAAAGGGAAACACAATTCGCATGGAAGTACAAAACGATATTGGTAGATTTTAGACTTTTTTGCTTACTCTCTCTCAGAGATTTTTCTAGGTTACTTTTCTGTGTTAGCACACTGACTCCTCACAATGCTTATTTTCATGCATCAGACATGTTAGATGTGTATGACTGCTATCACAAATTCCCACAAAGAGTCAGACTAGGTGGCACACGCCTTTAATCCCAGAACTTGTGAGGCAGAGGCAGGTGGATCGCTGTGAGTTCAAGGCCAAAAAGAAACAAATTCCCACAAAGACCGCCGTAACCAATACAAATTTACATTAGCAAGGCTGCATTCTTTTCTGCGATCTCTAAGTGGTAACCTGTTTCTTAGTTCTTTACAGCTTCTAGAGACTTCCCACCCCCCTTGCCCTTGATGACCTTCCCCTACCTTCAAAGCCAACAATGTTTAACCAGGTCTTTCTTATACTACCATCTCTCTGGATCTGTTTTCCAATTTCCTCTTCCACATTTAAGGACGGTTGTGAATATACTGCGCTTATTCCAATAATTCAGGATAGTATCCTTTTTATAATGTCAACTGATTAGCGGCTGCAATTTCACCTTCACTTCTAATTTTCCTTTGCCTTTTTAGCCTAATGTAGTCACAGATCTAGGATAGGACATAGGCATTCTGGGGGCCATTCTGCCTATTCTATAGTCTTCCTCTTGACCCAAAGAACTCACATCAATTCCAAAATTATACCAAGTAATTCTCATTAACCAAAGACTCTGTCAGTATTCCTACAATCAAAACCCAGAAATCAAATCAATTGATACAACATAAAACAAACCAGGAGGTTAAACAATAAAATATTTACCACGTTTATCTCTGGATAATAGAATTATGTGTGCTTTTTTCTCACTATTTTCTATAATTTTTACAAGCATGAATAGATGTTATAATCAGAAAAAAAGTTATTAAAAATAAAATGTGTTGAAATGAGTGGAGACAGAGGAGTGTGCAGAAGAGGATGGGAAAATAAGGCTAGTACTACCAACCACAATGAGGCGAGGAAGGAATTAAAAGCACTCATTGAAAGGGCATTTTCCAGGTGGACATATGGTCTTATAAACCAATCCAGAACAAAAAGGAAGTGCACAGGATAATGCAAGGACTGGAGGTTAGCTATTCGTGCATTCTTGCCATCAGCCACTATAGTGAGGACAAATCAGGGGAGGGTATTCAGCTCAGCTCCCATGAAGTAGCTCATACTAGATTTCTTTTTAAACACAGGGGCTGAAGAGATGGTTCGGTGGTTAAGAGCACTGTCTGCTCTTAGAGAGACCCAGGTTCAATTCCCAGTACCCACATCGTGGGTAACAACCATCCTTAACTCCAGTTCCAGGAGATCTGATACCCTCTTCTGACCTCCATGGGCTTGCATGTTATGGATGCACTTACACACATCCAGACCACACACTCATACACAGAAAACAATAAATAGAATATTTTTTGGCTTTTTTTGAGACAGGGTCTCTCTGTAGCCCCAGCTGTCCTGGTACTCACTATGTAGATCAGGCCGGCCTTGAGCTCACAGAGATCCACCTGCCTCTGCCTCCCGAGTGCTGGGACTAAAGGCATGCACCACCATGCCTAGCCAAATAGAATATTTTTAAAAAATAAAAAGTACAAGAAGACCCAAGGAAAGTAAAGGAGATTGGTAAATAAAAAACCAGATTGACAGATCTGTATTGGACAGAAGAAAGTACACAGGGAATGAAACTCAAGTCCCACCTTCACAATCTATAACTGTTAACTTGGGCCAACGTAGCTGCTTCTCCAGCTCTTAGTTATTGTAACTCTGTGACGTCACTGTAAATACAGCCCTGTGCTTCACATAGCTGTTATGAGGATCACATTACATGTTAGAAGCACTTAGTGAACTAAAAAGAGAAAGGGGGAAAGAAAGGAAGGAGACAAAGTTGCATGCACGGTGAGGTAGGTTAGTATTTTAGGAGCTTCAAGGGTTATATAATTTTTTAATATTTTATTTATTATTTTAATTTTATGTGTATGAGTGCTATGCCTGTATGTAGTAGGTAAGTGCATCCATGTCATGCAATGCCCTCAGAGGACAGAAGAGGCTGTCAGATCCCCTGGAACTGAAGTTACACACAGTTGTCTGCTGCCATGTGGGTGCTGGGATTCGAACACGGGTCTTCTGCAAGAACAGTCAGTGTTCTTAAGCATTGAGCCATCTCTCCAGCCCAAGGGTTATATCATTTTTAAGTATATAAACACCAAGGTTTGGGCGTGGTGGCACACACCTTTAGTGCCAGCACTCAGGAGGCAGAGGCAGGTGAACCTCTCTGAGTTTGAGGCCAGCCTGGTCTTACACAGTGAATTCCAGGACAGCTGGGGCTACAGGGAGACCCTGTCTCAAAAAGACCAAAAAATAAGATAATAAAATAAAATAAACACCAAAGTTCTAAGAAGCTAGTTGACCTGTCTCAAGTCATATAAAAATAAATGGCATTTAAGTCTATTAGCTTCAAATTATATGTTCTTTTCTCTGTCTATATTGCCTTAGGAAATAAGAAAATCTTTGTGAGTGTATCAGAGCAGGTACTGGAGTCTAGGTCTCCCAATAAATACAGTTGAGTTTTCTCTATATCAGACATCGGTAGCAGCTCTTTGTACATAGTAATTTACTAAATTGCTCAAGAATCATGTGAGGAATTGCCTTCATTTTCATAGGTAAAGAAACTAAAACATCAAGATGACTAAGTAAGACCTAGGATCACAGAGACGATAGAAGCACAAGTCAAGATTCAAATCCTGACACTACAGCACATCAGAACCTATTTGAAATGGCTAAGCTACATGCTTCTTTAGCAGGTGTGCACACACGTTCTGCTAGACTGTCTCTTACACACTGTCCGCAGCTACATTCATTATTAAGGGTCATATGCATAACGAGAGCTCTCGAAATATTTTTAAGTTCATAAAAATGTCATGGAATGCGCTATTATCTTGGAGCATGGTAAATGAAAATAAGAGAAAGAACATTATTGTGTGTGATCAGGCACAGAAAAACAAGGAGGAAGAAGATGAGGAAGGCAATCACTAAGGAAAGGTTTGCTCAGTACTTTCCTGAGTTACGATGGACTTATAAGTATACATGTTTAGTTTCCTTATCAGATTTTTTAAAACTATCATGAGTGGGCATGTTTAATACTGTATTAACATTAAATTCTATCAACTTCTACCATAGTACATTGTGTTTAGGTGACTCTAAATAAATAATAGTCTAATAATAATAATTGTATCTAGATACAAGACCAAGAAATTACCTAGATGCTCCCAAGATAGAGAGGGGTCTCTTTTGAAAGATAACTGGGAGGGTTAGGGGGAAAATCAAGTAAAAGGAAAAGAAAATCTGGGGATGTCATTCAGTAATCACAAGACAAGTTCTTCAAGATGTATTAACCTAGTGTGCTAGCCAGCCTCATGCCACTGGGACAAAATGCCTAGGAAAAGCAACTTAAAGGGAAAAGATGTATTTAGGCTCATGGTTTTCAGAGGCTTTAGAAAAAGCCCATTTGCTCCATAGTTTCTGGGCTGTGATGAGGTAAACATCACAGAGCAAAGGCTGTGGTGGAACAGAGCTGATTACCTCACTGTGGCCAGGAAACAGAGAGAGGGGCCAGGCACAAGATACACTTTTCCAGGACACTCCTCCAATAATCTACTTCCTCCAACTTGGCCTTACCTCCTAAAATTTTCATTACTTCCAAACAATGCCATCAGTTGGTAAATAAGCCTTTAGGAGGAAACTTTTCAAACCCAAGCTCTAACATCTAATATTTGTCATTATATAAAAGAAAACACAAATCTGATGAAAATGGCATTGTTAGAAATACACTGTGATGACCATGAACATGATTCCTCAAAAGACATTCTCAGAGAAGAAAAGTATTCAGTGCATATGCACAAAGAAGGAAGGAAGGGAGAGAGAGAGAAAGAGAGAGAGAGAGAGAGAGAGAGAGAGAGAGAGAGAGAAGCAGATTACTAGACAGTCAGGTTTGGGTAATACTTTTTATATTGCATTTATTTTTCAATTTCTGAGATGTCAATCTGGAAGGCTTTGTTGGAAACCAATGGGGTGAGAGATTACTCTAGCAATTACCCCCAAATAATAGATTACTGAGTTTGACAATCTGTAAATTTTTTTAGTTTTTCTTTTCATTAGAGGGGAAGATCTATAGAGAAAAGGGACATTTAGGACAACATATTGGAAAAGCTGATCACTTCAAGTACACAGTGAAGTTTTATGAGACAGGCTTATACAGGACTGTAGAATAATCCTGCAAATATATTGTGTTAAAAACAAATAAAGTAGCACTACTTCCTTCAAAGACCTCCAGCTAACTAAATGCAGCAAGGCACAAAAATGAGGAACAATGCTTCTCAATAGGAGAGTTACAATGCCCTCATCCAAGTACTTAACACAATGTGGCTTGCCATTTGACTTTCCAAGAAAACAGCACACTCTGCACTGTTGCCCATCTTGACTGTTCCTTGTATGTCAGTAGGAGCAGAATAGAACCCTTGGAAATTGTCGTTTTGGTAGTGAAAGCCTAAATCCTCCAGGCATTCATCAACTTTTAAAGACCATCTGAAAGTGTAACTCTGTGATGTCCAAGGAGGTGGTGGTGATGGTTCTGCCAATGACTGAACACACAGACCTCTCACACCTCTATTACAGCTGTCTCAATGAAACACAGACTTGGAATTTGCAATCTGACCAAGAGCCAGTCTTTTAGTCTATTCAAAAGATTTGTATACATCTCCTCCTGGGTTAGCACAATTCAGGATATGGAAGGAATAAAAATAGTGATAAAGTGGAAATAGCTCCTTCCTTTATGGGGTTCACAGTACAGAGGGGAGAAACAGCACTGGTAGAATAATCACACAAATAAACATAAAACAGAGCTGTGATCATTGTTATGGATTAAAAATATGTCCCAGAGAAAACCTTTAACATGGGCTTGGCAAAGTAGGTCAGTGGTCACTATAACATGAGTGGCATGTAAGATAAGAAGATTCTTGCTGGAAGAGGAAACTCTGTATGCAAAGGCCCTGTAGCAAGAGGCACTAATGCATTCAAGATGAGGGAAGCTGGACTATGGAAAACTGTGGGTAGAGAAGCCTGCAGTGTGAACTGAGGCTAAAGAGACAGACGTTGTCAAACCATCCCAAGTAGAGCATCTGGATGCTTGTAAGTATAATTGGAAGACTTTGAAGCAAAGGTTGGTAGAGGTATGACATGAATCAGATTTGTATCTTGAAAAATCACCATGCTGCTCAGTAGTAAAGAATGGTGGAGCCAGAAATAATAATAAAACCGAAGAGGTGGGGCAGGATAGAGACTGGGGTCTTCCTTAATTCACATGATGTCATGTGTATACAGAATATCTCAGAGCAGTGAATGGCAGCCTCTTAATCCATGTTTGGTCATATGTATGGTAAGGATCAAGGCAGACTAGTTCAGAGCACAAACTCTCAGGACCTACAGAGATGGCCCCTTTGATAAAGTGCCAGCCACACCACATGAGGACCTGAGTTTAGATCTTCAAAAGCCATGGAAAAGGCCAGAGGTGGTAGCTTACTGTTGTAATTGCACCTGGGTGGAGTGCAAAGACAGGAAGATCTCTGAAGCTTATTGGTTAGCCAGTTTTGCTGGCTTTGATTCCCAGAATCCACATAAAAATGTAAGGAGAGAATCAACTCCACAAAGTTGTCCTCTGACTTCCACAAGCTCACCATTGCATGTATACCCACACACATCATGAAGAGACACATACACATACTCACAAATATATATATATATATACACACACACACACACCCCCACACACACACATAGTGATCAAGGAAGGACACCAGAGGTTGACCCAGGGCCTCTATATACTTGTACACATTGGTCCACACACAACAACATGCACAGCCCCACACTGACAATATAAATTCCACAGTTATTAGTGCCACGTTTCTTAAAATTCATAACTTTTTAGACTTTTCAAAGACGTAAGATTACACTAAATATTTTGTATACCCCTAGGAAGGTCCTTATAATCAAATACATTAACATGTCTGAAACAAAATCCATGATTACGAACTCTCTGTGGGCTAAACAACAGCAATAGGTAGACTCATTAATTCAGATAAGACTTACTTCATCAAATGACTGTACAAACTTAAATTATTTCTTCAGAGTCACCTGAAGTTCATAGATGTAAGGGGAATGCAGACCTACAGCATTTTCCTCTGAAGAATATACGAAAAGGAGGAACAACCAACTCATTGTTAGCAAGGCCCTGGTACATTTCCTGCGCATATAATAAATGCTATAGAAGAATTTGTCAAATAAATAAAGCTTTTGTGCACCAAACGCTCTGGCAACATAAATTTAGGAATCTTTGGCAAAATGAAATCAATGGTAGGATGTTACGTTTGTTGTATGAAGTGCCCCCCACTAAATGCTGATGTACTGAAGGCTTGGCAGCCAATGCAGGCAGTGTTTAGAGTTGGGGATTTGGAACTAGTGGTTGTATCATGAGCTTTCTGCCTTCATCGGTGAATTAATCAATTGATGGACTCAAAATATGAATAATCTAATGGAATGTGGGAGAAATACAGACAGTGGGGCCTGGTTGGAGGAAATAGGTCACGAGGATATGTTTTTGAAGGACTACCCCTCTCTCCCTCCCTCTCTTCCCTCCATCCCTCCCTCTTTCTGCTTTCTGAGCTATGAGAAAACTAATTTTGTTCATCTATAGCCTCATCAACCATGATGCTCTCCCTTTTCACAGCCCAGAAACAATAGAACTGGCTTACCATAGAGAGAAACAGCTAAAATCATGATTCAAAATAAATCTTTCCTTCTTTTAAGTTGTTCTGTCATGTACTTTGCCACATCAACAAAAAGTTTTACAGGATCATTGTTGTAACTAAACCTGACCATCTTAAATCATTGGAACTGATTAGTGGGAAAGATTTGGAAAAGCTTGGAGGTATGGGCTAGAGATGTCCTAAAATGCTATAAATAGAGCTTAATGCACAATTCTGGTGGGTGCTCAGAAGACCTGAATTCTGATAGGCACGCAGACAGCAAACATTGTATTCATGAGGTTTCAGATGAGAATGAGGGCTCTATTGGGAACTGGACTACAGTCCATTCAGTTATGCTATGGCAAAGAATGTCATTTTGTCCATGACTGTAAACACTGAAGGAAGCTGAGATTAAAGAGATGGATGAATTACTGAGGCAGTGGCAGTGTCAAGACAGCTTAGTATTCAGGTATGTAACTGTTATTGCTGGATACTTTTAGCCAGGTTTACTGTGAGAATTTGGAGAGCAGTTTGGCCAGAAAAGAGCATACAATTCCAAGTGAGTGTGTCTACTGCTGCTGCCATTGCCTGTGGATATCAGACTCCAACTATTTCTGGATTTAAGTACAGGATCATTCTAACAATTCTCCAAGGAGCTTCTTCACTAGAACTATATCATTAGCCTCCTGGAAGTTTTGTAACTTCCAGCTTCTTGACTGAGCAGTTGCCATGACTTTTCTGACTCTTAAGAATGAAGCCAGTAATTATTGGACCATCCAGCCTCCAAATATGTTTTTTTTTCAAGTTTTTAAAATATTTTTATTGACCTCTTGTACATTTCATACAACAGTTCTTAATCAAATTTAGACATCCTCCCCCATCCACACCCCTCAACACCCACCCCCAAACCAGACCTCATCTATTCTGCAATACATGTTAAGTCCTATCCAGTAAAGTGTTTGTACCTGGATGTCCTACGGTGCAAATTCATCTACTGGAGTCTACTCAGCCTATCTAAAGATTGTTAGTAAGGCCTACTCTCCCTTACCTAGTAGTAATCAGTCTCCAACAGTTTACAGACTAGGCCCAAACCACCACTCATTTCCCTCACTCCACTCTGGGCCCTTATCTTATTGAGTTGGTATGGGTCCTGTGCTCAGTGCTACCATTGCCATAGGCAACCTTCCAGTGGCCTGAAAGCAACCGCTTCCCTGTGTTCATGGGCCAACCATGGCTCTTACAATCTTTCTGCCTCCTCTTCCACAATGGTCCCTGAGCCGTGGGTAAAAGCAATTTGACACAGGAGTCCTATTCAGGGACACACTCTGCAGTCTCCTATTCTTTAAAAGTTGGCCAGTTTGGGCCTTTTATGTGAGTCACAGTGTGTTGTATAAGGAGGCTTCACTGGTGAAAGTTAAGGGATGTACTAGTTTTCTCTCTACCCCCTTTTCTGCTATGTTCCATGAGTCTTGGGTGTACAGTTTCCACTGTAGATGTGTCACATAGGACTGGGCATCTCTCAGATGTATATTCTCTGTGTATGACCAGTTATGCTGTTCTTCAGTAACCTCTATCTGTTGCAAAAAGAAGCTTCTTTGATGAGTGATGGACAATATACTTGTTTGTAAATATAAGGATCCATATTTGGCATATGGTAAGAAATTTCATTTGTCTAGAGATATGACAAAAACAGGGCTTTCCCTAAGACCTATGAACTCTCCAGTCAGGTATATTTGGCTGTGCTCACAGTGCAAGCAGCAGTAAATGAGTGTTCCTCTTTCTCTACATCCTCTCCAGCATTTGGAGTCTGCTGTTCTCTTGCTCTTAGCCAGTCTGACTGGGGTAAAATGGAATCTTAAAGTGGTTTTTACCTGCAATTCTCTAATTACTAAAGATGTTGGGCATGTCTTAAGGCGCTTCTTAACCATTTTAATTTCTTCATTTGAGAACTCTCTGTTCAGGTCTATAACACATCTTTTTATTGGGTCATCTATTTTCTTGTTTTTTTGTTTTTTTCAGTTCTCTGTATATTCTGAATATTAATCCTCTGTTGAATGTGTAGCTGGTAAAACTGGTTCTCCCCACCACCACCACCTCCAATTCCCTTTGTGTCTCTGGGCTACACAGCCACCCTGCTGGCTTCCTGGTGCCAGCATCTTTCCTGGGTAAGTCTGGTAGCACCCACCACACCTTGACTCCCTCAGCCTCATTCACCCTCCCAGCTCCCCCACCCCATCTCTCCTCCTGGCCTAGTACTGGCCCATTTCTTGTCTTGGCATCCCAGACACCTGGGATGACCTGCTGGCCCAGAGTCCCCACTGCTTCCAGATCCTTTGCATCCAGACCAATCCAGTTCTTCTCTGGAGTCCCCAGGAGCCCTCTGGGCCTGGTCCCGCACTGACCTACCTTTGCTTCCCTGGGCAGCTCAGCCACCAGCTTCCTGGTGCTAGCATCTTTCCTGGGTGGGTCCCAAAGCACCTACCATGCCTTGATGCCCCCAGTCTCATTCACCCTCCCCAACGCCACCACCCCATCTCTCCTCCCGGCCTGGGTACTGGTCCATTTCTTGTCTTGGCACCCCAAACTCCTGGGCTGACCTCTTGGCCCAGAGTCCGCACTGCTTCCTGATCCTTTGCAGGCCAACCCAGTTCCTCATAGTAATCCCCAGGAGCCCTTGGGGTCTCTTCCCCACCTCCCTTTGCATCCCTGGGTGGCAGAGCCACCAGCTTCCGGGGATCAGTATCTTTCCTGGGTCCCATTCAGGCCAGCCCAGCCCCCAAATTCCTGAAGGCAGCATCTTTCCTGGAGGGATCCAGACCTTAGGAGAAACCTGAGAGTATTTGATCCTCATCCGACTTGGGCCCCTGTGGGAACTCCTGAAGATGAAAGCAATTTGGCCACTCCAATATAAAATCAAAAGAGAGAACTTAAAAGCTAGATATTGAAGAATACTCATGCTGAAATGAAGAAGGAAGCAAAACACTCAGTAAGCCAATTAGAAAGGACAGGAGAAAGCCTCACCAACAGGATGAATGAAATGAAAAACAGACTACCAAGACTGGAATATAAAGTGGACAAATTAGACCATTTAACCAAAGATTATGAAAAATTTAAGAAAACAAAAGAATGGGATATGCAGGAATTCTGTGATACCATACAAACACCAAACTTATGAATCATAAGCATACAGGAAGGAGAAGAATCTCAGGATAACAGTATGGACCAGATCTTCAACAGGACTGTAGAAGAAAATTTCCCAAAATTAAAGAAAGACATGCCCATAGAAATACAAGAAGCACATCGAACACCAAATAGACAGGACCAGAAAAGAAACTCTCCACAGCACATCATAGTAAGAACACTAAGCATGCAAAACAAAGAGAAAATACTGAAAGCTGCAAATGAAAAACAATAGGTCACATATAATGGAAAACCCATCAGAATTACAACTGACTTTAAATTGCAAACTATGAAAGGCTGAAGAGCCTGGACCAAAGTATTCTCACTAAATGACCACAGATGCCAACCCAGATTACTTTACCCAGACAAAATATCTATCATACTCTAAAAGGAAAGAAAAATCTTTCATGACATAAATAGGCTAAAAGAATTAATGTCTACAAAACTAGCCCTTCAGAGAGTTCTTGAAGCAATAAAGAGCTGAAGAAAGGAATGACTATGCCCAAGGGGTTATGGAAAGAAATTCAATGAAGGTATAACTGTGGGAAAGTACAGCTATATCAAGAATGTGAACAGAAATAAAAATGACAGGTTTAATACACATCTTTCATTAATAACTTTAAATAATAACAGACTGAATTCCTCAGTCCAAGGACACAGACTAGTTGAATAGATTAAGAAACAAAACCCATCTTTTTGTTGTCTGCAAGAAACTCATCTCACTTTCAAGGACAGGTGCTACCTTAAGTTGAAAGAATGGAAAAAAACATACCAAGCAAATGGTACTAAGGAAAAAGCAGGCATTGCAATTCTAATATCTGATAAAGTAGAGTTTAAACCAAAACTAATCAGAAGTCCTAAAGAGGGCGACTTCATTCTGATCAAAAGAACAAAAGACCAAGAAGATATTATAATCATGAACATATATTCACCAAACTCTGGTGCACCCAACTTCATAAAAACAGTACTGCAGGACTTTAAGACCCAGATTAACCCCAATTCATTAACAGTAGGGGACTTCAACACCACATTGTCTCCATTAAATGGGTCAACAGGACTGAGAATTAACAGAGAGACATCTGAATTAAATAATACCATATAACAAATGGACCTAACAGACATCTACCGAATAGTCCACCCAAGCACCAAAAAATATACTTTCTATTCAGCGCTCCATGGAACTTTCTCCAAAATTAACCACATACTGGGGCACAAAACAAACCTCAACAAATACAAAAACATTGAAATAATTCCATGCATTCTATCAGACCACAATGCAACAAAGCTTAAAATCAACACTGGAAGAAACCCTAGTAACTACATGAACACATGGAGATTAAACAACACACTCCTGAATGATGAATGGGTCAAAGAAGAAATTAAGAAAGAAAGGAAAGTATTCCTGGAACTAAATGAAAAGGATAATACAACACAACAAAACCTCTGGAACTTGTTAAAAGCAGCCTTTAAAGGGAAGCTTATAGCTCTAAGTGGTTACATTTAAAAAAATCAGAAAGAACACAAATAAATGACTTAACTTTGCAACTCAAGACACTTGAAAAGCAACAACAAATGAAATGCAACCCAGCAGACAGGAAGCAATAACAAAACTCAGAGCAGAAATTAATGAAATAAAAACAAAGAAAACAATACAAAGAATCAACAAATCCAACAGTTGGTTCTTTGAAAAGATAAACAAAATTGACAGACTGCTATGCCAGTTAACCAAGAGAAAGAAAGAGCACCTCCAAATCAACAAAATCAGAGATGAATGGGGAAACATCAGAACAGACACCAAAAAGATCCAGAACATTATAAGGGAATACTTTAAAAACCTATACTGCTACTAAATTTGAAAACATAAAAGAAATGGACAGGTATCTAAAAGCATTGGAACCATCAAAACTAAACCAAGAAGAGATTAACAGCTTAAACAGATGCATAAAACATAAGGAAATTGGAACAGTAATACAAAACCTCTCAACTCTAGAAAGCCCAGGGCAAGATGGATTTACAGCAAAATTCTACCATACATTTAAAGAAGATCTAAATCCAATATTACTTAATTTATTCAGAAAGATAGAAATGGAGGGAGAACTTCCAAATTCATTCTATGAAGCCAGCATCACTCTAATACCAAAGTCAGGTAAAGATATAACCAAAAAAGAGAACTATAGACCCATATCCTTAATGAAGATAGAAGCAAAAAGTCTCACCAAAATACTTGCAAACCACACACAGACACACATCAAAAACATCATCCACAATGATCAAGTTGGCTTTATTCCACAGATGAAGGGATGGTTCAATATAGGTAAGTCAATAAACATCATAAATCATATAAATGGGCTCAAAGACAAGAACCACATGGTCATCTCAATAGACGCAGAGAAGGCCTTCGACAAAATTCAGCATGCATTTACGTGCAAGGTCCTAGAGGGAATTGGACTGGAGGGAACATACCTCAACATAATTAAAGCCATGTATAACAAACCCACACCAACATTATTCTAAATGGAGAAAAACGGGAAGCAGTCCCATTGAAATCAGGAACCAGACAAGGCTGTCCACTATCACCACTCCTCTTTAACGTAGTGCTTGAAACTCTTGCAAGAGCAATAAGACAAGGGAAGGAAATTAAAGGAGTAATAATTGGAAAAGGGATTAAATTATCCATTTTGCAGATGATATGATATTATATCTAAGAGACACCAAAAATTCCACCAAAAAACTACTAGAAATTATTAACACTTTCAGTAAAATGGCAGGTTACAAAATTAATCTACAAAATCTGTAGCCTTTCTATATACCAACTACAAGCAATCAAAGAAAGAGTACGTGGAAACATTCCCTTTCACAATAGCTGCAAAAAATAAATAAAATATCTCTGAATAAACCTGACCAAAGACATTAAAGACCTCTACAATGAAAATTTTAAATCTTTAAAGAAAGAAATTGAGGAAGACATCAGAAGATGGGAAGACCACCCAAGCTCATGGATTGGAAGAAATAATATTGTGAAAATGACCATCCTACCAAAGCCATTTTTAGATTCAATGCAATGCCAATCAAAATCCCCACGACATTTTTCACAGAATTGGAAAAAAAAGTCCTAAGATTCATATGAAAGCACAAAAGACTGTGGATAGCCAAAGCAACACTGGGCACTAAGAGAGATGCTGGGGGGATTACTATACCAGATTTTAAGCTGTATTACAGAGATATAGTCATGAAAACAACATAGTACTGGCTCAAAAATAGACCCGTAGATCAATGGAACAAAATTGAAGACCCAAATATGAGTACATATAATTTCAGCCACAAAGGGGACAAGAACATTCACCAGAAGAAAGACAGCCTCTTCAGGAAATGGTGCTAACAAAACTGGACCTCCACCTGTAGAAGAATGAAACTAAACACCTGTCTTTCACCCTGCACAAAAGTCAATTCCAAATGGAACAAAGACCTCAATGTGAAGCCTGAAACTCTGAAACTGTTAGAAGAAAGCATTGGCAATTACCTACAAGATATAAGTGTAGGAAAGGATTTTCTAAACCAGACATCAATTGCTCAGGAAACAAGGTCAAGAATCAACAAGTGGGACCTCATTAAACTAAAAAACTTCTGTATATCAAAAGAAGCAATCAAGGAAGAGAAAACCCACAGAATGGAGAAAATCTTCACCAGCGACACATCTGACAGAGGTTTAACATCCAGAATATATAGTAAATTCAAAAAACAAAGAATCAAAAAAGGAAGTAACCCAATTAAAAGATGGGCTAAGGAACTAACAGAGAGTTCTCAAAAGAAGAAACAAAGATGACTGGCTAAGATCAAGAAAACAAATGATACCAAATGTTGGAAAGGATGTGGGGAAAGGGGAACACTCATCCACTGCTGGTGGGACTGCAAACTTGGACAACCCCTGTGGAAAGCAGCATGGAGAACTCTTAAAAAACTACAAATGAACCTATCATTTGACCCAATTATACCACTTCTTGGCATATACCCAAAGAACTCATCCTGTTACAGAGATACTTGTACATACATATTTATTGCTGCTCTTTTCACAATACCTAAGAGATGGAAGCAACCTAAGTGTCTCTCAACTGATGAGTAGATAATGAAAATGTGGTTAATTTATACAATGGGGTTTTACTCAGCAGTAAAGAAAGATAAAATCATGAAATTTGCAGGTAAATGGATGGAACTAGAAACTGTTATACTAAGTGAAGTAACACAGACTCAGAAAAAAAATGATGTATGTTCTCCTTCATATGTGGATCCTAGCACCAAATCCTCATAAGTGAGTATGTGTCCAGACATAACTACAGGAACCAGGATAATGAAAAGGAACCAGGGAAGTGTAGGAAAAGAAAAAGTCTGAAAGAGAAGGACAGTAAGAGGCAGGTGTTAATAAAAATGGAGTTATTTTAAGGGAGGCGGGAGGGAAGGTTATACAAGGAACCTTGGGGATAAAGGGAAAGAAGGAACTCAAGAGAGGTGGGACCATAGGAGAAGAGTATTGTTAAAGGAGAAATGGTAAAAACAGGGATACTTTAAAAGGGGAAACCATGGTGGAAGGGTCAGACAATGCGAGAGATAAATAATGCCTAACTAGTGTAAATCAGAGGGAACCATGTTAATTGAAAAACCTACTGAAAAATTATACATACAACTAGCTCAAGGAATATACTATATATTTAGGCAAGATTTATCTGATGTTTTGTCTTTCCCCAAGATTTATCTATATAGCACATAGTAATTAAAAGACTGGTGGAATTAACCTTCTTGCAGGTTTAACAGCCATACTTAATTTGGTCAGAGGGACATAAAGGTCAGTTTTTGCTCCTTGCCCTCCTAGGACAACTAAGTTCCAGGGGACTGTGAGCATCTCTCAAATTGTCCTGTGACTGTGGTGAGTCACCTGTCCTCTTGATCAAGGAGGCCATGGAGACCCCATCATAAGGACTTGAACTAGTGTCCAGTCTACAAGGAGTAGGGTCAGCACAGAGGAAATATTCCTCCATGCTTCCAAGCAAAGCCAGCCATGGTCAAGCAGGACCTTTGACTTAAAAGAAAGGAGCCAGAGTCTCCTCCCAAGCCCATGTGACCCCCGAGGAACAGATCCTCAAATGGCCTTAAGAATAAAAATAAATTGGTTTATCTGGGCCAATTGTATGGTCTTAAACACCCAAAAGGGAAGTATAACCAAAGATTAAAGGGGTCAGTATAATTTTTTAAGAGTCCATGTGTATAGCTAAAGGCTACATAACAAGAAACAATGCCAGACAGAACATACCTTCCTTTGAGTAGTTGGCCAGGGTGGCCCAAGAGACTCCAAGACAGCAACCCAGCATAGAACTGGCAAAATGAACAGCAGACCCCAGTCTTAAAGGAATATTGGCTACTGATTGCTTCTAGATGAGGAAGAGCTGATCTTCCTAAAACAAGGAATTCTAGATAGGCTGACTAGATTCAGGAGGTGTACACGCATTGAGGAACAGCTGGGGGTACCAACAACAGAGTGCACAGTAACAGGGATGACAGAGTATATGGGCTCCAGTGGGAAGAGGGCAGACTGTGGAAGGGTGCCATTTGGGAAGTGGTTATATAGATTAATAAGATTGTTTGGGATGTTCTGTATGAAATACACACAAAAAATATCTACAAATTTTTAAAAAGGAGTTATATATTAGGAAGAAGTATAAAATTTGGCTTCATGTTAATTAGTATACGTAAAAAAAAAAAAAAAAACAGTACCACTGAAATCTACCTGATGACTTTTATCCATACTCAGGTGCCAAGGAGCCGAGTGTAACTGAACCGACTGTGACTAGTAATAATCAGATACATAGAATATTGAGACACATGTGCAAACATCTAAGTTTTAGTAGCATTAAAAATGAGTTTATTTTCAAATTAAATGGAGATTTTTTTAAACGTTAAAACTTCATTCAATTTTATGTCTTATAGAGTTTTTACTGAGTTCAATATTGTATAACTGTATTAATTCAACTGTGAACCTAAAAATTTACAGCCACTTTTGAAAGAGAAGCATCTTTGCTCTGGAAATTGTTATTGACTATGTTAATAATGTAATGAAGTGCTTCTTCTAATCCTGTGGTTATTAAATAAATAAAAAATAAAATAAAATAAATTTCTCCCACTCAGTAGATTATTTCTTCACTTCCTTGGTTGTTTCTCTTGCTGTATAGAAGCTTTGTAGCTTAATGAGGTCCTACTTATTTAATGTTGACCTTAATGCCTGGTATCTGATTTAGAAAGTCCTTTCCTATGCCTATGTATTGGGGGGTACTGCTTGTGTTTTTTCTAGCAGTTTTAGAGTTTCCAGTTCTATGTTAATGACTTTGACCCATTTGGAGATGACTTTTATGCAGGGTGAAAGAAAGGGTCAAATTTCTTTCTTCTACAAGTGGAGATCCAGTTTTGCCAGCACCATTTGTTAAAGATGATGTCTTTCCTTCTTGTCAAGTATCAGGTGGCTGAAATTATATGAACTCATGTTTGGGACTTCTATTGTGTTCCATTGATCTATGTGCCTATTTTTTGTGGAGTACCATGCTGTTTTTTATGATTATAGCTGTGTAATATATTCTGAGATCTGGTATGGTGCTCCCTTCAGATTGTTCTTTTTGGCCAAGATTGCTTTGGCTATCCAAGGTTTTTTGTGACTTCATGTGAATTTTCAGATGAATTTTTCTAGCGCTGTGAAGAATGTCATGGATATCTTGATTGGCATTGCATTGAATCTATAGATTGCTTTTGGTAAGATGGTTATTTTCACAATATTCATACTACCAATCCATAAGCATGGTAGGTCTTTCCATCTCCCTGTGTCTTCCTCTATAGTTTTTAAATTTTATTTTATTTTTTAAAATATGAGTATTTTGCCTGCATGTATGTAAGTGCACCACATAAGTGTAATGCCCACAGAGGCAAGAAGAGGCCATTGGATCTCATGGAACTAGAATTATGGACAGTTGTTAGCTGCCATGTGGCTGCTGGGATTTAAACTCAGGTCTTCTGCAAGAAGAACCAGCATTCTTAACTGCTGAGCCATCTCTCCAGCCCCTAAATATATATATTTTGAGGTTATTATGAATGGGAGCATTTCTTCAAATGCTTTTTCTGATTGCTAGTTATTGGGATATAGAAAGGTTACTGATTCTTGTAAGTTGATTTTTTAACCTGTCACTTTAGTAAAAGTAAGTATTAATCATTTCTAACAGTTTTCTGGTGGAATTTTTGGGATCTCTTATATATAATATTGTACTGTCTGCAAATACGGATAATTTGATCTCTTCCCATTGGTGCTCCTCTAATTTCCTTCTCCTGTCTTATTGCTCTTGCAAGACTTTCAAGCACTATATTGAAAAGTAATGGAGATGGTGGACATCCCTTTCTTGTTCCTGATTTTAATGGGAATGTTTCCAGCTTTTCTCCATCTAGAATGATGGTGGCTACAGGTTTGTTGTATATAGCATTAATTATGTTGAGATATGTTCCCTCCAGACCAAGTCCTTCTAGGACTTTTAACATGAATGCATGTTGGATTTTGTCAAAGGCCTTCTCTGCAGCTATTGAAATGACCATGTGATTCTTATCTTTTCAAATATATATATATATATATATATATTTGAGACAGGGTCTCCCTTTAGCCCCATCTGGCCAGGAACCCACAGTGTAGACCAGGCTAGTCTTGAGCTTCCTCTGCCTCCCAGTGCTGGGATTAAAGGCATGTATCACTACACCCAGCTCATATGTGTGTTTTATCACATTTATTGACTTCAGTATATTAAACCACCCCTGCATCCCTGGAATAAAGCTGACTTGATCATGGTGCATGATCTTTATTATGTGTATCTGAATGGGATTTATATTTTGTTGAGTATCTTTGCATCTATGTTCATTAAGGATATAGGCCTAGAGTCTTCTTTTATGATGTGTCTTTACCTGGTTTAGGTATTAAAGAGATACTGGCTTCAAAGAAGGAGTTCTCCATCTTTTATTATCTTTTTGAATAGCTTAAGTAGTATTGATTGTAGATCTTCTCTGAATATCTGGTAGAATTCTTTGAATTTATCTGGGTCTGTGCTTTTTAGTCAGAAGGTTTTGTATTACTGTTTCAATTTCCTTATTTGTTATGGGTCTGTTTAAGCTGTTGATCTCTTCTTGGTTTAACTTTGGTGGTATCTATGACTTTAGAAGTTGATCCATTTCTCTTAGATTTAGAAATTTAGTACAGTATAGATTTTTACTATGTTTTACTTGCAATGTTCTGGATTTTTTTGGCATATATTGTGATGTTTCCTGTTTCATCTTTGATTTTGTTAAGTTGGATTTTCTCTTTCTTTCTTTTGGTTAACTGGGATAAGGGTTTGTCTGTCTTGCCTAACTTTTCAAAGAACCAGCTTTTTGATTGATTGATTTTTTTGTATTGTTTTCTTTGTTTCTATTTCATTAATTTCTGCTCTGATTTTTATTATTTCTTCTCATCTACTCGGTTTGAGGCTCATTTGCTCCTGCCTTTCCAGAGTCTTGAGTTGTACTATTAAGTCATTTACATGTACTCTTTCTGATTTTTTAATGTAGGCACTAAGAGCTATAAATTTCCCTCTTAGGACTGCTTTTAAACTGTCTCAGAGGTTTTGTTGTGTTATATTCTCATTTTCATTTAGTTTCTGGAATATTTTCATTTCTTAATTTCTTCTTTGATCCCTTCATCATTCAGGAGTGTATTGTTTAATTTTTAGAAGTTCAAATATTTACTAGATGTTCTTTTGTTGTTTATAAGTTTTATTGCACTGTTTTCTGATAGAATGCATGGAATTATTTCATTTTTTTGTACTTGTTGAGATTTGTTTTGTGTCCCAGAATGTTTTCAACATTTGAAACACTTGCATGAGCTACTGAGTAGAAAGTGTATTCTTTGATGCTTCAGGACAATATTCTGTAGATGTCTGCTAGGTCCATTTCATGTAAGATGCCATTTCATTCAGATGTCTGTTTATTTTGTCTGCTTTACCTATGTATTTAAGAGAGTGAGGTGTTGAAGTCACCTACTATTACTAATTTGGAGTTAATCTGTGTTTTATAGTCTAGGAGCCCTGTTTTTATAAAATTGATTGCTCCAGAATTTGGTACATGTATGTTCATGATTGTAATACTGTCTTGATCAATTATTCCTTTGATTAAAATGAAGTGACCTTCTTTATCTCTTCTGATTGTCTATTTTCTCAGATATTAGAATTGCAAAAACCTGCTTGCTTCTTAGAGCCATTTTCTTGAAATACTTTTTTATCCTTTTACCCTAAGGTAGTGTCTATCTGTGAAAGTGAGATGAGTTTCTTGAAGACAACAAAAAGATGGTTTTTCTTGATGGATCCATTCCAGTAGCCTGTGTCTTTTGACTGGGGAGTTGAGGTCATTTATATTTAGTGTTATTATTGAAAGATGTGTACTGGATACAGTCATTTTAACTTCTTTGTGTTTGTGGCCCTATTTTGTGTTTCTGTTATTACACCATTGTTTGTTTTTGTTTGTTTGTTTGTTTGTTTCTGTAGCCTCCTGGGTATACTCATTCGTGTCTTCAGTCCTTTGTATTGCTTTGAGTATGCTCTTTAGGATTGGTTTTATGGACATGAATTCTTTCAGCCTCTTTGTGTCATAGAAAATTTTCTTTTTCCCTTTGACTACAATAGATAGTGTTGCTGGATAAAGTATTCTGGGTTAGCAACTATGGTCATTTAGAACTGGATACTTTGGTCCAGGCTCTCCTGGTTTTCATGGTTTGCATTGAAAAGTCAGCTGTAATTTTGATGGGCTTTCTTTTATGTAATTTGTTGTTTTTCTCCACCAGCTTTCTTTTTTTAATAATTTTTATTTTTTTATGTGTATGCATGTATTGCCTGCCTGAAGGTAAGTGCACTCATGTCATGCAATGTCCATGGAGGACAGAAGAGGCTGTTGGATCTTCTGAAACTGGACTTATGGACAGTTGTTAGCTGCCATGTGGGTGCTGGGATTCAAACCCAGGTCTTCTGCAATAACAGTGTTCTTAATCACCAAGCCATCTCTCCAGCCCCTCCACAAGCTTTCTGTAACCTCCCTTTGTTCTGCACATTTAATGTTTTTGCTATGATATGCTGTAGGAGTTCCTGTTCTGTTCATGTCCAATTGGTGTTCTATGTGCTTCTTGAATCTGTACATGTAAGTCTTTCCTTAATGTAGGGAAATTTTCTTCTATAATCCTATTGAAGATTTGGTCAATGCCATTGACCTGAGATTCTTCTTCCTATATGCCTATGATGTGTGGATTTGGCCTTTTCATGTTGTCCCACATTTCCTGTGTCTTCCTATTTTTTTTGTTTTTTTAATTTTTCATAATCTTAAGGAGTTCAGATCTTCAATTTTGTCATTCAGTCTTGATATTCTGTTTTCTGTTTCATTCGTTTGCTTGTGAGTCTTTCTCCTGTTGTTTTCAATTGGTTTTTTGAGCTTTTTAGTTCCATGTTCACTTTGGTTTGACTTTTCTTCAATATTTCCATTTCTTCTGTGAATTCACTTTTCAAGTCCTGAATTATTTCTGATATTTCATTAAGCCACATATTTGTATATTCTTAAGTTTCCATCATAAGTTTATGCTTATCCTCTTTTAGTTACTTGAGTTATTTGCCTGTGTTTTCTCTCAGTTCTTTCATCATGTTTATCACTGTTCTTTTAAATGCTATGTCCTGGGGTTCCTCTGGGTGTTTCTCATTGTAATGCACTTCTGTGGGACTAGTGGGTTTTATTGAGGACTGCAGGTGCCAGCCGGTCAAGACTCCGCCTGAAAGGGGGAGTGAGGATTGAAAGAAAAAACAAGAGACAGAGAAAAGATACTTGGAAGGACTGTCAGTAGAGACTGCAGGCCTGGTTTATTTTAGTTCCACCTTTTTACACAGTAGAACATCAGAGATAGCCACCATTTGCTTAACTCAATAAGCTTCAACAGCTATTTTTCCCTCCTGTATCTGAGGGTCAAGGAGCGGTCAAATACTTCTTGTGAACTCCACCATGTAAACACATTCCTCCTGACTTGGCAGATTAGGTACTGGTGTGCAAAACACAAACTCTAAGTAAACAAGCAAGCCTGCCACAGCTCAATGTACATAATGGATTAATAGCTCCCAACAGAGGACCTATTCTCTTGGCTTTTCATATTATTTGTGGTTTTGTGCTGCTGTTTGGGCATATGGATATTCTTTTTTGGTTGCGTGTCTGGATGGAACTTCTATTCTACCTTTGTTTAATTGAATTTTGGTTCTATTTATATTGTTTATGTAGCTTGGTTGCTTTTTTCTCAGGTATGAAAAATAAATTGGTGTGTGTTTCAGGTTCTTGCAGGGTAGTAGACTGTTCTGGGTAGTGGGAGGGACAGGGTAGTAGATAGGCTGGTCAGGGTAGTAGAAGGGCTGGGTTGTGTCAGACAAATCAGAAGCTAGTGGAATCTACATGAGGGGTTTTAGTTAGTCTGGGTTAGGAAGCTAGTCCAGGGATCAGATGCAGAGGAACTGGAGTGGGCCTGGATGTTTCAGGTTTCCTCATGGGTCCAGCCCATGAGGTACTGCAAGGAACGAGGGTTCTGGCCAAGGTGGGGGTGAGTGGCACAGAATCAACACACAGACTTGGAAGTTGGGTGAGAGCAGGCACTAGGCGAGGTGCTGCAGACTCATTTATTGCTGGGAAGTGCAAGCTTTATATACCTCTCCCCCTGCCCCCAGTGTCCCATAAGTTGGTGTGTCACTTCCTGATAGATCCCCTCATCTGGGAAAGATCCCCTCATCTGGGAAGATTGTAGGTTGGCTATTTTGCAGAAGCACGGGCTGCGCTTTCAAAGCGGAAGCTGTGTTCTCCTAGTGCAGCCTGTGCTTAAGCCTGGCACGTCCTCTCCTACATATACATCCCTTTTTATTATAGAAAGGTCAGTGGGAGCCAAGGTTCTTTGCCTCGACATAGTTGACCCCACCTCAGAGGACACCCAGCTTGATGGACAGTGCCTGTCTTAGGTTGTCCTGACCATCAGGATCTTACCCATCATTGACTACCAGCCCTCAAAGGGTGTGACCTCTGGCATGACCATTTGAGGGAGGAGGAGGGCAAGAAATTACACATCCACTTCTTGGATGTCAGCAAGCCAGACCTGCTGGACCTTGGAGGTGGGGGTGGGGGGGTCAAAGCTGGATCTTTGAGCATTTTGAGAACCTGATACACCAATAATTTACTTGGTTTTGTATGTGAAAGCATAGAACAAGGCATTTTATGAGCAAGAAAAGAATTAAGACTATGATACCCAAGGGCAAATAAGTAATGATCCACGAAGGGTCAAACAAAGCTTTTAAGTTCGACCAAAGTTTGTCAAGAACCCAGAGTTTTTATCTAATTTCTGAGCCCATGTATAATTTAGGGAGATGATCTGGTCAGTGAGCAAGGAGGAGTAGTTCAGAAACTTTTGGCTCCAGTGGCCATGGATGTACTGTGAGAGTTCCATCCTGGCCCTAGCGAGGTTATCTACTTTGTAAGGTGTGAGACACAGGGCTTTGAACCATGAATCACAGGCCATTAGCATCATCTGTTTGCTGATCGCCATCTCTACCCTGAGGAGGTCCACCCACCGCTGGATGACAGAAATGGCCTGGAAGAGGTGTTGATTAATAAGAGATTGAGTGTATAAGGCTGCAAAGGTTTTGGATACTACCTCATTGAGTGTTTCCACAGTAATGGAAGATTGAGTGATAGCCACAGCAGCAGTGGCTGCAGCCCCTAAGGAAAGGATAATGGCAGTGACAATTGCCATGGTAATACCAAAATCTCTCTTGACCCAGGGGAAGGGCTAGATAGCCGTCTGTTCCATAAGGGTGACAGCATGGAAATGAGTGGCATTAGGAACAGGAACCCAGATTGCTGCAGGTTCATGCACAAAGAGAACCAAAGAGGCAGGGAAATCCAGCATGCCGAGAGAGTGCAGTTAGCTAGGGAGCAGTTAAGTATATCCTCTGGGTCAATCGTGACATTAGCAAGAAGCAGAGCAAATGGAGGATGAACACAAATGGGCGAGGAGAACAAAAAAGAGATGTTAACAGAGACTTCGTTAGGTGTCCAAGTTGGGTCCAACACCCGAGGAACCTGTCTCTAAGGTATCACCCGTATATGTACCATTAAAGATGGCTCCATCTAATAGAAAGAAGAGAGGACACCAGCCCACAGAGCTCCCAAGCTGGGGTCAGGGTAGACATAGGAGTAAGGTTTTGTGGAGACAAAGTGTCTCCAGGCTGCCAGGAAGGAAGCCTGCAGGCGTCCATCATAATCCGTAGTAAAGAGGAGCATACTTCCAGGAGTGAGCGGGAGGCATTGTTCCCATGGAATAGGAAAGCACAATGTGGTGGGAAGTTTATAGGTGGGTGGTCACCAGGTCCATGGAGGACACCTGACCCTTGTGGGGGGAGGGGTGGTGGCCCCAGGGGGCACAAAGGACACTGTAGTCTCAGAAGTATCTTTTACTAAGGGAGAGCAAATTTTGAGGCCCCATAAGGAGCCCTGGCTTCAGTTTCCATGAAAGCTGCCTGTTGTGATGTTAAAGAGGGAGTGACAGCAAGAGACATTAGGAGAGGAGGGGTTAAGGATTGGGCTGAAGCAGGGCAATCCTGCAAGGGACCATGTGCCATTTATGAGAATGGACGCATGAAGCAATTCCATGGTGGGGAGACCGAAGGATTCATTAGTAGTAAAGAAAGCTGGGAAAGCAGGTGACTGTTCATCTACAGGGAGGATCAGAGGTGGTAAGGGGACCAGTGCCCAGAGATCTGAAGCCTGGGAAGAAGCACAGCCAAAGGACAAAAAGGTGCCAAAGATAACGAAGCCAGAAAAGGATGTCATGGCTTATCAAACTCGCAGTCGGGCCCAGTCTCCAGATGGGTTTCCGTAGCTGGCCAGATGTCTCTGGATGGAATCCAGATGGAGGTTGTAGTGTCCTGTAGAAATATACAAGCTTATCCTTGTCCTCATGTCAGGACAGGGGCTGGTTTCTGCCACAGGGATGAAATCGGATCCCTCCACCTATCATTAGTGTAGCCCGAGGCAAGAAGGATGAATGTTTGTATGCTGGACTGAGACCCCAGTTGTCAAACATGAGGAAATTAAGGTAGAAAAAAGCCTCAGTAAGAGCCAGGTGAGGATCGTGTTTGGCCTCACCTGAGGGGCTTTTAGCCAGGAGGGACTTAAGTGTCCTGTTGGTCCTTTTGACAATGGCTTATTCTTGTGGGTTATAGGGAATACCAAAGGTATGTTTGAGTCCCCAGGAAGAAACAAGTTTATTGAATTCTTGATAGGGATAAGCAGGCCCATTATCAGTCTTAAGCACCCAGGGTATGCCCATGATTAACATGGGGGACTTTATAGCTTTAATGGCATGTATAGTCTTTTCCCCTGAGAGAGCTAAAGCATAAGTAAGTGAAGAGCATGTGTCAACTATAACATGAATGAATCTCAGTTTCCCAAAAGGGGGGTAATGAATCACACCCATCTGCCAAATGGCATTGGGTATCAAACCATGGGGATTCTCTCCTCCCCTGTTAAGGGGCCTGAGAGGTATAAGCAGGGCACAAGTAGCACATGAGCGGACAAGGTTCTTGCATTGGGACATGGGGATTTCTGGGAGGACTTTATGAATACTCTGAGGGGACAGGTGGAATTGTTGATGTGAAGCTCTTGCTTGTTCTAATGGGCTAGACTGAACTGTCATGATTAGGGCATCTGTGGTGGCATTCCCCCAAGCTAGGATTCCAGGAAGTGCAGTATCTGAGCAGATGTGTGAGATGTACCATGGGTAACTCTATTTTGTAGGCATTCCTGTAGCTTGACCATAGTGAGGTGGAGTGGGGTGGAGGAGTTTTTAACATGAGAAAAGGCGAGAACTTTAGCAACCTGAACAGCATTGGTGCTATCAGAAAAGAGATTTAGGGGTTCGTCCTGGCACTTTGCTAAAGCTTTAAGTATTACAAGAAGTTCTCCCAACTGGACAGAGCCAGGATTAGGGACGATGTGGGTGATATCCTTTTCCCCAGGATGATGTATCAGGACCCCAAAGTTCTTCTTACTAGCATCCAAAAAGGCAATGGTCACTTGGGGAATTGGGGAAGAAGGGGTGCTGTGGGGCTTAACTTTAAGCAGCAATGTGAGAAGGGCCTGAATTCTTTTATCTTGGGGCAGGTGATTGTCAATGGTGCCAGGGAAGCCTGACATCATGGTCTGAAAATTTATGGAATTGGCCCAGAGTGCCTGTAGGCTACGGAGGGGAAAGGGGAGTACAATAGTGTCGGGTTCTCTATTGAAGGTTCTTTGAGCTTGAGTGCGCAGTTTGACTGCCAAGTTAAAGGCCAGATCAAACTTGGAGGTAACCTGTTGGAGCTCCGTGTATGAGAGATGGACCCAGATAAGGAGGCCAGTCTGCCAAAGGGCACCAAGGAAGCCAGAAGAAGTCAATAGCACTAAAGCATGTAGGGATTGTAAGGGCTCATACCTGTTGAGGGTTGTTGACGAGAGTAACTCAATGATCTTTTGCAATAAGGCAATGATTGAGGGAGTTCAGTTAATCTTTGCTGAAGGGCAGGTGGGGCCCTCCAAAAGAGAAAAAAGTGCCCTCAGTTCCTCCGAGGGAATAGGTAAGAATGGTTTAAGCCGTTTTATGGTGCCACAGAGTTGTTGAAAATTGGCTAGTGTATAGACCAGCTTTGAATTAAAGGCAGGGGCCATAGGGTGTATGCTGGTCAAAATGGTATGCTCCAAAAAGGCAAAAGGAGGCACCTCTTGTAGCTTATCTAAGGCGATAGACAAGCCAAGGGACAATAGGCGGGAAAGTAAGTCTGGTTACCTTTTGGAGAAATTGTGGGTTAGGGTGGGACAACAGAATGTCATCCATATAGTGAATAAATTGTACACTCTGAGGGATGGTTGAAGTGACTCGTGAGACAAAAAGCTGACAAATAGTGGGACTGTTTTTCATTCCCTGGGGAAGGACTTTCCATTGATATCTGAGGGCCGGCTTGTGGAAGTTTGGATCGCAAACCATAAAGGCAAAGTGATCACGATCTTGGGGGGCCAACAAGATTGAGAAGAAGCAATCTTTAATATAAAGTGTTATGATATAATGAGAAGGAGGAACAGCGCCAGGATGGGGCAAGCCAGCCTGTGTCGAGCCTATTTTTTCCATTTGGTCATTAGTGGCACGTAAGTCCTAAAGCAATCTAAAATGGCCATTTTTCTTTTTTATAACGAATATTGGAGTATTATATTTACTAGTGGATGGTTCCAAATGTCTGAGGTCCAGCTGTTCCTGGACCAAATTTTTGAGGATAGACAATTTAGGTTCTATAATAGGCCACTGCTCCACCCAGATAGCAACTGTTGAGAGCCAGGTAAGCATGATTAGTGTGGGAGACTCCTTAGGGGATGTCCCAGGGAGGGCAGTGGCCCTTAGAATTGGGGGTGCTGGTCAGGGCTCTGATTTCTCCCAGAGAAGCCAAGTTTATAATGGGCTATGACATCATCATAAAAGGCCTGATCATCTGCAGTAAGGACCACACCCATGTCCTCCAGGACATCTCAACCCCACAAGTTGCGG
>NW_008356458.1:2656105-2679417 GCF_000622305.1 Nannospalax galili
TTAAAGGAGCAGAGTCTGATTTGGGCTGTGGCTTACAATCTTTTGCCCAATGAAATCCCTTTTGGCATTTGGGGCAGTGGGTCTTGGGATGAGCTCTGTTGTTCGGGCAGTCCCTGCAGAGGTGTCCTGTCCTCCTGCAGTTCCAGCAGCCATCTTTTGAATTGGAGGGTGTGGGCCTTCCTTATCATAAGAGTGCCTCTATGGAGGCAGTTAGGGCCTCAGTGGTCCCTGTCCTGGGGTCTAGGTCCCTAGTGGCAAATACCCATTTATGAATATCATCATTGTGGACAGATGCGAAAGCATTGTGGGTAGGGGTATTTAGGCCCTCCCATGTCAGTTGTTTGATAAGCATATCATGGATGGGTCCAGACTCCACCCTCCATTCCACTGCCCCAGTTACACTGGTGAGAAAGTCCATGAAGGACTGCCCTGGCTGCTGAATCAAATTGCTGAAGAATGCCTGTGGGTCACAGGGGGAGCAACACTTAAGGGCCTTGAATGCCAGATCACTAACTTGTTGGTAGTAAGAATGAAGGCCAATAGTGGACTGGGAAATGGGGTTAATATATTGTCCACATCCTGTGAGCATATCCAGAGTAATATTAAGGCCATATTGAAGGTTGAGTCGTGCCTGATTTTCAGCCTGATTGTCATAAGCTGAACGCCAGCTCAGGAAGACTGAAGGTTCCAAAATAGCCTTTAATAAGTTATACCAATCGTAATGGGTCTGTAACTCTATGGCCCATTGGCAGACAACTTGTTCAAAATATAGGGAATCGGGACCTGATTCATTGGTGGATTTGTGGATGAGTGCAAGTTCTGTGAGAGCGGTGGGCACCCATGGCTGTTGCACAGTGTTTGGGCCAACATTAATCAGAAAGGTGGACAATGGCCAGCAAGAGGCAGCAAGGGGTGGTCGGGTGATCGGGGGGTGTAATGAACAGGAGGTGCATCGGAGCAGGTAGAACATAGTTCCTTTGAGGGGTACTGGGGTGGTGGTGTCTCCGATTGTTGTGGCTTTGAAAGCAGGGTCTGAGGTAGAGGCAAAAATGCCCCTTTCTCATCTGGATCGACCTCGGGGCTGGTTCCCATATCAAAGTCAGCAGCGGTTGAAGTAATGGCAAGGTCTACACTGGCCTGATCCTGACAATGCTTATTGTGGGCTGAAATGACTTCTTCAGGGGAGGAGGACTTAAGGCTGGCAACGATGGCTACTTCCCTTTTTTGGGCCAAGAAAAGGACCGCATCCAGAGGTCAGGATCCCACATATTCTCGGGAGAGACCCAAGGGCCCAAGTTAGTGGCTTCATCCCAGAAATTTTCAATATCTTTTGGTTTAACTTTCAGTCCCCAAGTACTAAGGAGCGATTTTAGCACTGCCATTTGTGGCTCCTTGCACTGTGGTGGTAAGTTGCCCATTGTGGAAGGTCCCGTGAAAGGAAGCTCGCCACAAAAGTAAAAGACAAGGGTGACTACCAAGAGGTCACGAATGAAGCAAACAAAGACCGTGAGCCACTCGGACATAAACCACCCCAACATGAAAAGGTGTATCAATTCCAAATGTCTTGTGCTTAGTGAGGGACTTCTGGAGGCCATGACACCTCCAGCCATATGTTCACATGGTGTCTCCAGGACAGGCAACAGGATGACACCAAGCCTGGGCTCTGAGTTCAGGGTGGGTCAGCCCTTATGTGAACCCACCAGGACGAGCCGAGAAGGGAAAGGTGTCGACGTGGGCTTCGGGACCATGCACAGAGAGCAGCCAAACAGACAAACAAAATCTGGGGCCTACCAGAGTCCTAGGTGGGTCGGTTTGTCAGGCAGGTCAGGAGCCATCAGAAGATGGGAGTAGGGAACACCAGAGTCCCAGATGGACCAGCCTCCAATTCTGTTTTTTTAGAGTCCTAATATATAAAATATTTCTCAAGTCACTGTCCAGGCTTAACAGTTTCTGCCACATTTCAACATGATTTCTCTTTTTACTGACTTTTGCTCCCCCACCTTACAATGATCTAGAGAACAATTAGCTCTCCATCTACTTATCTTGATATCCATGTTTATTAGTCTTCAACTTCCAGATCTTCAAATGTCTTAAGAAACATCCATTTTACAATGTTTTGTAGAAAATGTAGGGCAAGGAAATAAGCCTGTTTCTGTCCAGGTGGTGATGACCTTAAAGGAATTTCATTACCCTTCCCTCTCATCTCTTTTGTCCCACTGATCACTTCAAGCACCATAAAATTTACCTCTCCTTTAATACCCACTAACATTGTCCCAGATAGACCTCAATCCTGAACAGCCTCTACCTTCCTCCTACCACCATTACCAAGGGTACAGTCAGACCCTAAATTCCATAATCACCAATATGAAACAACAAGATGCAAAAAGAAAGACCTGTTGTGCCAACTTTAACTCTTTCCCAAGGAATAGAAGCCAATAGCTATTTTCACTGAGTTTGCCTTCAACTGTACTGGAGGTAGGGTCAAAATTAACATCATGGACTCTAGACTTAACTTCTCAGAATTCTAGTTTCTTAAGTGTAATATTAGGATAATAATAACAGTAGAAGTTGTTCTACCTCCTCAGTACAGGCTCTGTAACTATCACATAAGATATAATACAAGTAAAAGCTACCTTTCATTGTGTGGCTTGCTGTCATTATCATCTGTTGCTTTGTCACTGAAGTTTGTTCTATACGGAAAGATGTTCTAGTGATGGGCAATACCCTCAAAAAAAAAAAAGAAAATCTGAATTTTTAAAGGTTTATTAAAGAAGTAAATGATGTCATTTTGTGTACCTGCCAGGAAGTCACAGGACCTATATCTGAGTGTGGACTTTCCAGCACAGCTGCAAATGGGTGGCACCCATTTCTGTAAATAAACCCCCACCCTATGTTCTGTTAGCAAGCCCAAAAAACTAGTTAGGATTTAAAAAAATAAAAGAATAACAGAGCTAAAGGAAACCTTCATTATTCCACCAAAGTTGACCCCATGTTGGCAAATCCTTGGTCTTTGATATTTTTTTAATCTTTTTTAAAAAATTATTTATTATTTTTATTTTATGTGTATGCATGTATTGCCTGCATGTAGGTAAGTGCACCCATGTCGTGCAATGCCCACGGAGAACAGAAGGGACTGTCTGATTCCCCAGAACTGGAGTTACAGACAGTTGTTAGCTGCCATGTGGGTGCTGGGATTCAACCCCGGGTCTTCTGCAAGAACAGCCAGTGTTCTTGACTGCTGAGCCATCTCTCCAGCCCTTTATTTGATCTTTTTGAAACAGGGTCTCCCTGTGGCCCCAGCTGGCCTGGAGCTTGCTGAGTAGACTGGGCTGGCCTCGTACTCACAGAGATCTGCCAGGTTCTGCCTCCCAAGTGTTACCACAATACTTGGCTTTGGTCTTTGATTTCTTATCCCTATTTTTCTACCCTTAAACTTCATTGTATATATATATTTTTATATATAACCTGTTTTAAGTTATTTCTGGAAAAATGTGTTAAAAATTGTCTCCCTTTGGAATAATAAAAATATTCTTTAAAAAATTTAAAAAAAAAAAAAACAAAAAAACACACAGATAAGCCCTCCTGCTTCTTTCCTGCCTCCCAGGGTACTGTCTTGAATGCATGGGGCAACTTTCAGAGAACAAGTTACTCCTATGTTCTTCTTTATCCCAAGATGAATACAGTTGTATAAAAGTAAAATTCATTGATAATAGATTATTAGCTTAGAAATAATGGTCCTTCAAATCAATATAGTGCTTGGCATTTTACTGAGAGCTTGTTCCACTCAGGTTATATTTGATTGTCCCAACAAAACACAAATTATTAGCCATTTATGGGAGGGAAGGAAACTGAGGCTGAGATCTTGGTCTGAGATGTGAGAAACTCAGGGAATGAACTCACGTCTATACAATGCATATTTGCTTTTACTCTTTTTCCATTTTCATGTATATGTGTATAGTGTGTGTGTGTGTGTGTGTGTGTGTGTGTGTGTGTATGTGTGTTTGCAGGTTTGCATATGCATGAGATTGATATCAGGAATCATACTTGGTCACCTTCCACCTATTCATTAAGGCAGGGTCTTGTCGAACAAACCCAGAGCTCACTGATACGCTAGCCAGATTGTTCTAGGATCCTTTACCTCTGTTCTTTGAGGCTGGAGTTACAGGCAGTCACCACACCCAGTCGCCTGGCATTTTACATGGGTTCTAGAGATGCAAATTCTGGTCCTCAAGATCGCTCCAGAAGTGCTTTAATCCTGAGCCATTTCCCCAGTCCCCCAACACATAGTTCTTAATGGCCGCACTCCAGACTCTCTGCAGGCTTGTGAAAGACTATGCTGTCACCATATTTTTAATGAGCAAATGCTAAATTTCTCTGCTCAGATCATTTCTTCAAACTATTTCATTTGGAAGGAAAATAAAACAGCACGGGACACCACATAAAATAGTGAATGTCATTAAAATTGTGCTAACAAATAGATACACAGAGAAAGAGACAGTATAATGGCCACATGGAAATGAAGAAGCAAGGCTTGCACCTTGATGCAGTTCTCCCCTGCCATCCTCCTAATAGTTCTGATTTATGGTATGTAAAGTGCTACAGCAGAAGGAAAATCAACTCCTGCTTGCCTTGACCCACCGTCTATTTCCATGTGTCTGAGGTCCTGTGGGAAGCTACCATGTAGACCTAATAGTTTCTGCCACATTTCAACATGCCTTTTCTTTCCATTGCTTTTTGCTTTTCTTTTTTTTTCCCACAATGAGACAGAGAAGCAATTACCTCTCTCTCTGTTCATCTTGATACCCATGCTTCATTGGGCCAGAAAGAAGAGGAAATGAAAAAGAGGAATGTAAAATCCCAAGGCCTAAAACACGAAGACGATACGTTTTTAATTCAATGAGATTTACATGGAAATCTGCAGTTAAAGTTTCCATCTTACTCTGTTTCTTAGAAAAAGAGTTTAAATTGCATCTGACTAAGGCAAGAGAATTGGAAATAATAATACTTTTCAAGGTTCACAAAACCTAACATATCTATAACTTGCATTTATATTGTGATTTACTATTAACAGAATGTCTCCCATACATTATTTCATCTATTCATAAAGCAATGTTAATTCTTTTCTCTTCTTTTTATTATTTTTATATTATGTGTATGAGTGTATTGCCTGCATGTATGTGAGTACACCCGTGTCATGCAATGCCACGGAGGTCATAAGAGGGCTTTGGATTCCCCTGGAACTGGAGTTTAAGACGGTTTGTAGCCGCTATGTGGGTGCTGGGAATTGAATCAGGGTCCTCTTCAAGAGCAGTCAGTGCTCTCAAACACTGAGCCATCTCTCCAGCCCCAGCAATGCTAATTCTTCAAGCAATCGTTTGAGCTTAGAATTTCAAAGGATTTAAGAGAAAAATATATCATTTTGAACACCTACCAAGTGCTATTCATTGTACTGACTGATTTGCATTTTTATCTCCAAACCTCACAACAACCCACCAAGGGAACCACATGTCTTAGGATTCCAGCGGAGTTTAAAGTCATCCAAGAAGCACTGCCGAAGTAAGGAAGGCTAGCAACCGCAGAAGAGCTCAGAAAGGGTAGCAAACGGCAACAGGAGTCAGGGCTTCTCAGAGAAGCAGCCCACTCGAGGCAAAAAGAAGAAACCAAGGCCAAAATGATCGGAATGTAGAGCAGGACCACGTAATCCTGGAGACCTCCTAATGAGGACTGCAGGAGTCGAGCGCTTCATGCCGGACATGCTGGCTGTCCCATGATCTCTTACCCAACTGCTCTAGGCTAAGCTTCCATTTCCCCAACCCTAATCAGGTTCCTCATAAATCATGTGACCAGACAACAGGACAGAAAGCACTATGAGCAGTCGCGGTAACTTTGGAAATCCCCTTCTTCCCCCTACCTGCCTGCCAGCCAAAACCTAACCTGGCCTCTTTGCCCAAGAAACTTCCCTTTAAAAGGAGGATTTTGTGCTTTCCTATATACCTGCCTTCTGACCTACTGCTTGTCCTTCCCTCCTAGCTGACTGAGCACAACTGGAACCAGGAGACATGGGATCCCACTGGCACATCCCTTGGGCATAGAATGGAGTGGGGAAGGTGAAAAGTGTGTCTAGAAGAGAACCTAAGTCCATCCCTTCCCCCAGCACCAACTACCATCATCTACTCTTATCTTTAATAAAATTCTTTTTTAAAAACACCAAATCAGGGTGAGATGATGACAATCCAGCCACCTTCAGAACTAGAACCTAAAACAGTTTTAGAACCTAAAACTACCATCTTTTAATAAAAGATTTAAAGCATAAAATATAGCTGTTAACAACTTCTCTTATAGCTTCTGTAACAGAGCATAAGGTATAAACTGATAAGCAGTACAGCTAGCCTCCTTCCACCACTGTTCCATACTCCCCTTGCCCTCTTCATGCTTGCATGCTTCTCAAAAGGATGCTGTTCTTTACTGACAAGATAATCCATAAATCAGGGGGTCACTGGGACCCCCTCATCCTTAGTAAGTGCACTATCCAGATTAATATGGAAAAGAAATATTTTCTCAGAAAAAGTCTTATCGACATACTTCTCTCCCAGAATTCTGATGTCCTCCAGATACCCATGCCCACTATATAAACTCAGTCTATACCCAGGGCCAAGGCTACCCACTGACATGGTTGATAGACTGTTCTTCCAGGGTACTGAACAAGCTAGAGAGTATGAAGTCTATAAGCAGAGGACAGAAACATCTGGATACTAATGTTTCCTTATCAGATAAAGAAAATAAGAATATAAAAGGCAAAATAGTTTGTCTGAGGTCAGAAAGTCTAAGGCACGTGTTAGTCCTTAAGCCACTAATGCCACATGAAGAAGAGAAAGCTTCAAGCCAAGGAGAATTGGGTTGATCTGAGATGCGAACCAATTACTAGCTTAAAACACCCAGTTACGCTAATAAGTAAATCAAAAGTTCCCTTCAATAGTCAATAAAATTAACACTTAAAGATTATGATGAGCAAGGGATTAAAAGAGTTCTATTAATTTACTCTCTGGACTATGTTCTTAAAGAAGGCTTCATCCCTAACCATTAGCCCCTATAATCAGTCTCTAGAGCAAAGATATCTAATAGGAATACCATATGACCCACACAAGTAACTTTACATTTTCTACTAGTCATGTGGAAATTAATTTTAATCTTATATCTGAACCCAATACATTCAAAGCACACTCATATGCTGAATGAGTGTGACCTTTTGTTTGTTTTTGTAAAATTGGATCATTGAAATATTTTTGCAACTTAAATGATTACCTTGATGATAACAAAAGAAAAATGAGGAAGAACCCAATAGAGGGATGCTTTTGGAAGCCCTTGTCAAGAAACTCCAATGGACTCTCATACAAAAATTTGAAAAGTGCCCTGTTCTGACTTTTTTCTAGTTCTTTGTCTAGAACTTGTTATGCTAATTACTCTTGCCTTTACTTCTCCTTCACATCTCCCATTCATGATTCAAGGACTTTCTTCTCCCCTTAGAGATCAAAGTTATGCAATGTGGGAGTCTTTTAGATAGACCCACTGAAGGGGTACTCCAGTTGCCTCACCCTGCATCCCTGTTCAGCAAGAAGCCAGAGCAGTAAGCATCCTTATTCCCTACTGGCAATTTAGGTAACCCCTTCAGAGGATGGTGTGATAAGAATAGGAGGTAGGAATTGGCTAGGCAGTTAGGGTAAAAAGACCCCAAAGAAATGTAGCCAGTTTCTTGGCTAAACGTCAAAATATCCTTGGGCCTGTTAGCAACATACTCTGTTCCAAGGTCAAAAATGTCAAAAGTATTTGGCAGCTTGTATCTAAGTATTAAATGATTTTAGGGTTACCTCTTCAGAGGGGGGAATGTTGGAGGGGAGGGAGTGGGCATGGATTGGATCAGAACGCCTTATATACATGTATGAAGTTCTCAATAAAGTTTTTGTAAAAATTTTAAAAAAAACATATAAGGCTGTTTGGTAGCACCGAAAAACATTGGAGCAGTGATAGATACCTTGGTTTATAGTCTTTGAAAATCATCAGGAGTTATCTATATGACACTGTCATCAAACCTTCAACACTGCATTTATGTATCCATAATTCTCAGGGCTATTGTTAACCTCAGCAAATTTCCTCCAGATGATCTCGCCATCTTATTTCACAAAGCCTAACTCACACAACTTCACATCAATGACAGTATCTTTGGTTATAACAACCTAAATTATAATAATCTAACTTATGTGTAGTGGGTATGAGGGCTTCTTTTCACACCAATTATCACAGACTTTTCCATTCACAGTGTTTTAAATGGGCTGTCCTGAAGTAAATCCATTGACCAAATGAATCTGTCATATATAGCGAGTTTTTCTTATAAAACGATCTCCAACCAAGAAGACTTTAGTAACTATCACACCCCACACTCTATTTTCCTTCTCTTTATTTTTCAAATAATGTTTAGTACTTTTGCTTCTCCCTGGCCAGAAACTTTGGGCAGAGAATGTCCATCTTTCCATCTTCTCATTTTGTTTTTAAGTACATTGTGAAGCACACTGGTTCAAAACTGCTTTTCCATCCAGGAGACAGGAGCTGCTCCTCCCTCTGAGATTATTACGGCCATTGTTTTGCTTGGATTACTCTTTTTATATATTTAGTAGTCTTTTTCATTTGTATTTTCTCAGCATGGGGCTGTTTATGGTAAAGACTAGCTATTAGACCAGCATTTATTTTTTCTTTCTTTGAATGCTAATGAACTTTGCTTCTTTCCGTTTTTCTCAAAGTAATCCCAAATATATCCATAGGAACCACCTTTGGTGGCAAGTTAACAGCCCCAGAGCCTTGAGCACAGTCACTGGGGCTATAAAGAATCTCTCACTCAGTGTTTAGATCTCAGAGGCCCATGGGCTGGCTCTAACAACCTGAAACATTAAATCCCCAGTTGACAGAGGATTGTATATACAATAGCAATCCTATAGGATTCTATCACCTATTGATGTCATAGCTGTCTTGTTTCCCATAAGCATGCTCTATTGATGGTTAAACAATAACAAAATCCCCTACCACCTTTCCCAGAAATTAGCACAACTGATAAGCAGTAGGTGATGTTATCATGAGGCCAGGAGTGATGACACAACTTTTAACCCCAGCACTCTGGAGGCAGAAGTATGTGGATCTCTTTGAGATTGAGGCTGGCCCAATCTCCATAACAAGTTCCAGGTCAGCTGGGGAGACAGGGAGACCTTGTCTCAAAACAGACAAAAAATAAATGTGCATGAGATTTTGTACATTCTTTATTTCATACAAAATCTTCAAAATTCACTGTGATCTAATACTTTATAATGTATCTAAGTTCAAACCTCTCCTATTTCAAGTACCCAGTTGCCACTTGTGGCTAGCAGGTGCCATACTGAACAACATCATTCTAGAGAATACATGATCTTCTGGATTGCTTGCCACCCTAAAGTCTCCATCTTAACAATAAAGTTAATAGTACTCCTGAACTAAGATAAATAATTATAATAATATATTATTTATGAATTATTTATAAAATTATCATAAACAGCAGTAATAAGAACAACTAAGATTTATATATTTACCATATGACAAGAATTCCTATATTTTATTTTAGAACAACATTTTTTTTAAAACTTCTTTTTAACAATTTCACATACATATAGACTGCATTGTGGTCATATTCATGCTTCACTATTCTCTCATCCCTTTCCCAGTCCTGCTGACTCCCTTCTTCCCACCTAGAAGTCCCCTCCTACTTCCATGTCTGTTTGTTTGTTTTCGTACGAGTATTGTGCAGATAGCCACAACTGTTGTGTGTTTGATTGCAGTGTTCATCCCATACCCAGAGGACCAGCAGACAGAATTTCATAGAACTCCTCTCCATCCTCTGCCTCTGACAGCCTCTCTACTCCCTCTTCTGTGATGTTTCCTGAACTTTGGACGGGGATGATATAGATGCCCCACATTTATGGTTGAGTATTCATTAGTCACTTATTCTTAGCACTTTGGTCAGTTCTAAGGAACTCCTATATTTTAGAGGGTTTAATTCTTATAGCAAAATACAAGAAAAATCAAAAGATCAAAATGATTAAATATCTTGCCCCATATTACAACTAGAAAGTAACAACCAAGAATTTCGGAGCCTGGATTATTGTTTGAATAATGATAGCTTCTAAGTATTATATTTCAACAGCCAATATCATAGAATTGTCATTTTAAAACTCTCAACAAGGACAACTTTGCATGGTAACTTGAGTGGCAATGGTTGACTGTGTAAGAAATTGTGTAATACTGAGTACAAACAGCACAAGGGTTGAGATAGCTAATCACAAAAGCAGTTTGTGGCTTGTAACAGGTAAGATAAAGTGAACATTATAGAAAGCCATGGAGGCAGTGATCAATGTGGGATGTCACAGCCAACAAAGTCTACTCAGAAGACACTGAGCCTTCAGTCAGTAAAGTACTCGCCACAGAAGCATGAGGATCTGATTGAACCCTTAGAATTCATGTCAAAAACCAAACATCATGACACGTGCTTATAATCCCAACACTGGAGAGGCAGAGACAGGTGGATCCCAATTTGCCTAGCCTACTCTGAGAGTTCCAGGCTAATGGGAGACCCTGTCTCTAAAAAACACACCAAGGTAGACAGCACCTGAGGAGGACAGTCAAGATTGATCTGGTTTCCACATTATGTACATATGCACCCACATATACATGTGCATGCACACACATGAACACATATACACACATGAAGATATTGAGCCTTAGGGCTCTATAGGGGACAGATAGGGCACACCAGCAAATGAGACTATTTGTAGAGACAAGTGATCTGTGCAAGCTTATACAAGGCCCTGCACTCAGAAGGATCCTACTCTTGGTTTACAGCTCTGATTATCTTGCAATTTCTAGCAATTTTGTCTTTGAATGTGGTTTTCAAACTGTCCGATGAGACAGTAGAGAATGTGCACAAGCAGAAGAGATCCATGAGGCGTGGAAGGAGGTATGCGCCCTCTTTAGTGTTCTGCTACACAGTAGCATTCACGCTGCCTCATGAGCAGAGAATTCCAGTAGACACAAAATATGTCACAGTTCAACAAGGCTCACAGTGACTACAAAACAAATGCACAGCCGAGTAAGCAGACAGCCCAGAGAGGCCACAATTTCTATTTGAGCCACAATTTGCTTCAAATTCAAAGGGAAGACATTTTTTTCTAAGAAATGTGGAATTCTAAGAAACCTGAGCAACTGGTGAACCACCATCACATCCATTCTAATTAGTGTTACTTCTCTAACTTAACTATGCTGCAAATGATGACACATAGGGAAGGAAAAGGCAGGGAAACCCACAGCCTCTTTCCCTTTTAGTCCTTTCCCACTCATCAGTAAGCCTCAGGTAAATCCTAGTAGATGAATGGAAGAAAGGTAACTGGAGTTTAGTTTGGGGCACATTTTTACTGTTCTGATAAGAACAAAATACCTATGAACAAGCTTTGGGAAACAAGCTGAATAATTCTGGTAAGTCTGTATATAAGAGTAAATGCTCTGCATTTATATTTACTGTCACTGAGCTAAGTTTGGTGACATACACTATAATTCCAGCACTTGGGAGTTAGAGGTCAGAATTTAAGGGCAGCCTAGACTTTGTCCCAACAAACAAATAAATAACAATAAAAGACTAGCACGGAATAATATAAGATGAATGTTAAAACACACACAGAGATCTAATTTTTTTTTCCTATTTAAAACAGTATTTAGTAACAAACAGAAAAGCACTATAAGGCAAGAGAAAAAAACTGTGGAGAAAAAGGAAACTGTTATACGTTTTAATATCTGTCATGATACTTTTCTCCTGTTTTTGGAAAAAAATTCTAAATATTCCTTTTGTACTGGGCCTCTCACAAATTATGGAGCCAGTCGTAACCATAGGCAAGAACTAGCCTGTAATTACTTCAGACCTTACTGACTATGGTACTATTCCCCACTGGCTCCCGTTGTGACTTCAGCATCCTTCTCTAAGCAATGTTTCGAGGAGCAGCATAATCAAGCACAAGACTTAAATCTATGACCAGCTCCCTACTCCCATTCCAGCCCCAAGAAAGTCATACAAATAGGAGAGCTGATATTCAAGGCAAAGAAAACATCAACTAATATGTCCCAGGGTAATGAGTAAGCTAAGCTGGCTATACTAGCCAAGCATTAAGTACTTGTGGACCCACCATCTTATCACCACATACTGAAAAAAATTGTCAAGAACAAACAGATGACAAACCAAGCAGACTCATTTCAGGTATGTACTTATTTAATTACAGAAATAACCTACAGTTTTTATCTCATTTTAAACATACTAGTATAGGACCCTTTAAAAGACCTATAAAATGCAATAAAACAATATTTTCATGGTGTTTATTCCAGACAAGATACTGTTTTCAGTGATTTAACTTTATTTACACATTTAACCTGTCTTTGAAGTAGATACTATGGATATTTCATTTCTGTAGGCTAAGAAATGGGCATAGAAGTTTCAATAACTAGCTCAAGGTCATTACCTTACAACAGAGCCAGCAATTGGCCATGAACAGTGCAGATCTACAGTCTCTATATTTTTAAGCAATTCCTTTTTTTAACTCTTTATATATTTATTTTTATTTTGTGAATGAGTGTTATGCCTGGATGTGTGTAAGTGCACCTGTGTCATGTAATACCCACAAAGGACAGAAAAGGGCTTTGGATCCCCTGGAACTAGAGTTATGGACAGTTGTTAGCCACCATGTAGGTGCTGGAATTTGAATCCTGGTCTTCTACAAAAACAGCCAGTGCTGTTAACTACTGAGCCATCTCTCCAGCCCCAACAGTCTATATTCTTTATTGTTTTTATTTTGTATTTATGTGCGTTTTGCCTCCCACAAATGCCATAAGTACACCACATGTATGCAATGCCTGCAGAGGCCAAAAGAGGGTGTTAGATCCCCTGGAACTGGAGTTATGAATAGTTGTTAGCCATCAGGACCTGAACCCAGGTCCTCTTCAAGAGCAGCCAGTGCTCTTAACCGCTGAACCATCTCTCCAGTCCTATTCAGTCTGTATTCTTAAATCTTGTGGTGGAGTCTCTGCTGCAAGTGTCCACCATAAACACTTTCCCAAAGACACTGCCTCTCGATGTTCTTGTTGGTGCTGGGTTTTTGCAGACTCAGGGAAAATGGCCTCCTCTGTTCAACATTCTTCCAGAACAGTTCTACCAGTTAGTGGTTCTAACTCACAAGTTTCTGATGAGTGATTTAATTTATTTAGGCTTCTGCTGCAATAATCATAACCATTCAAATTCAGACCAAAAAATAACATCCATGATGCCAGCTCAGATGGTCAAACTGTATCCAGATTTTGTAAATATTATCTAACGCCTTCCTTCAACCCTTCCTCACCATCACCTTCTTCTTCCTCCTCCTCCTCCTCTTCCTCTTCCTCCCCACCTTCTTCCTCTTCATCTACCTCACTGTCAATCTCCTGTTCCCCATTTTCCTCATCAGCGTTCCCATTGGCAGGTGTGTGTCTCTTCCCTTCTCTGCCTCCTCCACAGCTTCCTTCTTCTCCTTCAAGTCCTTGGTGGTGATCTCAGAGCTGGTGTCCACAGCCTCATCTGACATGGTGGAGCACGCCAGTGATCCGACGCAACAGGTCAAAAAGAAAGGAAGAGTTTGAGCAGTCTGGCAAGAAAGTTCAAAATGTGCATCTGTCACTGGCTAATCAATCTGATCATAGCCAATTTCTTCACTTTAGTTCCTTCTGCTATAAAATGGCTTGGATAATACTCCCATCATAGTTTTATAACTAATAAATTGGATAACATTTGATAGTCAATTTTGTGCAGCAAATTGGCCAGCCTGTAATACTCAATAATATTCACTCAATAATACTCAAACAATTCACTCAAATAATATGACTATAAAGATTTCATAGATGTAGTTAAACCTATATAATCAATTAGTTGTCTTAAGTAAAAAAACATTATTTTCCTGAACCAAGGTAGATCTGATCCAATCAGTTGATGGTAACAAAAGAAGAACTGAGGTTTCTCTAAGGAAGAAAAAAATTCTACCTGTGTATGCCAGTGTGAGTTTTAAGTCTTCTCATAACATGTTAGACAGATTTTCAGGCTGGCCTAGGTACAGTCACATAAGCTAATTCCTTTTTTCAGTTCTCTCTCTCTCTCTCTCTCTCTCTCTCTCATGTTGTAGAAAGATATATAGTGTAACATAATATAATAAATATAATATAAATATGAATATCCTGTGATGGAGCTCTGAGACTGTGCATAAAGCACATGTGCAGACCACCACATTAAGCCAGTGTCAACTGTCAACAGTACTCGTATATTTTTATTATTTGCTGAACACATAGCAAAAGCTAACACAATAACTATAGCTACTAAGGATACATTATTTAGTGAAAATTATAGGTGTTGATAAAGCAAATATGGGAAAATATTAACATTTAGAGAACCTGATGAAAGATATATGAGAATTAGTTACAATGCTTTTAAACAATTTTTGTGTGAAATCATTTGAAAATAAAAAGGTAAAATCTTTTGAATAATGAAAATTAGTAGAATAAGTTAAAATTTTTTCAACCAAAGTTCTGAGAACAAAGGTTCCCTATCAAAATGAAAAAAAAGATTAATATAAAATGCTCTCTGTAAGCTTCTTTAATTACTGATATTATTTAGTAACAAATTGAATTGCTTATATTTCAATTGTGCAATATTATCTCTATGAACTATTAATGAATATTAGTACAAAAGAGAAGAATCTTATATTAGGAGTTGGAAACTTGATGAATATGAGTTCATTAGGGAAAAAGAAGATGGGAAACAAGTGTTTCTTGAGCACCTGAAACAAGATGAGTTAACTGGTATATTTTAGATGATAAAGTTAGTGTCACTGAAACTCTTTGTCTTGTAACAAGTAGCCAGTAGACAAATGACCAGACCAGGACACTGCCTGGCAGGAGTCCATATGTTCAAAAGCCCTTCCTTCAGGCACGGTGCTAAGAAGTTTATTTAGAAAATACCTAAATATCTTCTGGGTCTAGGATATTAGAGAGAGAGGCGGGGCTTTCTGTTTCATCAAAGCACACCCTGTGGATAAACGTGCCCAGATGGAAAAGGCAGAAATCCTGAGCCATCTGCTGGAGCACAGCTTTGCTCTCAACCCTCAGTTTTGATTAACAAAACACAAATTGACGTGTCATTAATATTGTAATTCCAACTTTGTTGGCCACTGCACAATTGGCACCTCACAGACAACTTACCTACCTCTTAAACATGACATTTGAGCTAATATCCTGACCTTTAGCCAAGACACACTGTCTAAAAATCACTGGAATCTGAAGGCAGTGAACATTCATCAGTCAAACCTTGAATCCTGATTGCCATCACTCAGAGCCCATGGTGAAGAGTTAGTTCCATTTGAGTTGTGAGGACCCCTCAGCAGACCTGAGCTCATCACCAGGGCACCTCTGGATTGCACCCCAGCATGACTGTGAAATACCCAAGAGAAACAAAGAAAATCTATGCTTCTTGTTCATCTGATTCCTCAAGTCCTCTGTTATCACTAGATTCCATTTGCAATCTGTGCCCAGCAAAGTACATTCCATTCAAAATTAGGGTCTCACAGTAGAACTTATATCTCAATCTTCTTTATTTTATAAAGCATTCTTTGGAAGCCTATGAAATATGTAATGCCTTTCTAGACACTGTACAAAAAATATTGAGATGCTGTCTTTATCCTCAAAGAATTCATAATTTAAGGAAAGATAAAACATATAAATATAGACCAGGCACAAACACGACATCACAAAGGCTTTCATAAAAAGGCAGGCTGGGGAAACAGCTCATTTGGTAAAGTGTCCAAAGTGCAAGCATGAGGACCTGAATTTGTATCCCCACCTCCCACTTAAAAGCCAGGCATGGTGGCTGGTGCCTGTAATTTCAGTGCTGGGAGGGGGTGGTATGTGAGGACAGAAACAAGAGGATCCCCAGAGCTCACTGGCCAGATAGTCTAGCCAATTTCTGAGCCCTGAGTCATTGAGAGACCATCTCAAAAACTAAGGTGGAGAACAACTGAGAAACAATATTGACTTTGACCTCTTATTTCCACATGCACATGTACATACACACACACAGATACACACACATACACACACACACACACACACACACACACACTAGAAATGGGCATATGCTAATGGATTGCAATGCTTTTTACCTCCTTTATACTTTTAAATGTTTTCACATTTTGGTATGAATAGCTTTTTTTTTCCAAAGAGAAAAGAGATTCATTGAATGAAATGGTACTTTTTAAATAAATTTACTTTGGGTGGTGAAGCTATTGGGTATTGGGCCTCCACCTGATGTTCTTTGAAAGTCATTTAGTGGAAGAGAGGACATTTGCCAATCATTTGTTCTGACTCAGGACAAATTGTAACTCGCTGTTTCTTGTTCCTAATGATTCTGCCAGTTAAAAGTCCAAGAAAGTGCTAGTGGCATAAATGCTAAGGGATTTTTTTCAAACCACAAGACACAACAACTGGACCACAGAGCAGGCCACACAGAAGGAAGTGTTTCAAGGAACACAGTTTGCCTAAGAGCAAATGTCAGTTAGCACCAGTTCATGGCTCTGATCTGCCTGTGAGAGTCCCTTCACACAGCAGTTTCCCAGACACTGCAGTGCTGTCCTTTTACTTTGAAACAGAGAATTGACTTGCAACGAAACACTTCTAGGCAAAGTTCCCTAGAAGAAGAGCCAGTATGAAAACTTTTCCAGAACGAGGGCAAGGATATGAAGCAGACAGAGCGTAGAATTGTGAACCTGAAGACCTAAGCTTATTTATTGATTGATTGGTTGGTTTCCCAGACTTTGGCACTTACCCTAATATGTAACGCATGGAACTGCTCTCAATTGGCAACATAACTGTGTAAACTGGGAACATGATCAATAACCTTTCAGAAAAAGGTTAAATAATTTTATCATTGTTCTGTGTGCCTTGCAAAAGTATATGGCTGTGATTCATAGAGTCTAGTAAAACATAATGTTTGGTTACCTTATTTATCAGTGAAGAGATAGATGACCTTTATCCTTCAGAAACGACAATCCTATACCTTCCTCACTATTCAGCATAATCAGTCAAGTTTCAAAAGACATCTTGAATATTCAAGCAAACATAAGCCAATGGAATAAAATGTTTGTGATACTTCTCTTGATTCATTCAATAACTATACATTGCCCATCCACTTTCTGCAGAGTGATATAAAGAAGACCCAGTCCTACATCCCAGGCTCAGAAACAGATTAAGGTAGGCCAACCACTCAGATAATCAGGACCCCATAAGATACTGGAACTGAAACATGGTTTGTAAAAAATATATGTTTCACAGACCTCCAAGTAGGGAAACAATATACAAGGCTGGAGACAATGATTTAATAGACTTCTTTGGGTGCTATATAGGTAGTCTCAAAAATATGTCCAAGATGGTGGCTTCTAAGGGGCATGGATAGGAAAAGCTCATGGTCTGGATTCTGCTGAGAGAAAAATACAAATGTAAAGCTAGAACTTAGACAACAAAGATGAAGTTGAAAAATGCCACCAGTGGTAGTCCATCTTCATACTTATTTTTTTATAATAATTTATTTGAGTAGCCAAATTTAAAATGAACAAACACTAACTTACAGTTTAAGAGGAATTGAGTTATTAGCCTGCAAGCAACACCCATGGTTTAAGTTGTGAAGAGTCTCTTTTGTCATATGCAGTCATGAGCCTTGAGAATGGAAGTGAGCAAAAGGCAATCCTCCCAATCAATCATCCCCATGTTCCTTGCCCGTCTCTTAGGCCACTCAAGACGGCACCTGTGTCAAATGACAACACACAGAAAAATGACAACACTAAGGAGACTCAGCATTCTCTGCTCTTCCTTGTCTTTTTCATTTCCTTCTAATTAAAAAATTACAAGTATGCAACACGCAGCTGCTTTAATACAGAAACAATGGGAACAGGAATATTATCTTTTAGACATTTAAACTCTGCATCCTTCTACAAAACTACACACTATTCTAATGATTTTTATGTTTATCTCAATCATTCCTTTCTCCTTCTCCCAAAACAAACAAAACCACCCAGTCGAAGAGGAAAAGTGCATAAAATAGAAATTTGTAAATGTCTGAAGCAAAACTGTCCTGAAAAGCAGTCACTGCATCCCTTGGCACAAGTTAATACCAATTGCCTTCGACAAGATCACAGCACAGTGAGGCTGAGTTTTTAAACACAGAGAATGTAGGAACAAGGGCCATTAAGCAACCTAGCTGATTAAACAAAATACACATTACCTATTTTGTGATATTTAAAACACTGAAACAATAGCCCTACAGTGTTTATACAACTCAGAATCAGGGGAAAATGCAGAATTATCACTAAATGAAAATAGACTAAATTGTAACAACGAAATAAAAGAATCTCAAAACTACACTATTTCATTGGTGCCCTTGGAAAGGCAATTTGCCTCTATGGATCTCATTTTCCTCTGTAAAATTAAGAGGTTAAATTAGATAATGTTTACAATGGTTAAGAGCTGTATAATATAGCACAAGGTATTTGGAAGCCTGGAATCTGGTGCCTGATCTGTCACGAAATGTTAGACAAGTCGTTTGACTTTCTCTGAGCCCTAGAATTCTTCATCTATTAAATGGAGACAAAAATCACTTGTTTTACTTACCTCACAGACTGAAAATAACCATAATGAAAGTGGTTAGAAAACTATAAATGTGATATGATTATATGAACTAGAATCACATGATCATTTTAAATGCTTCCGTAAACATCTAATAGAAAATCTTTATCTTTTTCTTCAGTTAACAAAGGGAACTCATAATATGATGAGTCTATCATTCCAAGCACCTTTGGCTCCAATGACTGATAAAGGTTCTGAAAAGCCAACCCATAAGATAGTGTGAATCAGAAGAAAATTTCAGACACAGGTGTTCCATGTGGCTTCAGGTAAGATACTTTGATCACCCTGGCTTCCTGATCTCACAGATGTGGGGCTGTGCAAACTTTAATGCAGAGCATTCACTGAGTGTTTACCAGACACCAGGCTCTGCTCCCCATGCCCTCCTTCAGGTGCATGTCAAAACATCTCTATGGGACAGGGAGGATGCCCATTCCATTTTGCAGGTGACCCTAATGCTTAGTCAGAAGCAAGAAGTTCAGCCCAGAGTGCACACACTTCATCTCTGATCAGAAGTTCTCAACATTTTTGGTTTGAGGATGCTTAAAAATTATTGAGGACCCCAAAGCACCTTTATTCAGTGTTATAGCTGTTGGTATTTACAGTATTAGACATTAAAATTGAGGAAAAATACAATGTATCAATTCATTTAAAAATAATATAATTAACCATTACCTGTTGATAAGAATAAACTATTTTGTGAAAAACTACATTTTCCCCAAAAGTAAAATAGTAGAAGGAATGATACTATTTTAGTTTTCATATATTTCTTTAATGCCTGGCTTCAGAGGGGAAAGAAGGAAAATGGCAATTTCTTCCCCCAACTCATCCACAATTCCAGCAAGACAATGGATTATATAAGCAAATGGAAAGGAAACTAGAAAAAGATGATTACAATTACATCAGGACCATTTTGACATTTATCTAATAAGCATCTTAAATTTCTAAATTAGAAGGTCACTATATTCAGTGAATGAAATGGAATAATAATCATAATGAGGTTCTAAATTGCATTTTATACTTCAGTGAGAATCCCAGATGAATCAGCTGTTATTAGCAATTACTAATAATTTTTTTTATTAATAGTCTGAAAAAGTTTCTAAAAGGGAATTAATGATCGAGAGCTTGACTTGGAAAAAAAAATGCATGTACCTGTATGATTCTAAGAAGGTGTAAACACAAATCTTCCTAACTAGAAGTAAGGTGTGAGGGAAAAAAATAAACACAAGAACTAGCAAGTCAGTGACATACAGTGTAACTCCTACTAAGAAGATGGAGTCCCTGGTAACTGCTGAACTCAGTCAGCAGGTGACTGTTCTCCCTGAACACCAGTCACTTATTACCACCACTTCCTTCCTTAGGCCTGTGCCAGACCATCCTCTTTCCCACCTCCTTACTCAAAGAGTGTCAGATTGCTTTATATATCACCCTAATATAGACATTTGACCTTACAAAATAGGCAAAAATAATACTCCGAATTTCATTCCCTTTGAGTCCCATCTCACAGAGAGATAGTATTTATTCTTCCAATAAATGTTTTCTGAACAAGTATTTTGTATTCCCCCAGCCCAGGTCTTTATGCAAATATCAATTCAGCAAGGCCTCCCTGGGCTATCCACCTACATTGTCTCTTCACTGTTACTTCCTCTTCTCTTCCTTCTTCATTCCTCCTATACTATTTATCAAATCCAATAAAATTTCACTTAATCATGTTCAATGTCATATCTCCTCAAGTAAACAGTGGCTCCTAAGAAACAGATATTGTGTGTTTTCCTCTCATTGTTGAGTTCCCAGCACCAAGGAAGGACTGTAGCACACAGAAATACATTCTTCCTTCACCATACATAGCTCCTTTCTAATGGAAGAGAATTGAGTAAACAAAGGTCTTCAATTGATCATCCTAATCAGAGTCTCCAACTGCATTTACATGTTCAAGCTCTCTAATACTGGAGAGATCAGCTTGGGAAGAAAGAAAACACAAAAGAAGCACCTAATGAATGAAAGTGATCAAAATGAAGGAAAGAGTAGATGAATGAATGAGAAAGAAATTGGTAATTATGTAAGTCATTCACTCTGGTTCCAAGGAGCTTCCAGTCCACCAGTGACTCTCAACCAGGTACTTGTGACAGAGGACATGCTCCATCACATCATTTTATGGTCATACCTCACATTTTGGACAATGGTGCTAATAACATGAACTACACATATGAAATTTTCTCCTGTGTCTATAGAAATTCCATATTTTTGTTTCTACTGGAAAAGCACATAGGAGCTAGAATCCAAAAGACTAAATGTGGTATTCTTATGGAGGCAACCTTAAATCTGCTTTCTTTTACAAATTAAATTTTCCTAAAAATTGACACTTTCCCTATAGTTAATAATCAATTATAACACAACCCTCAACTGTCATCAACATTCTATAATAATGCCTAGCTCTGCCTTGTAAGTCTGTTTATCTTGAAGACAGAATGAAGAATGTCTATAAGAAATAAGGAAAATGACTTAGTCTACTAGAATCATATGTAACAAGCAACTGAAAAACTTGAGTGTTCAGAAAAAAATGCAGGACAGCATTTTGGGGGGCTTACTATCTTGATTATAACCTCATGTTGTTCTTTGTTATTCAATAATTCTCTTCTATCCAAGAGTCTAATACATTCCTGTAATTCCAAGGTTTATGAATAATTAGCTAAATCACTGGATGAAAAACTGAACCAACCAAGAATGACGGTTTAATCACTAATACAAAGAACAGAAATTCTAAACGTTCCAAATCTAGCAACTCAGAACTCATTCTTCAAACTCAGATATCACCTACGCCTAACCTTTTTATGACCTTCACAAACCAAATTTCATTTTTCCAACCCCCTGATTTCATGATAGTTAGTTACTATCTTCTATAACTCATATTTTACCTTGTGTTGGCCTTTGACTTCAACTGCAAAGTACTTTCATTCACTGATCATTTTTGGAGTCTGAGGTTTTTACTTTCTTTCATGATAATATCTGACCTATAGTTGTACATTTATGCGTATATTCATTTGATTTGTGACTCAATTCCATAAATTGTGAGCTCCATGACCCTACTGGCAACATATGATTTTGTTTCCACCCCTAGCACCAACCTAACCATAATAGGTACACCATTAAGACTTGTTAAATGATGAAATTAGTGAATAATATGTAGCTCTGTATATATAGCATCTTCTCTAAGACTGGCATGTCCTTTTTAGGTCCTCTATCAGGTAATTTAGCACTTTGAACACGATAGTGACTCAGTAAATATAAAATTGGATAGATCGCTCTGCTTCTCTGGGCTTGCACAACCAGCAGGCCTATCTCCAACCGGCAGGCCTCTCTCCGGGGTAAGTCCATTGTGCCCTCCATGCCTTGACTCCCCCAGCCTCAATCACCCTCAATCACCCTCCCATCTCCCCCAGTGGTCTCTCCTAATTTGGGTCCTGTCCCATTCCTTGTCTTCAGGCCCCAGACACCTGAGGAACAGATACTGCTTCCTGACCCTTTTCTCTGGGCCCAAGGAGCACTGCTTCTGGGCCTGGACCGGCCATCACCTCACTCTGCTTCCCTGGGCCTGCATCATCCGCCAGCCTCTTTCTGGGACGCAGGGGCTGACCCTTCCTCTTCCTGATCCTTTGCATCCAGACCAACCCAGCTCCTCAGTGCAATCCCCAGGAGTACTTGGGGCCTCTTCCAGCCCATCTGCCTTTGCATCTCTGGGTGGGAAGGCCACCAGCTGCCCTAGACCAGCATCTTTCCTGGGCCAAGCTCCCAGGACAGTCCAACCCCCAAATTCCTGAGACCAAAATCGTTCCTTGCAGAGATCCAGACCTTAGGAGAAAGCCTGAAAACATCTGATCCTCACCTGAATTGGGCCTCTGCAGCCTTATTCACCCTCCCATCTCCCTCACTGGTCTCTCCTCCTAGCCTGGGTCCTGTCCCCTTCCTTTTCTTGGAGTCCCTGGGGGAACTACCACTGTTTCCTGATTCTTTGCATCCAGACCAACTCAGTTCCTTCTAGGGTCCCTAGGAGCACTCTGGGCCTGGCCCCACCCTCTCCTCCCTCTACTTCCCTGGGCTAGCACGACCCTCCAGCCTCTTCCCTGGATGTCCTTCCACTTCCTGATCCTTTGCATCCAGACCAACCTACCTCCTCGGTGCAGTCTCCAGAAGCCCTTGGGGCTACTTCCTGCCCCCATCTTCCTTTGCATCTCTGGGTAGCAAGGCCACCAGCCACTTTGACCAGCATCTTTCCTCGGCCAGGCTCCCAGGCTGGACTAACCCCCAAATTCCTGAGGCCAAAATCTTTCCTGGAGGGATCCAGACCTTAGGAGAAAGCCTGAGAGCATCTGATCCACATCTGACTTGGGCCTTTGTGGGAACTCCTGAAGACAAAAGCAATCTGGGCACTCCACTATAAAATCAAAAGGGAGAACCGGAAGCTTAGATGAACCAGCTTTTCATGCACAAAAAGTAAACCACAAAGACACATA
>NW_008356458.1:2679695-2680325 GCF_000622305.1 Nannospalax galili
AGGAGAAAGCCTCACCAATAGGATGAATGAAATGGAAAACAGAATATCAAGACTGGAAGATAAAGTGGATGAATTAGACCACTCAAGCAAAGATTATGAAAAATTTAAGAAATCACAAGAATGGAATATGCAGGAATTGTGTGACACCATAAAAAGACTAAACTGATGAATCATAGACATACAGGAAGGAGAAGAATCCCAAGATAATGGCATGGACCAGATCTTCAACAGAATCGTGGAAGAAAATTTCCCAAAATTAAAGAAAGACATGCCCATACAAATACAAGAAGCATATAGAACACCAAACAGACAGGACCAGAAAAGGAACTCTCCATGGCAAATTACAGTAAATACATTAAACCTACAAAACAAGGAGACAATACTGAAAGCTACAAAAGAGAAACAACAAGTCACATATAAAGGAAAACCCATTAGGATTGCAGTTGACTTTTCAGTACAAACTATGAAAGCCAGAAGAGCTTGGACCAAAGTATTTCCAGTTTTAAATGACCACAGATGCCAAACCAGATTACTATACCCAGCCAAAATGCCTATTACAGTCGCAGTGGAAACAAAAAACTTTCATGACATAAATAGGCTGAAGGAATTCATGTCCACAAAACCAGACCT
>NW_008356458.1:2680471-2685061 GCF_000622305.1 Nannospalax galili
CCAGTACTCATCTTTCATTAATAACTTTGAATATTAACGGACTGAACTCCCCAGTCAAAAGATACAGGCTAGGTGAATGGATTAAGAAACAAAACCCATCTTTTTGTTGTCTGCAAGAAACTCATCTCACTTTCAAGGACAGACACTATCTCTAAAGTGAAAAGATGAAAAAAATATACCAAGAAAATGGTGCTAAGAAAAAAAGCAGGTGTAGCAGTTCTAATATCTGACAAAATAGACTTTAAACTAATAATATCTGACAAAATAGATTTAAAACTAAAACTAATCAAAGAGATAAAGAGGGCCACTTCATTCTGGTCAAAGGAACAATAAATCAAGATGATATTACAATCATGAACATATATTCACCAAACTCTGGTGCACCCAACTTCATAAAAACAATACTGCAGGACTTTAAGATCCAGATTAATCCCAACTCATCGATAGTAGAGGACTTCAATACCCCACTGTCTCCATTACATAGGTCAACAGAGCAGAGAGTTAACAGAGAGACATCTGAATTAAACAATACCATATATCAAATGGACTTAACAGACATCTACCGAGTATTCCACCCAAGTACAAAAAGACATGCTTTCTACTCAGAACCCCATGGAACCTTCTCCAAAATCGACCATATACTGGGGCACAAAACAAACCTCAACAAATACAAAAAGATTGAAATAATTCCATGTGTTCTATCAGACCACAATGCAATAAAGCTTACAATCAACACCAGAAGAAGCCCTAATCACCACATGAACACATGGAGATTAAACAACACACGCTTAAATGATGAATGGGTCAAAAGAGAAATTAAGAAAGAAATAAAAGTATTCCCGGAATGAAATGAAAAGTACAATACAACACAACAAAACCTCTATTACACACTGAAAGCGGTCCTTAGAGGGGGGTTAAAGCTCTAAGTGCCTACATCAAAAAATAGGAAACACAAATAAATGACTTAACATTGCAACTCAAGACACTTGAAAAGCAACAGCAAACAAAACCCAAACCCAACAGACAAGAAGAAATAACAAAAATCAGGGCAGAAATTAATGAAACAGAAACAAAGAAAACAATAAAAATAATCAACAAATCCAACAGCTTGTTCTTTGAAAAGATAAACAAGATTGACAGACCACTAGCCCAGTTAACCAAAAGAAAGAAAGAGCACCACCAAATCAACAAAATCAGAGCTGAAAGGGGAAATATCACAACAGAAACCAGAAAGATACAGAACATTATAAGGCAATACTTTAAAAACCTATATGCTACTTAATTTGAAAACCTAACAGGAATGGACAAATATACAAAGGCATGGGAACCACCAAAACTAAACCAAGAAGAGATTAACAGCTTAAGGTCCAGTGTGGTGATGTACACCTTTAATCCAGTGCTCAATAGACAGAGGTAGGTGGGTTATTGTGTGACCTAGGCCAGCCTGGGATGGTCTACATAGTGAGTTCAAGTACAGCTGGGACTACGTAGTGAGGCACTGTCTCAAACAAACAAAACAAACAAACAAACAAACAACAAAATAAAACAACAACAAAAATAAAAAACCTATAGACCCATATCTTAATGAACACAGATACAAAAATTCTCAACAAGATACTTGAAAACCACATACAGACGCACATCAAAAAGATCATCCACCATCATCAAGTCAGCTTTATCCCAGATTCAGGGATGGTTCAATATACGTAAGTCAATAAATGTCATAAATCATATACATGGGCTCAAAGATAAGAATCACAGGGTCATCTCAATAGATGCAGAGAAGGCCTTTCACAAAATTCACCATGCATTTATGTTCAAAGTCCTAGAGAGAATTGGACTGGAGTGAACATACCTCAACATAATTAAAGCCATTATATAACAAACTCACAGCCAATGTCATTCTAAATGGAGAAAAACTGGAAGCATTCCCATTGAAATCAGGAACCAGACAAAGCTGGGAAATGAACAGAAAACCCACAGAATGGGAGAAAATCTTCACCAGCAACACATCTGACAGAGGTTTAATATCCAGAATATATAGCCAAAAACAGAGAATCGAGAAAGGAAGTAACCCAATTAAAAGATAGGCTAAGGAGTTGAACAGAGAGTTCTCAAAAGAATAAGTAAATATGGTTACGAACCATCTTAAAAGATGTTCAACATCACTAATAATTAGGGGAATGCAAATTAAAACCGCTTTTAAGATTTCATCTTACCCAGGTCAAACTGGCTAAAATCAAGAGAACAAATGATACCAAATGTTGGAGAGGATGTGGGGAAAGGGGAACACTCATCCACTGCTGGTTGGGCTGCAAACTGGTTCAACCCCTATGGAAAGCAGTGTGGAGAACTCTTAAAAAACTATAAACGAATCTACCATTTGGCCCAGTTATACCACTCCTTGGCATATATCCAAAGAACTCCTCCTATTGCAGAGACACTTGTACAACCAAGTTTGTCACTGCTCTTTAACAATAGTTAAGAAATGGAAACAACCTAAGTGCCCTTCAACTGATAAATCGATAATGAAAATGTGGTACATTTACACAGTGGAGTTTTACTCAGCAGTAAAGAAAGACGAAATCATGAAATTTGAAGATAAATGGATGGCCCTAGAAACTTTATAGTAAATGAATTAACACAGACTCAGAAAAACAATGTATCTTCTAGAAACTGTTGTACTAAGTGAAGTAACACAGACTCAGAAAAAAAAAATCGAGATATGTTCTCCCTCATATCCTAGAACCAGACTCTGATAAATAAGTGTGTAACCAGACATAACTACAGGAACCAGGATAATGGAAAGGAAACACGGAGGTAAAGGAAAAGAAAGAACCTGAAAGAGAAGAACAGTCGGAAACAGGCCTTAATAAGGAGACTAGGGGATAAATGGAAAGAAGGAGCTCAAGAGAAGTAGGACCATAGAAGGGTATTATTAAGGGAGAAAGGGGAGAAATGGGGGCACCTTAAGTGGGAAAACCATGATGGAAGGGTGAGGCAATGCAAGAGATAAATAATACCTAGCTAGTTTTGAAAACCAGAGGGAACCACATTACTCCTTCAACCCACAGACAAATTATACATAGCAGATCAAGAAATATATGTCTAGGTAAGGTTTATCTGAGAACAATTGGTCTTTTCCCAAGATTTATCTACATGACACACAGTAATTAAAAGTACTAGACTGGTGGAACCAACCTTCTTGGATGTTTAACAGACATAATTTGAGGCTTATAATAATGTGGTCGAGGGACATAAAGGACAGTTTTTGCTCCTTGCCCTCTTAGGTCGACTAGTTCTAGGGGACTATAAACATCTCTCAAAATGACCTGTAATTTGGTGGGTCACCTGTCCTCTTGATCAAGGAGGCCGAGGAGACCCCACCAGATGGACTTGAACCAATGTCCAGTCTACAAAGAGGAGGGTCAACACAGAGGAATCATTTCCTCCATGCTTCCAAGCAAAGCCAACCATGGTCAAGCAGGACCTTTGACTTATCTTCACATAGGCGAACTGGTAAAAGAAAGGAGCCAGGGGCTCTTCCCAAGCCCATGTGACCCCTGAGGAACAGATCCTCAAACGACCTTAAGAGTAAAAATAAATTGGCTTATCTGAGCCAAATGTATGCCTTAAACACCCAAAAGGAAAGTATAACCAAAGAGTAAAGGGGCCACTATAATTTCTTAAGAGCACAGCTAAATTTCTTATATGCACAGCAAAAGGCTACATAACAAGCAACAATGCCAGATAGGAGATAACCTTCTTTTGAGTTGTTGGCCAGGATGGCCAAAGGGACTCCCAGATAGTAATCCAGCATAGAACTGGGAAAATGAACAGCAGACCCCAATCTTATCTAAAGTAGTAATGACAACTGATTGCTGGTAGTTGAGGAACAGCTGACCCTCCTAAAACAAAGACCTCTAGATAGGCTGACTAGATTCACCAGAAGGGCAAGTAGTGGGGAATAGCTGGGGGTGCCAACAGCCCCAAAGACAGTAGCAGGGTATCAGAGTATAAGGGCTCTATTGAGGGGGAGGGTGGCTATGGGATGGTGCCATCTGGGAAGTGGGTGTATAGTTGAATAAGATGGTTTGGGATGTTCTGTGTGATAGACACACAAAAAAATCAACAAATTTTTAAAAATATATTATATTTGAGGAGGAAGCATGGAAATTCACGTCATGCTAATTAGTAGAGGTGATAAACATTACCATTGAAATCTACCTGATGACTTTATAGACATACACAGGCACCATGAATCCAAGTGCAAGTGGTTATGACTAGTAATAATCAAATACATACAGATTAGAGATGCATGTACCAACATCTCTGTTAGTAGCAAAAACAATGAGTCTTTCTGCAAGGAACAATGTATTTTAATAATGAAATAGAGATCTTTTTTAAAAGTTAAAACCTCATTCAATTTTATGTCTTTTAGGGTTTATACTGAGTACAATATTATATAACTGTATTAATTCAACTGCAAACCTAAAAATTTACAGCCAATTTTGAAACAGATGCATCTTAGCTCTGGAAATTGTTATTGAATATGTCAATGCTGTTGTCATGAAATACTTCTAATTATTG
>NW_008356458.1:2685511-2702199 GCF_000622305.1 Nannospalax galili
TTAAATAAATAATTTTTTAAAAATTGGATATATCTTCCCAAAGCTGTGTACATGCATATGTGCATGAAAGTGTATATGCATCTGAGGGGCAAGGATTGAATGCACTATTTTTTTAATGTATAAAAGGAAGAGTTTATTTGGCTTATGGTTCCAGGGGTAAGGATCCATAACAGCAGGTGAGGCATGGCAGAAGGAAGAATGTGGTTGGAGCAGAAAGCTGAGCAATAACATCTCAAGCAGTCACAGGAAGCAGAGACTAGAAATCCAGCAAGGTTTAAGAACTCTCAGAGCCTGCCTCCAGTGCCATGCTTCCTCTGGCATGGCCCCACTTTCTAAAACCTCCGAAAACAGCATCACCAACTGGGGACAAAAAATGTCCACATACTTGGCACCTATGAGGGACATTTTCATTCAAACCAACACAGCAATCTTTTTTGTTTTTTTGTTGTTGGTTTTTTTTGTGTGTGTGACAGGGTCTCCTTCTACCCCCAGTTAGCTTGGAACTCATTATGTAGACTAGGTGGCTGACTTCACTCTCACAAAGATCTGCCTGCCTCTGTCTCTCAAGTGCTGGGATTAAAGTCATGTGCCACCATGCCTGAACAGATTGGCAAATGCACTTTTTTAACATTATACATTTTTATCCTATATAATACATCTTTAATCATATTTAGATGCCCTCCTCCCCCATCTGTACTCCTCCATACCCCCGTCCGACACTGGATTTCATGTTCATGCATTCTGTCACATATGTTACGACCTATTGAGTCAAGTTTGTGTCCCTTGATGTCCCTCGGTGTGAGTTCATCCACTGGAGCCTGGTCAGCCTATCTAGTATAACTCTCCCTCACCTGGTAGCGATCAGCTGCCAATAGCTCCTCAGCTAAGATTGAGGCTTCTTACCCATTTCCCCAGTCTATGCTGTGTTTTGTCTGGTTTGAGTTTGCATGGGTCTTGTGCATGCTGTCACCACTGCTGTTAGTTCATATGAGAAAGTTCCCAGCCACCTGGAAAACTCTGTTAATCCACCACCCAATCACAACTGATTAAACACAGAAAAGAAGTGTCTATGAGATGCCCAGACCTAACTGACACATCTACAACAGAACCTCTACACCTAAGGCTCACAGAACATAGTAGAACAGGAGGTAGAGTGAATATTAATGAATTTACTTTTAAAAAATTCATTGCAGGGAGCTGGAGAGATAGTTCATTGGTTAAGAGCACTGGCTGCTCTTGCAGAGGACCTGAGTTCGGTTCCCAGCCCCAACATGACAACTCACAGCCACCTGTAACTCCGATCATGGGATCTTATGCCCTTTTCTGGCCTCCACGGGTACCAGGGACACATGGGTGTACTTACACACATACAGACCAACTCACACACATAAAATAAAAATAAATAAATATTTTTAAAAGATTCATCACAGTTTTCTGTCTTTGACCTACAGTGTTCTTCACTGGCCTTTTTGTGTGAAAATTGAATATTAATTTTAATTATTATCAGGTGTTATGCTATTGACAAAGCACTTGCTACAACTTTTAAAACAACCTCAAATGAGATAAAAGCCTTTGTCATTTGAACAGAAACTCATTTTACTGATATTAACTAGCATGTACTGGAATCTAAAAGGAAAGATCATTCTGCCAGGATTGGTAGCTTGGCAGAGCCAGGCTGCCACATACCCACAGGCAATACTGTTTAGGTGGGAGGCCCTTGTTTGGAGCCATCATTTACTCACAGAGACATGAATTTCAAAGCCTAGTTCAAAGACATGTAATATTCTAGATGTTCCCATTTCATCAGCATTTTTGCACTTATGTTGTTTAAAATAAGAAAAAAATCTTCAAGAAACAACAAAATAATTCTTGGCCTATTCTCCCCAAAGAATAATTACAATACACTTAGTCATTAACTCATGCAATTATCAATCCTCTACTCTAAAAAGGCAAAGTCATCAAATAATAAAGAGACAGTTTAGAAACACTGCCCTTGGTACTTGCCAGCTATATCTACTAAGCCCAATGTATTGCATAGGCCGACAATCAATAATCAGTTATTTAACCCTCTTGGGGGTGCCTGGTTTTTGTTCTGGTCCACAATTCACTACCATAGTCTCCTTTGAAACCCAGTGGCATCCAAAAGGCAATCCTACCCAAAATCAGGATTGTATTCTAGAACACCAATAAGTGCCAAGCATTTGCATTCGGCCTTTTATACAGTCACCTCACATACTGAAGTTACCAGGAGTTTTCCATCCAAGCTATTTTGTACGGGAAGAAGAGATACTGTCCCATTTTCTAATGGTGATATATAAAAATGATTTTTATAAAATGGACATAATCTGGACTAATGACGTTTAATTAAATTTGGTAAACTCGCTGAACCATGTACTCTTGTGAACTGGGCACTTGGTCTTGTTTCCTGGGAACCTCAGTTTGCTATTCCACCCAAAAACATAATGAAATGAACTTGGGTGTGCTTGAGAATTAACATACCAAAGTGCTGAAAGGCAGCACATGCACCTTCATTGAAGTGTTACTTGACCTTGTGTGAATGAGATGTTTTAGGTCAAGGGATGGAAGTGCAAGAATGTCTGATAAGACAAGGGTGGATCCAAGCTTGTAGTTCCCCTACTGAAGCTGGAGAAATGGTTTTGAATAAAATTATGAGCTTGATTCAGGGGTACAGCTCCAGAGCAGGGTTCCAGGGCAAGGTTCCAAGAGACACCCGGAAGAATGGATGTTCGCCAAGTTCAGGCCACCCTTTAAAAAGTTAAGAATCAGTCTGTTTTATTCAGATAATTGTAGTGTGGCATGGTAATGCTGCACTTATAAATTTTATGACTGCAAGAATATGTAGCACTATAAGAAAGAAGTTCTCCAGATGCAATAAATATGATTTGGAAAGGCTTGTACATTCAAGGAACAATCTGAGAACTGACTTCAAAGGATCCTTTCTACACTGAGTATGTATGTATTGGTGATACAACTGTTTCAATGTGTCAGGTCTATTTTGCTTTACATTCTCTCTTTTTTGAGAGTAGTTAATCTTTTCTTTAGCAAAGAGAATTTGACAATGATGAATCATCAAAGTGGCTAACCATGTCAGATTCCCAGTGTACCTCCAATCATACAGAGACTCTTTCTTATAGGTACAAACAAGAACATATATATAATATGAAATTGAGAAATTTTTTGCTAAAGTTCTAGTAACTGTCCAAAACTCTAGTAAGTATTTATATAAGAGATTTGGGGCAGAGTCTCATTTTTTTTAAAAAAGAGCACAATCTGCTGTAAAAAATGGCTCAGCAGTTAAGAGGAAATACTGATCTTGCAGAGAACCTGGGTTGAATTCCCAGCACCCACATCAGGTGGTTTTCAATGATTTGTAACTGCAGTCCCTAGAGACCTAACACACTCTTTGGGCCTCCAGGAGCACCTGCACTCACGTGCACATAACCCCACACAGACATACCCATATACATAATTAAAAATAAAATCTTAGAGAAAAGAACACAATCCAAGTCTAGAGACAGACACAAGAAATGCAGTAAAACATGATTTATGCCAAGCATAAAGCACTGAACTTAACAATACATGTGGATAAGTAAGTAAATATATAATAAAGTTAAGCTGATATAGTCATGGAACAAATGATTAAGATTCTTCCATGAATGCCCCAAGATTTAAAGGTAGGCATGAATCAATACATGTAGTACTAAAGAGGATGAACTTTGTAATTTGGTAGCCTTACCCTTGGATAAGTTGCTTAACCAATTTGATTCTCTAAATTTCCTCACCTAGATATTATGGATTTCTATCTCAAGAAGTTGATTAATTGATTGGATTAAACTAAAGTGAAGATGGTGATACCCAGAACATAATAAACTTTTAATGAGCGTAATAATTCATATCACTATCAGCATTTATTGAGCATTTTAAGTCTACTAATCATTGGGTCAAGAAATGTAACTAAAGTAAAACTAAACCCCTGACCTCATGAATCTCTCAATCTGAAAGAAAATCAGGCTGGTCAATAACTTACTGTGATACATATCATATGAGAAGAAACAGAAACATGAAGACCAGGCACCTAATTGTGGCTGGAGGTACAGAGTGGTGAAGTGAAAGGATCAAACAATGGCAATGGTTATGGTAATTATAAAAAATAAGAGGCTTGAAGATGGCTAATCAGTTAAAGCACTTGCTGTGCAAATGTGAGGACCTGTGTTCAAATTCCCAGAACTCATGTAAAGCCAGGCACAATAGAGCACATCTGAAATCCCAGTGCTCCCACGGTGAGATAGGAGGTGAAAGCAAGAGAATCTCCAGGAGCTGGTAGACCAGACGGCCTGGCCCACACAGTGGCAAGGAATAAGAGATCCTCAAACAAGGTGAAGGTGAGGACCAACATCAGAGATTGTCCTTGGATCTCCACATGTGAACCATGGCACTCATACACCTGTTCTCAGACACGAACTCCTCTGTCTCTCTCTCCCTCCCTTCCTACCCCTCCCCCCCACATAAATAAAGAAATACATAAATGCCAGAATGTACAAGCACTAAAAGAAACTCTAGATAGAAGAAATATGGCATGTAAAGACATGTATATTTAAGAAAAAAATCTGAAAACGACAATCCATTAGGTGGTAGATGGGGTGTGAGAGATGAAGGAGAAGAGCAGGGACACGGCTGGAAATTTAAGGAAGAACCAAATTGGAACTCCCTTTTTAAGATAAAGGAATCAGATGGGAGGGGCTAATTCTATAGAAAGAGAAATTCAAAAGGTAAGGTTGAGTCTGTAAATGAAACTTACTAAAAGACTTTAAAAACCAGTTTAAGGAGTCTGAATTTCAATTTATCAGGTGTTTGAAAAGATCTTAGTTCTACAAAGGGGAGAAACACTGAATTTCTATTTTAGATCACTTAGGCGGGTGTATGCTCAAATGAAAATTGAAAAAAATTCAAAATAAGGTAACTAGCTATGAAGCTAAACCATACATCTAATAACAACAGAGTAAAGCCCTGAACATAAATATTAATGTTGGTGTGGGAATGAAAAGTATACAATAGAACAACAACAAAAAAAAAAAAACCCAGATTCGATGTAGAAAATAAATAAAAAAGAATAGATAAATAGCCTCAACAGGGCTGAGGAGGTGACTCAGTGGGTAAAGTCCTTGTTGAATAAGCATGAGGACCTCAGTCCAGACCCCCAGCAACCGTGTAAAAGCGAGGCACGGTGGGGCACATCTGTCATCCTAGTTCTGAAAGAGGAGGGGACAGAGACAGGAAGAACCCCAGGGTTCACCAGTCCGTCAAACTGAAATGGCTAGTTCCAGTTTCAGTGAGAGTTAACCTCAGAATATGAGGTAGAGAGTGACCAAGGAAGAAACCTGATGTCAACCTCTGGCCACCACACACACACACACACACACACACACACACACACACACACACACATTCATATATATGCATATTCCACATGAACACAAATTTCCTGGAGGACATGAAGTTTATGAAAGATATGTGATAGAAAAAATGTTTGCTTGAATGTAGAATATTTAAAGATGGGGGAAAATAATACTAGTTGAAAGGCTAACAGACTTTGGTGCTGAGCACACTTATTCATACATGAATTCACTCACCCATACAATATTTGAGTAATATGGATAAGTACTGGAGACAGAAGCATGATAAAAATATATCACATGCTTACAAACTTATAGCCTGAAAGGGGAGGTAAGGAATATATCTAAGTAACTATCAGGAAAAGGTAGAGGTTTGATGGGAATAGCTTTGTCAGTAGACCCCTTGTTTTTCAAGCATGATGACCTGCGTTCAATCCCAGAACCCACATGAAAAAGCCAGGCATGGTGACACACACTTGTAATCCCAGTGCTGGGGAGGTAGAAACAAGATCCTCTCCGGCTTACTGACCAGCCAGCCAAGCCTGATTAGTGAGTTCTGGACCAATAAGAGACTCTGTTTTGAAAGAAGTGGATTGTGTTCCTGAGGAAAAACAATTAAGGTTGTCCTCTGGTCTCCACATGTATGTGCATACTTGTGTACCCCTACACATGAACACATACATATATATGAAAACAATGCCCCTTTTAAAAATTGGAGGAGAAGACAGAGTAGCTGTAGACATAGCTTAGTGGTGGAGGGATTGCCTAACAAGTTCAATGTCCTGGGTTCAGTTCCCAATACTGGAAAAAAAAAAAATCAAAAACAAAAGGACAAAGTATTTACGTTGAATACAGAAACAGAGGAGTCATTATGGGAAAGCTATTATATAAATGAGGTTTTCCAAGGTAAATAAGCTCAAAATGTGTAGTGGTTATATACTTCAGTTTACCCAATACCACTTCAGTTATCCTTTCTGTCAAAAATAATTTAAACCTTATAAAAAGGGCAGGTGGGAGGGTCGGAGGCTAAGAAAATTTACTGATCTTGCAAGGGACCCAAGTTTGGTTCCCAGCACCCATGTAGGGCAGCTCACAACTACTTGTAATTCCAGGTCCAGGGACTCTGACACCCTCTTCTGGGCTCTGAGGGCACCAGCACACACATGACATACACACACACACACACACACACACACACACACACACACACACAGACATACACAAAGACATAAATTAAGACAATAATTAAAAGTATTAAAAAATAATTAATAGCCAAGTGTGGTGGCACATGCCGTTAATCCCAGCACTTGGGAGACAGAATCTCTGAGAGATGGAGGACAGCCTGTTCTACATAGTAAGTTCCACACCAGCTAGGGCTACAGGAAGACCTTGAAGCATCTCAGTTTAGACAGTGTAGGATGCAGTTGTCTTAGTCATAGTAATGGGAGTTAGCCTGCTCTCATAATCAATGTCAAGTCAAGGGTTTGAAAGTAGCATATTGTCTGTAAAAATAATGGCACTGCTCTTCTTGGCCATGCTGTCATCTGTTTACTTGCAGACATCAAATGACACAGGGAGAATAGAAAACTAGGTTCAAAGAGAAGCCAGGATATAAGCTGAGTCCAAACCATGGCACTCACTTTACCACTGTATTAGTTACTTTTCTTCTTACTATGACAAAATACCTGACCAAAGCAACCTATATTCACAGTCAAAAAGCAAAGAGAGAGGCTGGAGAGATGACTCAGTGGTTAAGAGCTCTGACTGCTCTTGCAGAAGACTCAGGTTCGAGTCCCAGCACCCACATGGTGGCTAACAACTGTTCATAACTCCAGTTCTAGGGGATCCAATGCCCTCTTCTGACCTCCACAGGCATTGCATGACACAGGTGCACTTACATACATGCAGGCAATATATTCATACACATAAAATAAAAATAAGAAAGTATTTTTTAAAATGTCTCACCATTATGTATCTTCCACCTTACTCTCTTTCTCTTTCTCTCTCTAGTCCACCCCTTCCTCTCTTTCCTTCCCCCTTTCCTTCCTTTCCTTCTCCTTCCCTCCCTCTTCTTCTCCCTCTCCTCTCTGCCTGAATTATGGTTTGCACATATATTTGAGACTCATATCAGCCCAAGATCAGCAGAATTTTGCTAAGTTGTTTTGTGCATTTTTTTTCATGTGCATCATCTTCTCGTGTGCTGTTTACAACATGAACATGGAGTTAATGTGACTTGGTGGATAGCTCACAGATCCATTTTCGTCAGGAGCTCCACTGTGGTTTTTCATTCTGTATTTCTAAACCAAGTCTCTGCATTCTTCATTCTCTGTCTTTTGTTTCATTTCCTTGGATATTAATTTAATATGTTTAAATTAATTCCCTTGTAGAGTCAATATTTCTTCCATTTTTGCATCTCTGTCTATGTATATATCCTTTCCTGGTTATTTAATGTGGTCACCACCAATTTTCGGTACAATGTTTTTGTCACATGCCTTTAAAAGCCATTTCATTTGTTTTACCTTTGGTCCTTTAGAGAGTGATTTCTAAGACTTTTGCAAGACAGTTTACATAGGCTTGATGTGGCACACTCGTTTGAGTGCTCTTTCCTCACGACATCCCACACTGCTCAGAGTGCTTGAGGGTCCTCACCTTCCAAGGCGGTGTTTATTGGCTCAACATTTCTAACCTGTGGGACTTCAAAAGACACTAAAGGAATAAAATAATATATAAAATACTTTTTTAAAAACCAGAGAGAGACGAAGGGTAGTGTTCTGCTTGCTTTCTCCTTTTTATTCAGTTGAGGGCCTAGCCTGTGGAATGGTGGGTCCCGTGATTAGTGTAGATCTTTCCATTTCAATGAACCTAATTGAGAAACACTCTCACAGACATGCCTAGAGGTTTGTTTCCATGGTGATTCTAAATCCTATCAACTTGACAATCAGGATTAATCATCCCAATCACTGAACCCTGCTGCAGGGAAGTATTCATGGAACTAGTGTTCTACAGAGTGTGTTCTAAGAAGCACAGGATCTTGTGACCAACTGAGGTATGCTGACTGAGGCATGGATCTAATTAGCAAGGTGCTTCTAAATATAAGCATCTGGGGTAATTTTGTGTTATCTACAATGTAAAGTAAAATTAGTCATTACCCTTCTAATATGGCAAATACACCTATCTTATGAATAGCACTTACATTAATTTTTATTTTAAATATAAACATTTAAATATAATTTAGTTTGTACAGATTTTGGGGGCTATTTTTACTTTTCAAAACGTTAGAAAACTCAATAAATGAATAAAGCATAAAAGAAAATGCTGACATTTCATTGATCATGCAATCTATCTAAAATATGTCATCTAATAATTTCTGGCCTCTTCAAAGTTAGTCACAGAATTGAAAAAAATTGATGATTTTAGATCGTAATACAGATGTAGGTGTTCCAAACTCTACTTTTCAAGCTGTAGAATGAATTTAACAGTTCTGACCATAGGACACTGTAAGTAACAGAACAAATTGTGCTCTGCTTTCTTGTCAAAAAGGATTATTGTTCAACCCATCGCCATCAACATAAATGCCAGAGACCTCACGGCTGCAGAAAATCTAGTGCCTTTAAAAGTCCCCTTTGAAAGCTCTGAAGAATGAGATTGATGATAAAATCCCTAATGTCTCTTTTTTTCATAATCCATACCACACAGAATTTTAAGGGCTAAGCCAGAAAACATAAAAAAAGACATGTTCAGAATTGTTCAAGCACAAACACTGATATATTCTCACCATCATGAAACACTAAAATTTTTATAAAAAGGTAAAATGAGATGTGACCAGCACCATGTCTGTTAAAAGATGCCTTTAACCAACCACCATAAGCAGATCAATATAAAACAAATTCATATTTCTGACTCCCTGAAGGGAAAAAGAACCTCACAAATCCATAGTGTGTTGAAGAAAAATGATGTTTGCAAATAATGAATACAAAGCTGGGTCCCAGTGACCTCCAAGCTATAAAAATCAAACACATTTTTATATAACTTTATTATTTCTTACTTGGAGGTAGTGGTAGACAATTCTGTTATTCACTGAACAAGGGATAAATAGCAAGCTACTCTTTTATCATTCTAAGGCCAAACTAGGCCCATAAAGATACAGTTTAATAATTAAATTTCCCCTTAAGTCTTTAAAAATGTAAACTATACAGCCACCAGAAAACACCAATCATCAGTAGACGATTATACTGATCATAGTATGAAGAGGATTAACTAAGCATGACCAACCAACTAAGAATTCATAGGAACAAGGTGTCTTAGATTTGTGATGCTTTTATGATTTTCCAGGTTTTTTTGCATTTACATCATTACATTGAGCTTCTCGGTAAGGTTGTGAGATACACAAAGCAGATGAGACAACACCCAACACCATGGTAGAAAGCAGAGCATCACTAACCTAGTCATCATGCCGAGGAAGACACCATAAATGCAGTTAGGATTACAGCAAACAGCCTCATTCCTTACAAAGTCTTTCTCCAGCTCCCTAGCTGACCAACAACCAGGTTCTCGAAACTTTCCTCCCTCATAACAAGATCGTTGCTTGCCTCCTTCACACTGACTTTTCTTTGTGTGTGTATGTGTGTGTGCAGGTGTACATGTGTGAGCAGGTCTACATGTAATTTCCCATCTGTGCACGTGTATGTGGGGGTCAGAGGACAATCATGGATTTTCCTTCCCCGGGAGCCATCCGTCTGCAATTTTGTTGTTGTTGTTGTTTGCTTGTTTTTTGTTGTTTGAGATATGGCTTGGAAATTGTCAAGTAGGCTACACTGGATGGCCAGCAAGTCCCAAGAATCTACTTCCCCAGTGCTGGGACTACAAGTGTGCACTACCATGCCTCCCCAATCTTGCTTGTCTCTTTTTTACATTAAATGAATGATAATATTTAAATGGCTGTCTTCACCTAGTCAAAGGATGTGTTCAAAAGAACCAGAAAGCTTTTGAAGGTTCCTGACTTCAAGACAGCAAGCACCAGCTTCTAAACAAGATCTTCATGCATTGCTACTTATATAGTTCTACTCAGTACTTAAGAACTAGACCTCAGAATACAAAGGAATCAAGATCTCTGTATAGATTTCCACAAAGCCATGGTCATCAAAAAGACAAACCAACATGAGGAAGAATGGATCCCATAAAAATAAGACCACAAGAAAAACTGGTGGTATCTTAGCTGAAGTAGCAACCACGTACAAAAATGTCCACAGAGATCAGGTAGGTGATGTGTGGGGAATATAGGTGGGGCTGGAAGAGAAGTGAGCTGAAAGCATAAAGTATTCATGTGACTTTCTACCTCCAGCTGAATGCTACCATGCTAGAGACCAGTCTTAGTCTGGCCAAATCGTACCCTCCTTTTTCAAAAAGGAGGGGCTGGGGGACTGGAGAAATGACTCAGTGGTTAAGAGCACTGGTTGCTCTTCAAGAGGACTTGGGTTTGATTCCCAGAACCCACATGATGACAACTAACAACTGTCTGTAACTGAAGTTACAAGGGGCTCTTCTGACCTCCGTGGGCATTGCATCACGTGGGTGCACTTGTATACATTCAGGCAATACACTCATACACATAGAAAATAAAAATAATAAATAAAATAATTTTAAAAGAGGAGCTAGGTTTTAAGACAATTTTGATTTGTAAATACTAACAACTAGTTTTAAAAAATCAACACATCATGGACCAACCTAAACATTTACTGGACCAATCTAAACACTTACATCTATTAAATTTGGCCCATGTCTCTCATATTTGGCCTGTTCACTTATCATTTTCAAATTCAATGTTCAGTTTAATGCTACCAGTTCCATTAGCAAGAAGTCCTTAATTCCTTCCTACCTAATTGCTCAAAATGTACACTGCACTCCTGAGGTCCTGAGTTTCATTCCCAGTACTGAAGAAAAAGTAAAATGTCCAATTTAGGTCTCATTAAAACAGAGTTTCACCTATTCACTAAGATGGAAGTGAGGGAGGTAGCCAGAATCTACCCACTATAAGAAAGCAGCTTCTTATTTATTTAAAGTTAATGAAAATCTTGCCTTCCAATTCACAGTATGCATATTGCAAAAACTGACTACATACTGGGCAACAAAACAAATCTCAACAAATACAAAAAATTGAAATAATTCCATGCATTCTATCAGACCACAATGCAATAAAGCTCAAAATCAACACTGGACAAAGCCCTAGTCACTACATGAACTCATGGCAATTGAACAACACACTCCTAAACAATGAGTGGGTCAAAGGAAAAATTAAGAAAGAAATAAAAGAATTCCTGGAATTCAACAAAAAGGACAATTCAACACAACACAACCTCTGGGACACTTTAAAAGCAGTCCTAAGAGGGAAATTTATAGCTCTAAGTGCCTGTATTAAAAAATTAGAAAAGGCCCAAATAAATGACTTAACACTGCAACTCAAGACCCTGGAAAGGCAAGAACAATTGAAACCCAAACCCAGCAGAAAAGAAGAAATGACAAAAATCAGAACTGATATTAATAAAATAGAAACAAAGAAAAGGAACTGAAAAACACCTTGATCTTAGGAAGAGTACAGGTCAGTGAGTTTAGTACAAGATCCCTTATGTTGGTTTTTTTTTTTTGATGCTTCCTCATGATCAGAGTTGTGCAGACTTTCCTTTTTCAGGAATAACAGGGGGAACATCACAACAGACACCCAAAAGATCCAGACCATTATAAGGGAATATTTTAAAAACCTATACACTACCAAATTTGAAAATCTAGAAGAAATGGATGGACATCTAAAACCATGGGAACCACCAAAGTTAAACCAGGAAGATATCAACAGTTTAAACAGACCAATAACATATGAGGAAATTGAAAGAGTAATACAAAGCGTCCCAACTAAAAACAGCACAGGCCCAGAGGGATTTACAGCAGAATTCTACCAGACATTTAAAACCTCCAACAATTGTACCAGACAGAAGACCTCCAAACAAGACTACTTAAATTATTCAAAATGATAGAAACAGAGGGAGAACTCCCAAATTCCTTCTATGAAGCCAGCATCACTCTAATACCTAAAGGTAAAAACATAACCAAAAAAGAAAACTATAGACCCATATCCTTAAAGAACATAGATGTAAAAATTCTCAACAAAATACTTGCAAACCGCATACAGACACACATCAAAGAGATCATTCACCATGATCAAGTAGGCTTTATCCCAGAGAAGTAGGGATGGTTCAATATACATAAGTCAATAAACATCATTAATCATATAACTGGACTCAAAGACAAAAACCACATCATCATCTCAATAGATGCAGAGAAGGCTTTTGACAAAATTCAGTATGCATTTATGTTCAAAGTCCTAGAGGGAATTGGACTGGAGGGAACATACCTCAACATAATTAAAGCCATATAACCCACAGCCAACATCATTCTAAATGGAGAAAAACTGGAAGTATTCCCATTAAAATCAAGAACCAAACAAGGATGTCCACTATCTCCACTCCTTTTCAACACAGTGCTTGAAACTCTTAGTAGAGCAATAATAAAGGAAAAGGAAATTAAAGGACTACTAATTGGAAAAGAAGAGGTAAAACTATCACTTCATACAGATGATAGCTTACTATACCTAAGAGATCCCAAAAGTTCCACCACAAAACTCCTAGAACTGATCAACACTTTCAGTATAGTGGCAGGTTATAAAATCAATCTAAACAAATCAGTAGTCTTTCTATATACCAATAACAACAAGCAATTGGAGAAAGAATACAGGGAAATGTTCCCATTCACAATTGCTGCCAAAAAAAAAAATACAATATCTTGGGATAAATCTGACCAAAGACACCAAAGATCTCTACAATGAAAATCTTAAATCATTAAAGAAAGAGATTAAGGAAGACACCAGGAGAAGGAATGACCTCCCATGTTCATGGATTGGAAGAATTAATATTGTGAAAATGACCATCCTACCAAAAGCAATGTATAGATTCAATGCAATCCCAATCAAAATCCCCATGACATACTTCACAGAATTAGAAAAAAAAAATCCTTAAATTCGTATGGAAGCACAAAAGACCCCAGATGGCCAAAGCAATGCTGAACACAAAGAGCAACACTGGGGGAATTACTATACCATATCTGAAACTATACTACAGAGCTATAGTCATAAAAACAGCATGGTATTGGCACAAAAATAGACACAAAGATCAATGGAACATCATTGAAGACCCAACCCCGAGTACACACAATTTCAGCCACCTGATATTTGAGAAAGAACACATAATAGAGGAAAGACAGCATCTTCAACAAATTGTGCTGGCAAAACTGGATCTCCACCTGTAGAAGAATGAAACTAGATCCTTATCTTTCACCTTGCACAGTAACTTACAAATATAGGTTTAGGAAAGGATTTTCTAAATAGGACAGAAGTTGCTCAGGAAGTAAGGTCAGCAATCAACAAGTGGGACTTCATTAAATTAAAAAGCTTCTGTACAGCAAAACAAGCAATCAAAAAAGTGAAGAGAAAACCCACAGAATGGGAAAAAAAAATCTTCACTACTGACACATCTGACAGAGGTTTAACATCTCGAATACATAAAGAACTCAAAAAACAAAGAATCAAGAAACAAAATGACCCAATTAAAAGATGGGCTAAAGATCTAAACAGAGAGTTCTCAAAGGAAGAAATAAAGATGGCTAAGAAACATCTCAAAAAGTGTTTAACATCATTAGTAATTAGGGAAATGCAAATTAAAACCACCCTAAGGTATCACCTAACCCCAATCAGACTGGCTAGGATCAAGAGAACAAAGGATACCAAATGTTGGCTAGGATGTGGAGAAAGAGGAAGGCTTGTTCACTGCTGGTGGAATTGCAAACTCATGCAACCTCTATGGAAATAGTATGGGGAACTCTTCAAAAACTTAAAATGAACCTACCTTATGACCCGGTTATCACTCTTTGGCATATACCCAAAGGACTCATCCTATTGTAGAGACACTTGTACATCCATGTTTGTTGCTGCTCTTTTCACAATAGCTAAGAGATGGAAGCAACCTAAGTGCCCCTCAACTGACGAGCGGTTAACAAAAATGTGGTATATTTACACAATGGAGTTCTATTAAGTAAAGAAAGATGAAATAATGAAATTTGCAGGTAAATGGATGGATCTCGTAACTGTTATACTAAGTGAAGTAACACAGACTCAGAAAAACAAATGACATATGTTCTCCCTTAAATGTGGCTCCTAGCACCAAATCCTTTTAAATTCCATGTCCTTTTAATAAGATGATGCTATACAGCAGTCTCTACTGCATGAAATAACTACCATCTTCATGACTTCAGCTGGGGCTTGTTGAGGGTTGTGCTCATTCATTAAAGGAGGACCAAGCAGGGTCATTGGACCCTCACCAGAGTATCCAGCCACTCTTCCCAGCCAACTGTATGTAATTTGGCCCTAATCACACATGGCCTCATAGACTTGGGGAGGGCTAAAGTATATAATCTGGGGAAGACTAGGAAGAGAAGGCATGACCCATGCTGAGTAAAGGCTTTCCAATGTGCATAACCTCAGGTCATACATATACCTCAGCATCCCCTCAGTTATCTCCGTAAGTAAGCTCAACGAATTCAATGGTTCCCCAGCAAAACTTTAATCAAACATTGGCTTGACACTAGAACCTTAAAAGGGAATAAGCATTGCTTAGCATCCCCAGGAAAAGAAGTCTCACAACAGATGGAAAATTTATTTGTTAATGCTATTATGTCTCATAATTATTTTTTAAAAAAGAAAATTACAATGTAAAAGATGTTAAAAGGATATGAGAATAGAGATATTTTTACAAAATAGACAGGAAAAATGAGAAAGCCTAAGCAAGTGATGAAGGTCTGTGTAGGTTTGTTATGATATATGAAGGATGAGACATAATCCTAAAATTTCTAGGGTTATAGTTTAGTCAACTAGTTTAAGGAATAAAATATGTATCTAGTCAAGGTTTATCTGAGAATATTTGGTTTTTATGCAAGCTTTATCTACATAGCACATGAAAATTAAAAGTACCAGACTTGTGGAACTAACTTTATTGGATGTTCAACAGCCATAGTTTGAGGCCTATTATAATGTGGTCAGAGGGACTTAAAGGACAGTTTTTGCCCCTTGCCCTCCAAGGTTGACTAAGTTTCTAGGGACTATGGAACATCTCTCAAAATGTCCATTAATTGTGGTGAGTCACCTGTCCTCTTGTGCAGGGAGGCCATGGAGACGCCACGAGATGGACTTGAACCAGTGTCCAGTCTGCAAAGAAGAGGGTCAACTCAGAAGAAACATCTCATTCATGCTTCCAAGTGAAGCCAGACATGGTTGAGCAAGACATTTGACTTATCTTCACATAGATGGAACTGGTAAAAGGAAGGAGCCAGGGGCTCCTCCCAAGCCCATGTGATCCCTAAGGAACAAATCCTCAAATGACCTTAAGTGTAAAAATAAAGAAAGATGAAATCATGAAATTTGCAGGTAAATGGATGTAACTAGAAACTGTTATACTAAGTGAAGTAACACAGACTCAGAAAAAAAAATCGACATATGTTCTCCCTCATATGTGGATCCTAGGATCAGACTCTGATAAATAAGTAGTAACACAGACTCAGAAAAAATATCGACATATGTTCTCCCTCATATATGGATCCTAGCACCAAATCCTTATAATTCAATATGTATGCAGACATAACTACAGGAACAAGGGAGATATGGATAATAATGGGGTTATTTTAAGGGGAGGGGGGAGGGAAGGGTATACAAGGAACCTAGAGGATAAATGGAAAGAAGGAGCTCAAGAGAGGTAGGACCACAGGAGAAGAGTATTATTATGGGAGAAAGGGTGACAATGGGGGGATCCTTAAGAGGGAAAACCATGATGGAGGGGTGAGACAATGTGAGAGACAAACAATGCCTTCCTAGCTTTGAAAAACAGTAAGAACCATATTACTGCTACACCTACTGACAAATTATACACAGCAGACCAAGAAATATATGTCTAGGTAAGATTTATCTGAGAACAACTGGTCTTTGCCCAAGATTTATCTACATGACACACAGTAATTAAAAATACCAGAGTGGTGGAACTAACCTTCTTGGGTGTTTAACAGACATACTTTGAGGTCTATAATAATTTGGTCAGAGGGATATAAAAGACACTTTTTGCTCCTAGCCCTCCCAGGTTGACTAGTTCCAGAGGACTATGAGCATCTCTCAAAATGTCCTATAAT
>NW_008356458.1:2703120-2703516 GCF_000622305.1 Nannospalax galili
TAATTTAAAAATGAAAGGGAGATCTTTTATAAAGGTTAAAATCTTATTCAATTTTATGTCTTATAGGGCTCATACTGAGTACAATATTGCATAACTGCATTAATTCAACTGTAAACCTAAAAATTTACAACCAATTTTGAAAGAGATACATCTTAGGTCTGGAAATTGTTATTGAATATGTCAATGCTGTTGTAATGAAATGCCTCTTCTAATCATTTGGTTATGGAAAATAATAATAATAATAATAATAATAATAATTAGTAGATGTGAAAAACTTTACCATTGAAATCTATTTGATGACTTTATATCAGGCTCAGATGCCAAGGAGCTCAGAAATTAACTGACTGTAATAATCAGATATATAGAGATTAGAAATGCATGTGCAAACATCTTAAT
>NW_008356458.1:2703730-2710033 GCF_000622305.1 Nannospalax galili
TGGTCTACATAGTGAGTTCCAGGACAGCTGGGGCTACAGGGAGACCCTGTATAAATAATAAAATGAAAAAAAATGATTTATTTGGGCCAACTGTATGGTCTTAAACACCCAAAAGGAAAGTATAACCAAAGGTTAAAGTCATCAGTATGTTTCTTACGAGTTCAAGTGATCACACTTCCCAGACATTAGGCTTAAGTCTATATAAAAAGTTATTTACATAATTATTTCTCATTGGTGATTTTGTACTCAACCAGAAAGTGCTACTCAGATGCAAGACTTCATATCTTGGTCTCCAATACTGTAGTGCCTACCTGTAGCTAAGGGAGACAACCAGCTATTGTTCTAAAATGATGGATATATTTGTTTTCTCCCCCATCTCGAAGCCTTTGAGAGGGAACTGACACTGATTCTAACCACTCCAACAGCTATCAGAATACCTGAAAGCAAATCCTCAATCCATTACTCTAGAGTCCAGCCTTGGAAGACAAAAGAAAAATGAGGAGGAACCCAGTAGAGGGATGCTTTTGGAAGCCCTTGTCAAGAAACTCCAATGGACTCTCATATGAACATTTGAAAATTGCCTGTTCTGACTTTTTTCTAGTTCCCTGTCTAGAACTTGTAATGTTAATTATTCTTGCCTTTATTTCTCCTTCACATCTCTTATTCACTATTCATGATTCAAGGACTTTCTTTTCCCCTTAGAGATAAGAGTTATGCAATTTGGGAGACTTTTAGATAGAACCACTGAAGGGTTACTCCAATTGCCTCACCCTGCATCCCTGTTCATCATAGAAGAAGCCGGAGTGGTCTGCGTCCAGGTTCCCTATTGGCAATTTGGATAATCTCTTCAGAGGATGGTGTAATAAGAATAGGAAGTAGGAATTGTCTAGGCAGTTAGGGTGAAAAGACCCCAAAGAAAAGTAGCCAGTTTTTTGGCTAAAACTCACAAAGTCCTTGGACCTCTTAGCAACATACTCCATTCCAAAGGCCAAAAATGTCGAAAATATTTGGGAGCTTTTATCTAATCCTTAAAAGATTTTAGGGTTACCTCTTCAGAGGGGGGACTGTTAGAGTAGCCAAAAGCCCCATAAAAAATAAATCGAAGAAATACATGAACTTATCAGAAAAAAAGTAATGGGGAGGTATGGGAGGAGTTGGAGGGGAAGGAGTAGGCATGGATTTGATCAAAACACCTTATTATGCATGTATGAAATTCTAAATAAATTATTTTTTTTAAAAAAAGACAATTTTCACTCTGGTAAAACTGATTGTCTGGGAAAATGTTCTGCATTTATGTTATGGCTTCAAACCCTTCTGTGAACCCTAGATTAACCAGTTTTCTAAAGAGTGTCACTCTCTTCCACCTCCAGCTGTCCTCCCACCTAAGACCAGCTCCTGCTATCCATCAGATTGACAGCAGTCAAGGGCCAGGTGCTGGTGTGACATACCCAAAGACAGACACACTCCCAAGAAGTCTAGGGCCTCCCTCAAAGGGAAACTTGCTGGTCTTGCTTAATCTGATCAACACTCTGGATGCTGTCAGAAACAATGGCTGTGATTTTTCAGGCCTTTTTTGGTCTCTTGCCTTCCAAAACAAAGCCACTTCCAAATAGCTTAGAATAACTTACCTATGCCTCAGGGTTGAGACTACAAAATTTCTGTTCTCCAAAATAACCTCACTCTGCTTTTATCTTTAATGCTGAAGTTGATCAGGAAGTCGACACTGAGCATCAATGGAAAATGAGGCTCTCCTGCAGTACTACCCACTGCAGTACTAAGGTATTGCACTTTACCAAGTCATTATCCAATCCTTCTCCCTAGAGAACCATCAAAGTTAGGAAGGTTACTAAACACACACACACACACACACACACACACACACACACACACTTCTAAGGCAGCTGACAGCTCTAGTGATGTTGGACCAGCATACTTATACATTTTAGGAAATATACATATGTATTACATATTAAAATGTGGTACAGTCTGAAAAATAATTTATTTTACCTCAGGTTTGCCTTATAATGTTCAATTTTATTTCAGAGCATGATTTTTTAAAATATTCCTCTTGTACTCTTCTATCTCTAGATACCAGAAATGCCCTTTGTATGGTAATGATTGATGGATCTCAGAGGCAAAAGAAAACTGTCTCCTCAGAAAGCTATCTGGGTTTCCAAAAGTATACTGTTTTTTCTGTGATAAATAACCCACTTTTATGCACAGCACTCTTTATCCCTGGATATTGCATGATCATGCTAGCTATATATTGGTATAGAATTTTACTTTGAGACACTGGGGGATGTTTCCTCCATCTGCCAAGAAGCATTTGGCAGATAATTCATCCTTCATATTTTTAAACCAAAAGAAAGAAATATATTCAAGATTAAAACTGCCAGAAAGAAAAAAAAAAAAACAAAAAAACGGAGTTGTTACCTTCATTCACTGGCCTGGGAGGAAACCACAGAGGAATTTCTGAAAATTGCAATTTGTCTTAAATTTGCCAATACACTGTTCACATTCAAGATTCATTAAGCAGATTTGTAACATACACTTCACAACTGATGTAGTAGAACCTGAGAAAATGGATTTTTTAACCCATTGGTGAGCATGAAGAAGATTTCCATCACTGCCATCCTTGCTAAGACAAAATTAAGCTTATATTGTCCATCAACCACAAGATGGCCTAAAGAGACATCAGAATCAGACCTCATAATGGTCCTCAGCAGATTTTAATAGAGTCTGTTCTACTTCCAAACAGAAGTTAGATTGTAGCTGATAGGGACCTTACATCACCTCTCTTACTGTGTATCTTTCTCCGCTCCCTCTTCCAGTAAGATATAAAACATAGTGATGGGTGATAATCTGAGGTTTGGAGCCAAATACTAAATATCATTTTAGTTTTCTGGTTACATTTTTCTTGAAGCCTTCTTAGATGATGACCTGTTTATCATGGCTTTTCAGATAAATATATTTTGGTAGAAAGTTGTTTCTAATACTACTTCATAAATAACCTGGGAAACATCTTTTAGTTCTCTAAGTTTAAATCTATCTTTAAAGTAGACACAATAATATTATACACCCATAGTATCATTTTAAAGAATATGTATATAAAGCTTTTGCTTAGCTTCTGATACATGTAACTTTTTTATTGTATTTAGTGGGAGTATGGAGGTTAAAATCCTATCTATTCACTTTGTAACACTAAAATAAGTGTGAATAACTTTTCTATGACTCCACTGATTCAGGGCTCCTAGGAGCAACCTTCCACAATATTCACTCTATTATCCAATAGGAATTCTCCCTGTCACATCTTTCTGACATGAGGAAATGGTACAATCAGCTGGATAAAGATGATCTATTAGCTGAGAAGCCTATAAGCTGATGGAAACTCTTTTACTCTATTGGGTATTGGTTGAGTGAAAGATCTATGCCTGCATTTGCATAGATGAACAGTGTAAGAGAAGAATGACTTATACATGTTTATAAAAAGTTCCCTTCATATCATATGATCCAGCAATCCCACGTCTGTGCATATATTGAAAGGAACTGAAATCACGATGCACTCCCACCTTCTTGGGGGTTTTTTGTTGTTGTTATTTGTTTTTGAGACACAGTCTCACTATGTAGCCCAGACCAGCCTGGAACTTACTATGTAGCTCATGCTGGCCTTAAGCACAAGGTCCTTCTTCCTCAGCCTCACTGAGTATAGAGATTGCAGCTGTGCACGGCTTTGCACTCAAGTTTTTATTGCAGTACTATTCATTATAGCTGAAATACAGAAACAGCTCCAGAGTCCAACATTGAACAAATAGATAAAAACAACGTGCTACATACTTACAATGGAATATTGTCAAGCTTTAGAGAAAGAAGGAATCTGAAAATTGTGACAGCATAAATGAGCCTGGAGAACACTGTGCTAAGTGCAATAAGCCAGACACTGAAAAGATAAATATCATATGTTTCACTAACATAGAATCTAAAAAAGCCAAACTCATTGGAACAAAAGGTACAATGGTGGTTACCAGAGGCTACTGAGAGAAAGAGGAAGGAGAACTGAGCATGTTGGTCAAATGGGACAAAGTTTCCAGGCTGGAGAGATGGCTCAGTTGTTAAGAGCACCAGCTGCTCTTGCAGAGAACCTGGGTTCAGTTCCAAGCACCCACATGACAGGTAACAACCTCTCATGATTCCAGTTCCAGGAGATCTGACATCCTTTTCTGGAAGATGCACTCACAAACAGGTAGGCATAACACTCATATGCTAAAACTTAATAGGTCAAAAAATTTTTTAAAAAGGCACAAAGTTTTGATTAGTTAAGAGGAATAAGTTCTGGAGGTCTATTGCTGAGTTAGATTTTATAATGTATGTGTACTTTTTTCCTTAAAAACAATGTTGTCTTTATTGGGGCTGGAGAGATGGCTCAGCGGTTGAGAACACTGATTGTTCTTGCAGAAGACCTGGGTTTGAATCCTAGCACCCACATGGCAGCTAACAACTGTCTGTAACTCCAGTCCCAGGGGATCCGATAGCCTCTTCTGACCTCCGCGGGCATTGACGACATGGGTGCACTTACCTACATGCAGGCAATACACATACACATAAAATAAAAATAATAAATAAAATTTTTTAAAGTCTTTATTAAATTTCCTCAATTATACAATTTCTATATGCCATTTGCTTCATTTTATGTACATTTTATTGAATATTTGTGCATTTCATAAATAAATCATAATCATATTTAGATACCCTCCCCAATCTGCACCTCTCCATAGTCCCCCCATAGGATTTCATGCAATCCATCATATCTGCTAAGGGCTATTGAGTCAAGCTTTTGCTACCAGATGTCCCTCAGTACAAGTTCATCTACTGGAGTCTAGTCAGCCTATCTAGAGTTATTCCCTTTAAAAATATCAACTCTCCTTCACCCAGTAGTAATCAGTAGTCAATAGATCCTAAGCTAAGATTGAGGCCTGCTTCCCATTTCCCCAGGTATATGCTGGTTTTTTGTTTGATGAGTCTGAATGATATGCATGATGTCACCATTGCTCTAAGTTCATATGAGCAAGTTCCCAGAGGTCTGGAAGACTGTTTTCTTTTATTCATGAACCAACCCTGGCTCCTACAATCTTTTCACCTCTTCTTCCACAATGGTTCCCAAGCCATGGGTGGGTGAGGCTTAATATAGGAGTCCTGTCCAGGGACACACACATCTGCTTGTTTCTTACTGCCATTTGCATGGACTACTGTTTTCCATCCTTTCACCCCAAGGTAGCACCTGTCCTTGAAGCTGAGATGGGTTCTTCAAGTTCTGAAATGGGTTTTCTGTGTTTTGTATCCTGCCTTTTCCAAGTTTTCTAGAGCATATAGTATTTTTACTATTTTAAAAAAATCACTTAAGACTACTATCCTCAGGCCTCTTGGGGTAACTCTATAGTGCAGCTCACTGCGCCGGGACTCCCTAAGCCACATTCACCCTTCCATCCCCCCTCCCCCCGCCGTTCTATACTCCTAGTTTGGGCCCTGCGCCATTCCTAGTCTTGGGGCCCCAGACACCTGGGGAACCAATACTGCTTCCTGATCCTTCTCACCCAGACCACCTCAGTCCCTTTCTTGAGCCCCAGGAGCACTGCTTCTGGTCCTGGCCCCACCCTCACCTCTCTCTGCTTCCCTGGGCCTGCACCACCGGCTGACTCTCCTAGCCTGCACTACTATCCTCAGGCCTCTTGGGGTAAGTCTATAGCGCAGCCCTCCACACCAGGACTCCCTAAGCCACATTCACCCTTCGATTCCCCCGCCGTTCTATATTCCTAGTTTGGGCCCTGCGCCATTCCTAGTCTTGGAGCCCCAGACACCTGGGGAACTCATACTGCTTCCTGACCCTTCTCACCCAGACCAACTCAGTGCCTTTCTTGGGCCCCAGGAGCACCGCTTCTGGTCCTGGCCCAGCCCTCACCTCCTTCTACTTCCCTGGTTCTGTAACACCCGCTAGCCTCTTTCTGGGGCTGATAGCCTCTTACTGGGGCTCCGAGGCTTACCTTTACTCTCCCTGATCCTTTGCATCCAGTACAACCCAGCTACTCAATCCACTCCCTGGGAAATCTTGGGGCTTCTTCCCACCCCATCTGCCTTTGCATCCCTGAGTGGCGCAGCCACGGCCAGGGTCTCAGGTCAGTCCAACACCCAAGTTCCTGATGCCAAAAGCATTCTTAGAAGATTCCAGACATAAGGAGAAAGTATGAAAACTTCTGATCAACATTGGAATTGGGCCACTGCGGAACTCCTGAAGACAAAATCAATCTGGCC
>NW_008356458.1:2713979-2715358 GCF_000622305.1 Nannospalax galili
GGGGGGAAGTGGGGGCACCTTAAGTGGGATAAACAATGCCTAGCTAGTCCTGAAAACCAGAGGGAACCAATTATTCCTACAATCTACTGACAAATTATACATAATAGATCAAGAAATATATCTCTAGATAAGGTTTATTTGAGACCAACTGGTCATTACCCAAGATTTATCTGCAGGACACACAGTAATTAAAAATGCCAGAATGGTGGAACTAACCTTCTTGGATGTTTAACAGACATACCTTGAGATCTATACTAATTGGGTCAGAGGGATACAAAGGACACTTTTTGCTCCTTGCCCTCCTAGGTCAATTAGTTCCCAGAGACTATGAGCATCTCGCAAAATGTCCTGTAATGGTGGTGGGTCATCTGACCTCCTGATCAAGGAGGCCAAGGCGACGCCACCAGACAGACCTGAACCAGTGTCCAGTCTATAAAGAGGAGGGTCAACACGGAGGAATCATTTCCTCCATGCTTCCAAGAGAAGCCAACAATGGTCGAGTAGGACCTTTGACTTATCTTCACATAGATGGAGCTGGTAAAAGAAAGGAGCCAGGGGTTCCTCCCAAGCCCATGGGACCCCTGAGGAACAGATCCTCAAATGACCTCAAGAGTAAAAACAAATCAGTTTATCTCGTCCAATTGTATGTCCTTAAACACCCAAAAGGGAAGTATAACCAAAGATTAAAGGGGCCAACATAATATCATAAGAGCATACATATACATAACTAAAAGTTACTCGACAAACAGCAAAGCCAGACAGGCGATACCTTCAGTCAAGGTGTTGGCCAGGATAGATAAAGGCTCTTCCAGACAGTAACACAACATACTACAGGAAAAATGAACAGCAGACCCCAATTCTATCCAAAGGAATACTGACAATGGATTGCCGTAGATGAGGAACCGCTGACCCTCCTGGAATAGGGACCTCTGGCTGACTAGATTTACCAGAAGGGCAGATAGGGGGGAATGGATGAGGGTGCTGACAGCACAGTGGACAGTGGCAGGGATGGCAGAGTATGGAGGCTCTAGTGGGAGAGGAAGGCTGTCTATCTGACAAGTATGTATTCATGCTCAGATGCTAAGGAGTTCAGAAGGTTGGCAACTGTCACCAGTGATAGTCATATATAGAGAGATTAGAAATGCAGGTGAAAATGTCTCAATGTCAATTGCCTTGGAATGAATTTTTCTGTACGAAACTGTGTGTTTTAACAAAGAAGTGGAGATCTTTTTTAAACATTGGAACCTCATTTAGTTTTATGTCTTATAGGGTTTTTAATGAGTAAAAGAGTATATAAGCATAATAATTCATCTGTAAACCTAGAAATGTACAGCCAATTTTGAAAGAGATGTACCCTAGCTCAGAAAAATGTTATTGAA
>NW_008356458.1:2715462-2736955 GCF_000622305.1 Nannospalax galili
AACAGCTGACCCCCCTAAAGCAAAGACCTCTAGACAGGCTGACTAGATTCACCAGAGGGCAAGTAGTGGGGATTGGCTGGGGTACTGACAACACCGCAGACAGTAGCAAGGATAGAGTATAAGGGCTCTAGTGGGGGGAGGGAGGCTATGGGAGGGTGCTACCTGGAAAGTGGGTATATAAATTAAAAAAAGAGAAAAAAATCAGTTAAAACAAAACTTTAAATATCAATGGCCTCAACTCCCCAGTTTTTTTAAGTGATTTTTTTTTAAATAGTAAAATACTATATGCTCTAGAAAACTTGAAAAAGGCAGGATACAAAACACAGAAAATCCATTTCAGAACTTTAAGAACACTTGGATAACTCAGGGGCATTTTCTTACCCTTGAACTCTCCCAAGCATGTAGATAGACAGGGGTGTACACATGCATAGAAAATTCTTTCCAGGCCATGTAAGGGCCCTGAACTCTACCCACCTGCAGCTGTCTGTTCCTGAGGGTGACCCTGAGAACACCCCTGTGCTATGGGTCTTCTGGAGTCAGGCGTTTGTTAGAATTAAGGCTTTGCAGAGTTGAGGGTGTGGATTAGAGGAAGATGGCGCACACCTAACTTGCCCAAGGCCTCCCCAGTACTAAAAAAAAAAAAAAAAAAAAAAAAGAGGATAAGGCTTTGAAAATGAATCATGAGGTAGCTACAATGGCTAGTCATAAATGAGAGAATGGGGCCTCAGGGAGGCAGTGTGGCAGGATGGAAGGCACCCAGCAAGTACAGAACTCCAGCTCTGGAGGTCTTGAGGTCCTGTATTCCTCTCCTTGAGACCTTCAGCCCCCTTGCACTTGATTAACATGCATGCTTCAATTTGCTGCTTGGAGGGCCAGCTCTGAGCATCTGGGTTGGTGGTGTTATAACCACCAGTCCATGGACTCTTTGGGGCAGGCCCTTGCACAGAATTTCTCAGTCTCCTGGCTCTATTTTTGAAAGATGTGTATTGGTTACTGTCATTTTGTTTGTGTTCTGGGTCCTATTTTGTGGTTCCATAGGTAGACCTTTTTTTTTTTCTTTCTGTAACCTCTTGAATATAGTCATTCCTATCTTTGGTTCTTTGCATTGCTTTGAGTATTCTCTGTAGGGCTTGTTTGGTGGACATGAATTCTTTCAACCTATTTGTGTCATGGAACATTTTCTGCTCCCTTTCAACAATGATAGATAATTTCGCTGGATAAAGTATTCTAGATTGGCATCTGTGGTCAGTTAGAATTGATAATACTTTGGTTCAGAAGATTCTGGCTTTCATACTTTGAATTGAAAAGTCAGCTGTAATTCTGATGGGTTTTCCATTATATGTATTAGTCACTTTTCTGTTGCTCTGATAGAAACATCATGACAAAGGGAACTTATAAAAAGGATTTTATTTAGCTTATGGTTTCAAAGGGACAAGAGTCCATCATGTCAGGGAGGCATGGTAGCAGAGGTGGCTGGAGAAGGAGCAGAAAGCAGAGGCTCACATCATCAAGCAGGCAGAGGAAGCAGCGAGTGACTGGAGATCCAGCATGGTTTAGAACTCTGTAAACCCGCCCCCAGTCACATGCTTTCTCCAGCATGGTCACATCTTTTAAGACCTCCCAAAACAGTACCATCAACCAGGGACAAAATGTTCAAATAGTTAGAGCCTATGGGGGACATTCTCATTCAAACCACCACATGTAACTTGTTTTTCTCTAGCAGCTTTTAGTACCCTCTCTTTGTTCTGTACATTTAGTGTTTTTAATATGATATTCCTTTGGGAGTTTCTGATCTGGTCCTGTCTAATTGGTGTTCTGTGTGCTTCTTTTAACTATATAGGTATGGTTTTCCTTAATTTGGAGAATCCCACTGAAGATCTGGTCAATATCATTGACCTGAGATTCTTCTCTTTCCTCTATGTCTATGATGTATAGATTTTGTATTTTTAAGGTGACCCACATTTCCTGCATATTCCATTCCTATGGGTTTTTTAAAGTTTTTATATTCTTTTAATGGTCCAGTTCTTCGATTTTTTGTCCAGTCTTGATACTCTGTTTTTCATTTTGTTAATTCTGCTTGCGAGGCTTTCTCGAGTTGAATTGACTTATTGAATTTTTCTTTTTTTTTTAATTTTTACAAAAACTTTATTGAGAATTTCATATGTACACATAAGGTGTTTTGATCAAACCCACTCCCTCCCCTCCAACATTGCCCCATCTGAAGAGATAACCTAAAATCTTTTAAAGATTAGATATAAGGTCCCAAATACTTTTGACATTTTTGGCCTTGGAACAGAGTATGTTGCTGACAGACCCAAGGACAGTTTGACATTTAACCAAGAAACTAGCTACATTTCTTTGGGATCTTTTTACCCTAAATGTCTAGCCAGTTCCTACCTCCTATTCTTACCATGCCATCCTCTGAAGGGGTTACCCAAATTGCCAGTAGAGAATAGGGACTCTGACTCCTCTGGCTTCTTCCATGCTGGACAGGGATGCAGGATGAGGCAATTGGAGTACCTCTTCAGTGGGTCTATCTAAAAGACTCCCAAATTGCATAATTTTGGTCTCTAAGGGGAGAAGAAAGTCCTTGAATCATGAATGGGAAATGTGAAGGAGAAGTAAAGGCAAGAGTAATTAGCATTACAAGTTCTAGACAGGGAACTAGAAAAAGTCAGAACGGCAATTTTCAAATGTTCATATGAGAGTCCATTGGAGTTTCTTGACAAGAGCTGCCAAAAACATCCCTTTATTGGGTTCCTCCTCATTTTTCTTTTCTCTTCCAAGGCTGGACTAGTTGGCTGAGAAGAGTGGCTGGATATTCAGGTGAGGGTCCAGTGACCCTGCTTGGTATTCCTTTAATGAATAAGCACAACCATCAACAAGCCCAATTGTGACTATGTTTAGCAATCAGGCTCAGCCAAATTCTTGATAAGGGTTCAGACCTCCTCCATGGAGGTGGCTGCTGGCAGCTCAGCAGACCGCCAGAGAGTGCAGGGTTCTGGCCTCCCTCTGGCCTCCAACTACCAGAGGGCCTGAGAACCCAGGGGACAGCCTGACAGCCCCTGATCCTGCCTCCATGTGGTAGTGAGCTTCACCTAATTGCTCCAGACCATCCCCTACCTGGGATTTTGTGAGGCACCTCTCAAGGCCCCAGGGCAAATCTGGCTTTGATGGGCTAGGGCTGAGATCCTAGGGGACAGCCTCAGAGGGTGTCAAAATATACTATATTTTTTTTACTGTGTTATTTGTTTTCATATATTTTTTTCAGCTAAGGAATAAAAATATCTCCTAACCAGGCCTTAAACTAAGTAACTTGGATTATTTCATTTAATTTTCAAATCAACCCACAAAGAGATCTCTACTGCAACCTTTAATCCCAGCACCTGGGAGGCAGAGACAGGCAGATCTCTGTGAGTTCAAGGCCAGCCTGGTCTACAAAGTGAGTTCCAGGATAGCTGGGGCTACAGGGAGACCCTGTCTCAAAAAGACCGAAAAAAAAAAAAAAAAAGGAAAAAAAAACTGTTTTGAGTAGTTTTTTTGAAAAATTACCTTATCTGGTATAAAAAAGTGAACTCAGTAAAAGAAATAGCATGCATGAGGTTGGAAAAACAGAAGCTTATTATTTTTTTTTTAGTGACTGTATTCTTTGTTTATATCACAAATTAGTCAACCCCTGGAGAAATGGAGGAACTGACTCCACTTGAACTTTGAAAATTAATTTGTCCTCCCAATCAGAGTTCCCTGATTTGAGGGAAAAAATGATCTATTCTTCAATTAAGTCTAGGTATAAAACTTACACCAGAAACTGAATAACTCCAGGCAGTGAAATAAATTTAAATTCACCCAAAGTCAGTGTGGACCACAATTATTAGAGTTCTAGTAATAAGGCTATATCAACAGGTAAATGGATCATAAATTTCCAGAATATAATGATTTTAGGACAAAGAAAAATTGTGAGGAAGAAAAAAAATAACATGTCTCCCGAACCCATTCAGAAAGAAGGTCAACATTACCCACAGGGCTTTGTGGATTTTCATTTGCTTTTTGTTGTGGTATTTGTTCAACTTCATCCTTCTGTCAGCTCTTAATCAGCACCCCAGTGGGATAAACAAAGGAATGTCAGGGACAAACAGCAGAAGCTATTGCCTCTGGTATCTGAGTTGAGTCACTCTCTGTCTATCAAGGAGGAATAAGTTGTCCAGGAGCTGGGATTTGTCAGGGTTTCTCTCTGATCCCCCAAATGATTAAATAAGGAAGTGAACTTTCCTTAAGAGAACGTGTACAGAATTAGCCTTAGGAATCGAGGCACTAATAATAAAATAATAACTAACATTCTGCAGTGTTGTACAGCAATCGTTGAGGTTCACAAAGCTAACCAGTGATAGGCAATTCACAAATGACAAAGCTGACACTGAACTGCAGGGCTTCTCCCTTGATCCTTTCCCTATAATTCTAACCTGCCTAGCTCTTAGCTAAGTGTTTAATGGATATTAGTGGATAAAGGACTTTCTATGTGGTACACCTCATCTGTCTCCTACCTACCTTCTCAAATTCTCTGACATTCTGTTTAGTCAGCATTCCACCTAAGAATTCATTCTAAGTTTAAGTACTAAAGGTTATACTTTTTTAATCTTTGATATAGTGAGTCTATTATTTTGATTAATTCAACAAAGGCAAACTAATAAATACATGAGACCTTTAGTATAATGTTTCTGTGATAACAAGAAAAAATAGAAGCACACAGGAGGAAGGTCTGAAAGAGGATTCAAGGAAGAAACAACTTCTGGAAATAACTGAAATGCCCAACAATAGGGGAATTGCCCCCATTTGGTTTCTAGTGCTGTGATAAAACACTAACCAACAACTTGGGGAGGAAAGGATTTATTTGGTTTACAGCACATAGTCCAGCATCAAGGGAAGCCAAGGCAGGTGCTCAAGGCAGGAACCTGGAGGCAGGAACTGAAGCAAAGACCGTGGAGGAACTCTGCTTAGTGGCTTGCTGCTTCTGGCTTGCTGAGCTACTTTTTTTTTTTTCCAAAACAAAACCTTTATATTATTGGTTTTTACATTCTTAATGTATATATAAAAACATCATTTGCATTTTAAAGTCTTTTAATTTTTTACTTCCATTTATTTATTTTTATTTTCTGTGTATGAGTGTTATGCCTACATGTATATAAGTATACCCATGTAATGCAGTACCCAGGGAGACTAGAAAAGGGCATCAGATCCCCTAGAACTGGACTTATGGGTAGTTGTTAGCTACCATGTGGGTTGTGGGATTTGAACCCAGGTGTGCTGCAAGAGCAGCCAGTGCTCTTAACCATTAAGCCATCTCGACAGACTGTACTTTTTTTATTGAATTTTTGCAACTTTCTTTTTAAAAAAATTTTTTTTAGTATTTCACGTGTATGAGTATATTGCCCGCATGTAAGTTCACACGTGTCGTGCAATGGTGCAATGCCTGCAGCGGTCAGGGGAGAGCATTGGGTCTCCTGGAACTGGAGTTATGGATGGGTTGCTAGCCACCATGTGGGTGGCTGGGAATTGAACCCAGGTCTTCTGCAAGAGCAGCCAGTGCTCTTACCCACTGATCCATCTCTCTAGCCTATGCAATTTTCATATAATATAATTTGATAATATTTAGATTCCTCCCCATCCACATCTTCCCCTATTGTCCTCCCATCCAATTTAAAGTACTCTACTATATACATAATAAGGCATATAGAGTCTAATTTGTGTCCCCAACTGGCCAATGTGCAAAGAACAGGAGGTTGCAGAGTGCTTATTCCTGAATTAGGGTACCTATATCAAAATTCTGGCTCTAAAGGCTCAGAGATCATTACAGAAGGGGGAAGGGGGGCAAAAATTGTAAGAGCCTGAGGTGGCAGGTGACCAAAGGAAACAGTTTTCCAGACAGCTATTCAGTTACTCATATGAATACACAGCAACAGTAACAGCATGTACAAGTCTCATGTAAGCTCAACCCAAACTAAATCCCAATTTAGACATAGGGAAGTAGGTAAGAAATGCTAAGCCAACCTAAGGAAATGTTGGCAATCAGTGGCTGCTGGGAGGGGAAGAGACAGTCCCTTTCAAGGATAGAACTCTTGGTAGCTTCACCAGGGTCCAGTGGATGGACACAGCTACTTTTCTTATACAGCTCAGGCCCACCTGCCCAGAGATGCCACTGCCTACAGTGGACTGGACCCTCCTACATCAATTAACAAAGAAGAAAATGCCCTACTGAAGTACCCACAAGCCAGTTTCATGGTAACAATCCCTCACCTCAGGTTCCCTTTTCCCAAGTGACTCTAGTTTGTGTCATTTTGCCAAAAAAATGTACCAGCACAGGAATGAATCATATAAAAGCAAAAGCTGGAACAGCGCTGTCCAGGCTGTAGATTGTGGGCTGTAGATGTAGGTCAGTGGTAGGCCACTTACCTAACAAGTAGGAGGTCATGGGTTCAAGCCCTACTATAACAACAAAAATAAAAACATAGACTGTAATTCATAGGCACTTAGGAAAATATTTCATTGGATCAAGCCTTATGGTTTTCAAGTAAAATGAATATGAAGGAAAGTAGTATGAAATAGAATAAACAGAACAGAAGATAACAGAATGCATCGTGCTTGTAAGAGCAAGAAGTGTCTCATGAAATCTTTATTTCTATGAAAATATAAATGTGAATATATATGAAATACAATATATTTCGTAGTGTGGAACATAGAGAAAAGTCTTTGAACTACATGGACTTCGGCTGTATTCACTCTGGGTGTGTTATAATAATGTTAAGAAAAATCCAGGTCACATATATTAAGAGCAACTACTGAACCTAAGTATATAATATGTAGTGGGAAATACATGAGCAAAATACAAACAGTAGCTGTTTTATGGAAGTGTATGAGATAACTAGCCCTCATTTTATTTTTATTTCTAATTTGAAACAAACATAGTATAACTAACTCTAGTTCAAACTTGCATTAGACTCTGTCATTAGTCCTAGTACATAAAAAAATCAGAATGCACTTCAACCAGACAAAGAGTCTACTGAGATTCAACCAGAATCTACTGAGGAAACATGCAGAAGAAACCAGAATGCTGGGTACACAAAATATGTCTGGTGGATGGAACAAAAACCTAGGACCAAGAACATGCTTCTATTTATACAGACATCTGTGGACACATGCAAATGTCAGGAAAGATAAGCAGTTATGTTATCTGTTGTTCATGAGCATTACCAACTGTACTTGTTCTTTCCCAAGTTAAAAAAAAATAAATATCAACATGGGGACTGGAGAGGAGGCTCAGCAGTTAAGAACACTGGATGTTCTTACAGAAGACCTGGGTTCAATTCTCAGCACCCATATAGTGACTAACAACCATCTGTCATTCCAGTTCTAGGGGATCCGACGCTCTCTTCTGACCTCTGAGGGCACTGCATGACATGGGTGCACTTACACATGTGCAGGCAATACACTCATACACATAAAATAAAAATAATAAATAAAATATTTTTTTAATGTCAGAATATGTTAAGAGTAAGTGAAACTTCTAGATGTAGTGGTACACACCTTTAATCCCAGCACTAGAGAGGCAGAGGCAGGTGTATTTGTGAGTTCAAAGCCAGCTTAGCCCACATAGTCACTCAGAGCTACGAAGTAAGACCATGACTCAAAAAAAAAAAAAAAAAAAAAAAAGAAAAAGAAAAATACTAGGTGAAACTGCTAATTGTTACTAAGAAGATGAAAAGAAGTTGTAAAACGAGACCCTTATAGAAGGTACTGTATTACATGGCATCATCTAGTACCTCCTGTCAATTTGTACTTTTTTTCCTCCATTATTTTGCTTTATATTGGCTGTGCTTCTAAAATTCCTCAAGTGTCCAACTTAAAAATGATTGAGACCCATATCCAGCTACATCACTTCATGAAGCTGCCTCAGCTACTTTAGAGCATTGTAGTTTTGGTTAAGAAGAAGCAAAACTTGGGGCTTGGTGGAGAAAGGAATGTGTGAGAAGCAACAGGAGCAGGAGGGATGTACCACTCATCATGAGTTTGTAAACAGTTGGAGAAAACATCTCATTGAACTTTAGGTTTCTTATAATCCTCTCCAACCATTTTCCATAATGAGAGCAAGTTGTGTTTCACTCACTAAATGCTACAGCTATTTACTAGCAAACCCAAGTAAGTTCAAGGTTATGAAAGTTCTGGCTAGCCCACAGAATTTAGATTGATTTTAACTACCAATCAGTCAAACAGTAATTTGATTGCCTGTTTGTCTGAATAGTTAAAATTTCTAATGTACATGGCAGGATGGGGGCCTAATGTCCCACCACCCACTTCTTTCTTTCTGATCCTTATCAATGACTAAGAAGATGCATACAGTAAGTCTAACTAAAAAGGTAAGAGTTTTAAGTTAAAAATGCTAAAGAGTGTTTAATACTATGGAAAAATAATAAAAATCTGTTGGAAAGATGTGCCATTCTTAAAATTACAATTAAAACTCACTCTCTTTATGCAAAGCAATTAAGACTACCACTCTAGGGTCAATGTCAGGAATAACAAGTCACCTTTACCTTGATTTAAGGTAGAAAGGTGGAAACCACTGAAATTCACTCCACAGATCTTAATGCCTCCTCTAAAGCTAAAATATTTGGTAAATCATATTTTCCTTCTCTAAATTATCTTAGACATAAGATAACTACATAACTGAGCCTAATTAAAAGTTAGACCTTACCTAAGATCCAGTATCAAAACTGCCAAATGGATTTCCCCCAGATCCAACTTCACCTATTGATTCTTGGAAATTTTATAAGCTTGAATTCCTGTGTGGAAGCTGGAAAACATTCCATAGCTAACACTAAGGAACCAAACACCAAACTTCAAGATGAAGTTTTCCTTACATATTGAAGTTTTTAATCTAAAACAGATACTGACAATGAATAAGAATAAATTACTCACACTGGGAAGGACATTAAGTATTTTGAGGGAGTAAGGTACCACACCGAGCTCTCAATGTTAGAATCAAAGCTTTTATTGTCTCTGTCTATCACATCTCCATGTTATCTACAGTACAATCCCCTGAGAAAATAGAAAGAGGAAATGAGTCCACATCCCATAAAATGAAACTATCTCTAAAATTCTAGATGTAATTTTCCACAGTTATAAAAAGATGCTTAAAAAGAAACAGTCATCAAAATAATACATGTGTTCATAGGATTTCACAGATCTTAACAGTCCTCACTGACCAAGCTACTGAGTGACACTAGTTAATGTAAATCATTATTTGCATCTTATAACACAGTATTAGTCAGACTTTCTATCATCATGACAAATACCTGAGAGAACAACTTAAGAGAAGGAAAGATTTATTTTGGGTTATAATTTCAGAACCTTTAATCCATGGTCTGATTGTACCATTGCTATGGGCCTGTGGTGAAGCAGAACATTATGACAAGAGCAGGATGTGGAACACAGTACTTAACTTACTGCAGTCAAAAAAAGAGAGAGGAGAGAGAGAGAGAGAGAGAGAGAGAGAGAGAGAGAGAGATTGGCCAGAGACAGTCTATATATATAGTCACATCTCCAGTCACATACTTCTCCTCTAGGCTCATCTCTAATCTTCCATCGCCTCCCCACAATGCTATCATATGATGAATCCATCAAGGGACTAATCCACTGACTACAACAGAGTCCTTTGTAATCCAGTCATCATTCAATGATGGCTCTTCAAGCTGAAGTTACTTTAAATCTGAATCAAAACAAATAACTTACATTTTATTATAAGTATATCTAGTATGTTTTATTATAATGTACTAGTCACTTTTCTGTTGCTGTGATAGAAACGCTGGCCCAAGCAAAGGAAGAGTTTATTTGAGCTTACAGTTCCAGGGATCATGGCAGGGAGGCATGGTGGCTAGAATTGGCTGGAGCAGGAGCAGCAGAAGCTAAGCGTTCACATCATCAGGCAGATACAGGAAGCAAGAAGCAACTGGAGATCTAGCAAGGTTTAAGAACTCTCTAAGTCCACCTCCAGTGCTGTGCTTCCTCCAGGATAGTCACACCTCCTAAAACCTCCCAAAACAGCTCCATCATCTGGGGATAAAATGTCCAAACACTTGGAGCCTATGGGGGACATTTTCATTCAGACCATCACATTCCACCCCCTGGCCCCCATGGGCTCATGATCATATAAAATGCAAAATGCATTTAGTCCAACTTTAAAAGTCCCCATAGTCATTATCAGTCTCAATACTAATCAAACATCCACAGTCCAAAGTGGACTCAGATAAATATCTTAACTGTAAGCCTCTATAAAATCAAAAGATAAATTACATACTCCCAACATACAGTAGAACCACATACACATTACCATCCCAAAAGGGAGGAATGGAGGCATAGTAAGGAAATACTGGACCAAACCAAGACCAATAACCAGCAGGGCAAACACCAAATCCAGTAGCTCCACATCCAACTTCTGGGACTTTACTTCCAAAGAGCTTAGGTGGCTCAGCCTCTCTAGCTTTGCTGCGTGCAACACACATCTCTCTCTTGTGCTGGTAACTACTCCCTGTGTGCAGATCTTCTTGGCAGATGCCTCACAGCTCCAGCATCACAAACTTCTTGGGATCTCCATTGCCAACCAGGCTTCACCTTCATAGCTTCACGCAATGGCCTATCAGGGCCTTCTCTAGGCAGGGGAACCCCTGCTTCATGCTGCCTGGCCTCCGAGGCTCTCTGAAACCTCAGAGGAAGACTTGATGACCCTTTCACTCTTCCATCTTTCATGCCTCTAAAGACAGCACCAGGTGAATGCCAAGTTTGACTGCAAGTTTGGGATGGACTCGAGCCTTCTTTATCCATTTTAGAAGCTTTTCTCTTCAGTGGTCTCTGCAGCATTTTCCTTTCATAAATTGGAGGCTTAACTGGGTGTGGTCTTGCCCTGGAGGCACTCTCTCCATTGTTTAAGTTTGAATCTCTAGGCCCCTCCTTAATCACTTTAATCTCCTTAATCACTTTAATCTCCTTATCAATGGGATCCTCTCCATCACATGCCAGGGCTCCAACATTTATCTTCCTAGTGCTCTTTTTCAATCCAAACTGTATTACTTTCTGCCCCATTTTCTCTCTTTCACTGTAGATCTGCATAATATTCATCATTAATAGCCATGTCACTCTTTCTACATTAGGCTGTCTTGACATTTCTTCTGCCAAAGAAATTAGTCCATTACTTTTCAACTTAGCCTCAGGCAAGCTTTTTGTTCTAGGGCAGACTCCAGCCAGACTCTTTGCCAAAATATCCCAAGGGCTGCCTAAGTCCTTATTTCCCTCTGGAACTACATTGTTCTCAGCACTGCTTTCTTCCAGGTGTTTACTAGAAAGGCCTGTTAAGCTCTGCTTACAGCAATCAACCACTTTTCTAGCCCAAATTTCCGAAGTCTTCCACATTCCTCCAAAACCCCACATGGTCAGGTTCTCCATAGTCAACAGCCCACTCTCTGGTACCAATTACTGTATTAAAGTTTGTTTATTCATTACTGTGATAAAACACTTTGACCGCTACCAACTTGAGGAGGAAAGAGTTTATTTATCTTACATCTCCCGGGTCACAGTTCATCAGGGAGCCAAGGCAGGAACTCAGGGCAGGAACCTGGAGGCAGGAGCTGGAACACAGGCCATGGAGGAACACTGCTTACTGGTTCACTCCCCAAGTTGGTAGCAGTCAGACTGTTTTGTCACAGCAATGAAGAAACAAACAAGGACATATAAGTATTTCAAGTAACCAAAATAAAGATTAAGGAAGCACCTGTCAAGTGAAAACACCGCATGAAGCTACATTAGCTAGTCTGGCATTATATTGGGTGGGAAGAAGCTAAACTGAATTGTTAGACATGAGGAGGTCACATAAGGTACTTAGCTCCTTGATTAAAATTACAGGACATGGAGATATTTTAAAAATCATGAATGTGCAAAGTATGTATCCTTATATTTACAGACAAATATCCCAGTCACCACTCATCAAAGAAGCTAATATTACACCAGTTGGAGACTATTACCAAGTACCACAACTGGTCACACACAGACATTGTTGATGAATTTCCCAGACCTAAGCAATACATCTACAATGCAACCTCTACACCTAAAGCACATGAAACATAGAACAAGGGTAAAGAAGAGGACACTAAGGAATCTCTTCTCTTATTAATGAAGTTCCCTCATGAAACAGAGGGACAGGAACACAAAGGATTACAAACGGCCAAACGTAGAGATTAAGAGTCTGCAAAATGCTGGTCCTTGGACAGGACTCCTATCTTAAACTTCACCCAGCCAGTGCTCAGGGACCATTGAAGAAGAGGGGCAGAAAAATTGTAAGAATCAGAGAAGAAGTGCATGACCATAAGGAAACAAAGTCCTACAAGCTCCTGGGACCCTTCTCATATGATTCTATGGTAATGGTGTCAGTATACACAAGTTCCATGCAAACTCAGGCTGAAAGAAACCCAGCACAGAACTGGGGAAATGAGCAGCAGACCCAATCTTAGCTGAAGAAACATTGGCAAATGATTCCTGCTAAGTATGGAAAAGCTGAGCTTCCTAAAACAATAGACTCTAGATAGCATGACTAGACCTCAATGGATGGACTTTCACTGGGGAATGTCTGGGGACACTGACTTGACACAGTGGGCCTTAACACTGATGACAAAGTATATCAGTTCCAGTGGGGAGCTATGGGATGGTGCCAGCGGGGATGGGACTATAAGTATGATTAAGATTATTTGAGATATTCTGTATGAAATACACAAAAATTCAATAAAAACAAATTTTAAAAAGGAAATCATGGAACCTAGCTTGTACATTTGTACACACACACAAGTTCACTTCACAAACAAGAATACCAATGACCTCTTTAAAATATTTCCACCTATTTAAAATATGTAGCCATTTTTAAAATTTTATTTATTATTTTTAAATTTTATGTGTATGCATGTATTGCCTGCATGTAGGTAAGTGCACCCATGTTGTGCAATGCCCACAGAGGTCAGAGGAGGTTGTCAGATCTCCTGGGACTGGAGTTAAGGACAGTTGTTAGCTGCCATGTGGGTGCTGGGATTCGAACCCGGGTCTTCTGCAAGAACAATCAGTGTTCTTAACCACTGAACCATCTCTCCAGCCCTAAAATACATAGCCTTTATTTGGAGGGTAAATAATGTACTCCTTGAACTAAATGTTCATTTATTTCCTTGATGAATTTTTTATTATAGCTAGCAGCACTCTTTCCATGTTTGAGTCTAATTTTTTTCTAATTTTTTATTGAGTTTTTGGGCATTTCATTTAATATATCTTAATTCAAATTTAGATCACCCCCCTCCCCAAATCTTACCCACCCATAGCACCCCCATGAGATTTCATCCATTCTGTCATATATGTTAAGTCCTATCTGGTCAAGCATTTGTCCCCACATGTCCCTCAGTACAAGCTCATCCACTGGAGTCGATCCAGCCTATCTAGAGTCACTCCCCTAAATAAGATCTACTCTCTCACCCTGCAGTAATCAACTACCAGCAGTTTTAGGGTTGGAGCCTGCTGCCCAGTGAGTCTAATTTTTTAAATAAAAGGGTCTTATGTTTGACTAAAAAATACCTGGATGCTGAAATTTTCTAGATACAAATGTTATTTTTTAAACCACTGCATTACTTTTCTCATTCTGAAGATAAAATACATAACAAAACCAACTTAAGGAGGGAAGGGTTTATTTTGGATCACAGCTTGAGGGTACAGTCCATCATGGTGAGGAACTTGTGAGCATAGGAGCATAAAGTAGCTTCTCACATTGCATCTGCAGTCAGGAGGCAAAGAGAAATGAATGCCAGTGCTAAGCTCACCTTCTGCATTATTTTTTTAATTGTTTTATGAGGGATACTGGGTTTGCCACATGTGAGTCACAGCCCACCTGTGGAGTAGGTTCTCTCCTACCACTCTTCCATGACTTCTGGGAATAGAACTCAGGTTCCCAGGGTTGGGTAGTGGAGCTGAGCCATAAGCCATCTTGCCATCCCTTGTTTCAATTTAGTTTTGGTCTTTTTGAGACAGGGTCTCCCTTGTAGCCCCAACAGGTCTGGAACTCGCTATATAGACTAGGCTGGTCTCAATCTCACAGGTATCCACCTGCCTCTGCCTTAGTCTGTCTCCTGAGTCTTGGGACTAAAGGGGTTGTTCTACCACAACAACCTTCAATTTGCTTTTATTTTATTCTTTTGGTACTTAGGGGTGGAGCGTTGGGCCAAACACATATATGTCAGGTGATGTACCAGTGTTCTGCATCTCAAACTCTTCTTCCCTTCCTTCCTTCCTTCTTTCCTTCCTATCCTTCTTTCCTTCCTTCCCTCCTTCCTTCCTTCCTATCCTTCTTTCCTTCTTGCTTCTTTTCTTGTTTCCTGGTCTCTAGACTAGAACCCAGAGTGCCACACATACTAAGCAAGGGCTCTACTGATGAGCTGCATACTCAAACCCAAGGCTTGGTTGTACTTTTCAAGTAAATATCTCACAAAGTTGTCCAGGTTGGCCTTGAACTTGAGGTCCTCCTTGCTCAGCCTCCTAAGTAGATGGAACCACAGTCCTATGCTGAGGCTGCTTTTGCATTATCAAAATTCTAAAAAAAATCTGGATATAAAAGTTCACAGCTGTCATACCAGTTCTAACAGGATAATGCAGGAGGATTTCTGGGAATTTGAGAAAAGCCTAGTCTTCACAGTGAGGTCTAGGCTAGCAATGGCTATAGTGTCAGATACTGTTGCAAAAACTTAAATGAAAAAAAAAAAGACAAGAAAAGAGAAATAACATGAATAAAAACTTGAATTTACAACAGTCAGGGCTCAACTCAGAGATATAGCATTTACCTCATATATAACAAGGATGCTTTTTTCATTTATTTAATTTGTTGTGGTAGATGCTCATGTAACCCAAGCTGGCCTTGAATCCCCTATGTTACTAGAATTACCTTAAACTTTTCCGTATGTCTCACTATGTAGCTCCATCTGTCCTAGAACTCACTCCACCTTCTCTTTTTTAATCAACCTAGACTCTAGCCAATGGGTAGGCAGTGCCATCCACATTCAGAGTGTGTCTCCTCTACTCAGTTAAACTTTTCTGGAAATCCCCTAGCAGATATACCCAGAGGTGTGTTTCCATGGTGATTCTAAATTCAGTCAAGCTGACAATGAAGATTAACCATAACAGCTCTACCCTTTGTTAACTTGACATCCAAGCACAAACCTTTAAACTGTAGTATTACTCTTGGTCCCTAAGTCTCATTTTCATTTAATAATACAAACAGATTTAACCCATATCTAAAAGTCCTAAGAGTCTTTAAGAATCCTCACACTATTCTAAAGTCCAAAACCCAGATCTCTTCGGAAACCCAAGGCAATCTCTTAACTATGAGCCCGTATAATATAAAAAATCAAGGAGGCTGGAGAGACGGCTCAGTGGTTGAAGGCACCAACTGCTCTTGCAGAGGATGCAGGTTCATTTCCCAGCACCCACAGAGCAGCTAACAACCATCCCTAACTAAGAACCCCACTATCTTCTTCTTGCCTCTATTGGCATTGCATGTATGAGTGCATTTACACACACACAGGCAAAACACTCATACACACAAAAAGAAAGAAAATTTTTAAAAATCAAGTTACATACTTCCAATATAGACTGGCATAGACTAAACACTCTCAATGTAAATAAGAGGAATGGGAAGATAGCAAGGAAAGACCATACCAAAGCAAAACTAAAATCCAGTAGGGAAAATACAAAATCTTGCAGCTCCATAGCTAGGATTTTGGACTTATGATGGAATCATGTCAACCCCACTAGCCTTGGGAAGGCCCTCCTGCTGCCCCCAGGACACACAGCTCCTCCCCACTTGGGCCAGATCGGCTCTGTGCCTGAAGCTTTCCTCAGCAGATGTACCACAGTCCTGGCATCTTCAATATCATGGGGCCTCCGTTACAATTTAAGCTTCACCTTCACATCTTTATGCAGTAGCCTCTCAGAGTCATCCTGCAGGGAATCTGACCTGCCACACATTGCCTGGTCTCAATGGCTCTCTGCAACCTTGTCACAAGCGAATATGATCCCCTTACTCTTTCATCTTTGATACCTGCAAAACAATACCACCTAGACAATGCTGCCAAGGTCTGCTGCCAGCTCCAGATGTAGCCTGGCCTCATCAGATGACAGCTACAGACACCTCTGTGTGACTTCAAGTCCAATTTGGGGAGACACATTCCTAACAGGTGTTTTTGCACATGGAACCCCTTCAGTGGCACTCTCATTGCAGTCTTTCTTTTTTCAAATGTGTTTGCATTTGTTACCAGCTAGAGCCTTCAGTGAAGGAGATCTTGCCTTCAGGGCACCTTTCCTATCCATTATCCTTTTTTTAAAATAAATAATTTATTGAGAATTTCATACATGCATATAAGGTGTTTTGATCAAACCCATGCCCATGCCCTCCCCTCCAACTCCTCCCACATCTCCCCATCACTTTTTTGATAACTTCATGTCTCTTTCTTCTTCTTTGGTTTATTTACTTTTTTATGAGACTTTTTGCTACTCTAACACTCCCCACTCTGAAGAGGTAACCCTAAAATCTTTTAAGGATTAGATACAAGCTCCCAAATACTTTAGATATTTTTGGCCTTTGGAACGGAGTGTGTTGCTAAGGGGTCCAAGGACATTTTGACTTTTAGACAAGAAACTGACTACTTTTCTTTGGGGTCTTTTTACCCTAACTGCCTAGCCAATTCCTACCTCCTATTCTTATCACACCTTCCTCTGAAGAGATTATCCAAATTGCCATTGGGGTATATGGACGCAGACCACTCTGGCTTCTTCCATGCTGAACACAGGGTGAGGCAATTGGAGTACCCCTTCAGCGGGTCAATCGAAAACACTCTCAAATTGCCTAATTCTTATCTCTAAGGGGAAAAGAAAGCCTTGAATCATGAATAGGAAATGTGAAGGAGAACTAAAGGCAAGAGTAATTAGCATTACAAGTTCTAGATAGGGAACTAGAAATAATAACATGGCAACTTTCAAATGTTCATATGAGAGTCCATTGGAATTTCTTGACAAGGGCTTCCAAAAGCATCCCTCTATTGGGTTCCTCCTCATTTTTCTTTGTCTTTCAAGGCTGGACTCTAGAGTGATGGATTCAGGATTTCCTTTCAGGTATTTTGATATCTGTTGGAGCAGTTAGAATCAGTGTCAGTTCCCTCTCAGAGACTTCTAGATAGGAGAAGAAAACAAATTTATCCATCATTTTAGAACAATAGCTGGTTGTCTCCCTTAGCGACAGGTGGGCGCTACAGTAATGGAGACAAAGATTTGAAGTCTTACATCTGAACAGCACTTTCTGATTAAGAACAAAATCATCAATGAAAAATAATTGTCTAAATAATGGCCAACAACTCAAAAGAAGGTATCTCCTATCTGGAATTGCTGCTTGTTATGTAGCCTTTAGCTATGCATATGGACTCCTAAGAAATTATATTGGCCCCTTTAATCTTTGGTTATACTTTCCTTTTGGGTGTTTAAGGCCATACATTTGGCCAAATAAACTGATTTATTTTTACCCTTAAGGTCATTTGAGGATCTGTTCCTCAGGGGTCACATGGGCTTGGGAGGAGCTCCTGACTCCTTTCTTTTACTAGTTCCATCTATGTAAAGATAAGTCAAAGGTCCTTCTCAATCATGGCTGGCTTCACTTGGAAGCACGGGGGAAATGTTTCCTCTGTGTTGACCCTTCTCTTTGTAGACTGGACACTGGTTCAAGTCCATTTGGTGGGTTGTTCCTCCCTGAACAAGAGGACAGGTGACTCACCACAGTTACAGGACATTTTGAGAGATGTTCCATAGTCCCCTGGAACTTAGTCAACTTTGGAGGGCAAGGGGCAAAAACTATCCTTTAAGCCCTTCTGACCACAGTATAGGCCTCAAATGATGGCTGTTAACATCCAAGAAGGTTAGTTCCACCAGCCTGCTACTTTTAATCATCATGTGCTATGTAGATAAGGCTTGGGTAAAAAAACAAATATTCTCAGATAAATCTTGACTAGATATATATTTTGTTCCTTAAACTACTTGACTAAACTATGACCTTAGAAATTTTTAAATTACGTGTATAGTATTTTTGTCTCCATAACAAACATAAACAGACCTTCATCACTTGCTTAGGTTTTCTCATTTTTTCTATTTGGAAAATATTTCCATCCCCATATCCTTTTAGCATCTTTTACATTCTCATTTTCCTTTTTTTAAATAATTATGAGACATAATAGCATTAACAAATAAATTTTCCATCTGTTGTGAGACTTCTTTTCCTGGGGATGCTAAGCAATGCTTTTAAGGTTCTACTGTTAAGCCAATGTTTGATTAAAGTTTTACTGGGGAACCAATGGATTTATTGAGCTTACTTACCAAGGTAACTGAGGGGTTCCTGAGGTGTATGAATGACCTGATGGTATACACACTGGAAAGCCTTTACCCAGCATGGGTCATGCCTTCTCTTCCTAGCCTTCCCCAGATTGTATCCTTTAGCCCTCCCCAAATCCAGGAGGCCATGTGTGATTAGGGTCAAATTACATACAGTTGGTTGGGAAGAGTGGCTGGATAATCTAGTAAGGATCCAATGACCCTGCTTGGCCCTCCTTTAATGACTGAAAACAACTGTCAACAAGCCCAATTGTGACAATGTTTAGTGATCAGGCTCAGCTGAAGTCATGATGATGGTAGTTATTTCATGCAGAAGGGACTGCTGTATAGCATCATATCTTTATTATTGGAGAAGTGCAAGGCTTCTCTTCAATGGTGTTTATCTCTTTAACAATGACAGCAGGTTTTTATGAAGCTTTCTTGTCTAAAGCTCTCATTCCTCACCATACTGCTCCACTTTCTGCTCTCTCTTCACTGTAAACCTGGATGAAAACAGTGATGAGCAACTATCCCGCAGCCTGGATAATACACTGTCTTGAAATTCTCTCTGCCAAACATATTTGTCCATTATATGTGAATTCAGCCTCATTCAAATTTTCAGGACATGGGCAGAATGCAGCATGTTCCTTTCTTTGAGAATGTAACAACAGAGTCTTTGTCTTCCTAAACCTCATGAGCCAGGGCTCCACTGTCATCTCTTTCAGCATTCTGGTCTTCCAAACTCCTCATGGGCCATTATACACTACTTACAGCATTCTAGGACTTCTCTAACATAAATCTCCAAACTCTTCCACATTTCCTCCACAAACCAGTTCAAAGGGCCAGCCATGTGGTCAGGTTTACCACTGTAATGGCCCCAGTTCTGAAAATAACTTTTCTCTGTTAGTTACTTTCCTCATTGTGATAACAAAGTGACTGACATAAGTAACTGAAGAAGTGTTCATATTGGCTCATAGTTTGAGGGCCATCAGGGAGAAAGGTATAGAAGCAGCAGCATGAGGCATCTGGCCATATTGCATCAGGATTCAGGAAGTGAGTGAGAGAGACGAATGCTGATATCAGCTTACTTTATCCTTTTTATTAAGTCCAGGACACAAGCCCATGGGTTGGTGCTGCCCACATTCAGGATGTGTCTTCCATCCTCAGTTAAACTTTCACAGATGCACTCAGAGGCATGGGTTCCATAGTGACTCTCAGTTCAGTACAGCTGACGATGAAGACGAATTATCACAGCCACCATTATCTGTTTTGTGAATAAAGGACTACAGGTTTACTATTTCTGCTGGAAGAGCTACGAATGAAAATAATTCTGATGTTTGAGTAGCTCATCCTAGGAAGAAGAAACCCAGGCATTTGAGTTAACTCAAGTAAAGGAAAGATTATTTTTCATGACTCCCTCATCTGCAGAGCAGAGTTGTATCTTTTCCAGTATCTCCAAATCCATTGTATAATTATATGGCTTGATTCTTGCATATCTATGAGGTGGATCAAACTGGGTTTAATACGATCTCCAATTTACACGTGAATATACTGAGATTCAAAGAAGTTAGATGATTTGTGCAAGGTTGTGTACAGTTTTAAGGTAGAAGAAGGATCAACCCAGATCTCTACTCATTTGATTTTTCTTCTATTAAAACTCTTCATTTATAAGCAACATCAAGGGCAGCCTCTCTCAAATGTGCTTAAGAAATATAAGAACAGTGATTACCATTTCCGTGGATTCACCCCTCTTTTTTCCTCAGAATAAGCAATTTCCAGCTCCTAGCAAACATAGATGATCTCTGACAAAGTTTTCCCATAGATGCCTTGAACTTTTCAAAGGAGATAGCTATTGCTACATGGAGGTATGAGGAGCTTTGGGTTTTATCTTCCTGTATCCCAGTTTGATCTATTAAATTTTGAACTCAATGCTTCTCTGAAGGTGTTTAAGATTCAGTGCTCAAATCCCAAATTTCTCGAGGGTCAGCAAGTCAAATTCATTTACACTTTTATCCCCGAGTTCCTTTCCTTTTTAGTCTCACTTTTATATGAAAAGCAATAAATCAGTGACCCATGCTGTTCACTCAGAGACTCTTTGGTCTGTACTTTAATCACTTCTTATCTGAGACTTCACTGTAGGGCATCATGCTGAGAATAAATATTACACAACTATTTACTTCTTACCAGACTTTTCTAGCAATTTCAATCACTAAGACACCTAAAAAGTTAGAGGATGGAGTTAGAATTCAAAAAATAGAATCTGAATGTGAGTTTCACTTTGGTTTTCTGCTCTGTCTAAAACAGAAACAGTTCAATACTTAAGTGTGCTAGCAGCTATAAAATCATAAGTCTAAATCTGCTCCTACTTGGAAGGCAAATAAGGTCAAGGATGTAGGACTGTAAAAGATGGGAAAAATGTACTTGAGATTTTGTAGAAAACAAAGTTCATAAGCAGCTATCAAATGGGTGAAAGAAAACAAAGTTCAATTTATAATCACACAGTGGAAGAGTGTATAGTCACTAAAGACAGTAGTAAAAATCTATGTCTGCTGATATGAAATGTTGGCAACATTTACAGAATTGTGTGTAATGAATCCATCTAGAACATTAGCCATGCATTAAAAAAATCTAGAAAGCGTAATTCTCTTTTTTAAGATTTATTTTTACTTACGTGTGTGTGTGTGTGTGTGTGTGTGTGTGTGTGTGTGTGTGTCTATGCCACATTCGTGAGTGCCTGTGAAGGCTAGAAGAGAATGTTAGGTTCCTTGAAAACAGAGTTACAGGAAGTTGTGTGCCACTCAAAATGGATGCTGGGAACCAAACCCCAGTTTTCTACAAGAGCAGGAATTGTTCTTCACTATGGAACCATCTCTCCAGCTTCTAATTCTCTTTTAAGTAAAGGAATTATATATTATTTCCATCTCAAATTTTATTTATAACTCCTATTTATTTAATGAATTAAAATTTTCTTTATAATGATAGAAAAACTGAAGTCTGTCTGTGGAAAGTTAACTAGAACAAA
>NW_008356458.1:2736998-2762691 GCF_000622305.1 Nannospalax galili
CCATCTTACAAATGTCTGCAGAATTACAGAGTGAAACAAATGGACAATAACAGACCCCACAGCACAAAATGAAACACTATTCCTGAGGAGGAATTTTAACTTGATGCATGTAAGCAAATATTCAAGAAATTATAAATAAATGACCAATAAAGGTAACCCCAACCTTTTCAGCAACTTATTTTCTTGGTTAGCTTTATTTGCTTTGGGAGGAAACAGGTGTCTTAGTGATTAGAGGTCAGACTTGGAGTCAGAGATTTTGATTATTAGCCTCTCCTACTAATTGTGTGACATTGTTATCTCTCTTGAGACTTCTGTATTAAGAATGAGGAAAATTCATACCTAATTCATGAAGTTATGGGAATTTCCCAAGAAAATGTATATTTTAAAAAATTGTAGCATTAAGTTAGAATTCAAAAAATAGAATCTGAATGTGAGTTTCACTTTGGTTTTTCTGCTCTGTCTAAAACAGAAATAAATATATGTTTATGAATATTATTGGCTATATTAATTTTCCCTTAATTTCATGAATGGTATTGTCCCCCTGGTTGTTCTTTTCTAGGAATTCAGTATCACCATTTTCAGGGAAGGAATTCAACATCACCACTACTAGCATTCCTTTTATTGCACATTAAACTTTGATGCCCCATCATTAGTTGCTCTTTTACTTCACACACACAATTTTCTAGATGCCCCTGCTCTCATGTTTTGATGGACATCTGTGTGTGAATGATTGTCAAATCTCTATTTCATGCCTTTATATTTCCAGCTGTCAACATCTTCACCTGTTGATCCACAAACACCTCAAATTTAACATTTGCAAAACTAAAGTCATTGTTTACCGATTTTCTTCCACGCCTCCCAACTCAAGTCCACTCAGTCTCCTACAATTTTCATCCAGTTTAAATTCAGACCAAATTAGAAGCATTGGTGAAAGCCTCAACTCCTTCACACTTCAGATTTAAAGCAGCTTTCCACTGAGACTGTCCTCTCTGTCTTATCTTGGGGTAACAAGGTCTCTTCAGATGTCATCCTCTTTGTATTCAATCCCTCCTCTACATCACTGCCTTTATCAACCTAAGAACCAACTCTGATCACCCCGCCGCCCTTTGAATAGGTCATTATCACATTTTCTATTCTTGCTATCAGAGGTCTTCACAATGTGACTATAACCCATCTTCTAGGCATTGCTGTCTTAACATGCATACAACCTCTGTCCTAGGCACAATGGGTTCTTCACTGGTTCTTACTGCCTTGGGCCCTTCCATCACCTTATTCTGATCCTGCTGCCTAGAATTTCCCTCATATACTTCTCAACTGGAAAACTTGTTTCAAGGCCTGGATGACATGACATCTTTCTACAAGTGTGCAAAGAAAATTTTATTTCTTCAGGGGGCCCATTGCCCTTGTGTTCTTAACTCCTCCAGCATTGCAGGTCAGGCTCTGGATCTGAGGACGAGCCCTCATATACCACCAAATATCCAAGGCATTTAGTTAATCAATAAATACAGAGTACAACAGAAATGTCTTCACAGCAGCAGCAACTCATACAATACACCTTCAGTTTTTCCCTTGTTCTTTATTTTCCAAGTATACAACTCCACCATCCATTCAAATACATGTAATTATCTTTAAAAAAAAAAAAAAAAAAAAAAAGTCTGAAGTGCTGGGTCTAGGCCTAGGTGGACTGGGTCTGGATGGACAGCCTGACTCCACAATGGTGCAAATATCAGGTGTGGGTAAAGCTGAGTCTTCCCGGCATAAGTAAATCTTTAAAAAAAAAAAAAAAAAAACAAGCTACCATCTTGCTACAGTGCCATCTTTATATACTTTGACTGACATCACTAACCAGCTATGAGCTTGCTTTTAAAAAGATATATTTATTTTTATTCATGCACATATGTATGAGTGTATATATGTGCACCGTATGCATGTAGGTGTCTCTGGAGCTACAAGAGGGTATTTGGTCCCCTGGAATTGGAGTAATAGGTGTTTGCGACCTGTTTTGTACTGGCACTAGTAACCAAACTCAGGTTCTCTGCAAGAGCAGCAAGTATTCTTAGCTGCTGAGCCATGTCTCCAGCCCCACAGCTTGCTTTTAACACAAACAAATCTTCCTGGTTCTTAAAGCTCAGCCACCGTACAGGCATATCCTCAGGGACAGGAAAATCTGAGCCATGTCACAAAGTTCCTGGATAGTGTCTTGCCTGCAGATTTCTAGGCACAGAAAGTATACCTTCCATACCACTCGTATAATGACTGAATTTTATATCATAATTTATATATTGATATCTCTGTCTTTACCACTGAATTGTAAGCTTTCTGAATTCAAAGGCTGTATATCCTTATAGTTATACATTCAGTGACAACCCCAGGATTTTTGATACCTAGTTGGTCACAATAAATTTTGCTGGATGAGAAAATTAAATGTATGCTTCAAAATTGGGGTTTCTGAAAATGTTGTTCATTCTCACAATCTGTGATTCTAGGCTTCTATAATTTGGTGAAGAATGTATACTTTACAAAAAAAGATTTTTAGAGGTAATCTTAGGCAGCAAAATGACAGATATTTGTGATGGCTTTATACAACCATGACCTGAAATTCCATCCTCTGTGCCTACTCTGTGAGGAAAATAATCATGATGCTGCCTGGCCACCTGGATTCATAATTACACCTATGGGAAACTCAAGGCCAAAGAGCCAGCCACAAGGAAGTAAGGGTCCCTCTCTCACTTCAGATTCAGGTGAAGATGTCTGGAGATTTCCAGACTGCTACAAAGAGATGTTTGATGACTTTGAGGTAGGACATTCTACCTGGACCAACTAGACTCTTGGTCTTAGATTTATCAAGTCCCTCTACTTGTAATGTCAGAAAAAAGTTCATAGTTTGGTGACAGACACATCTAGATTCTAACTCTGACTCTACTGTGTACTACTCCTATGACCATGTCAAGCTGCTGAAACAACATGAACATCTGTTTTCTCATGAATAAGATGAGGAATTAGTATGAGGTCTTCAGAATAAGAGTCTTCTGTACCTAACATATGTGGGGTAATCAGTAGCTGATAATGAATAGGAAATAACTGAGTCAGAACGTAGTTTGTGGGAAAATAACAGACCAGGCGCCAGATAAGCAGCAACCCTGAGCTAGCCACATAATCATCAAGTAGTAGCTTCCACTGCTATAAATTCAAGGACTTAGCCTTGACTATTATTTTTTTTTCATCCATCACCTAACACTCTAGATTCAACACATCTAGCTTTAGTTCCAGGCTCCAAAATTTAAGGAATAACATAATTTTAGACAAGGAACAACAGAGACGTCTTTCTTCTCAGCTATAACTGCTGAAAAGGGTTTGAGACGAAACACATTGTAGTTGTTCTATTGAGGAAGTGCTTGGTGGGGAGAATGAGGTGTTGTCAAATTTCTATGGCAAGCATGACCAGGAAGGCAGCACCACAGACAGGAAAGACCCGGGAACTGGCAGCCATGAGACCGCTGCTCTGGTCTCCGCCACATCGTAGCATTCTGACCAAACATGAAGTCACTTCACCAACTATTCGAACAATGTGGAAATGGACTCCATAATCTCTGATCTTCTCTGGTCTGTTGAATACACAGAGTTAGAGAAAGTGCAGAACTGCTAGGCAGAGAAGACATCAGTCCAAGATTCAAATAGCTGACCCATGTGGTGAGGCTATCCCTAGGGTGTGGGTTGCTCCCTCCTGTTATGCTGACATTTTTTCAGATCAAATCTGTTTTCTAAAAGCTCTGCCTTCCTGCCTTAACTTACCAGAATGACTGAAAATGCCTATTGATAAATAGAATACAAGGCTTTGGAGGAAGCAATAACCATGTTCAAAGACTGCATCAATTTCCTTTTACTATATTACTTTCTGAAAGTTTTTTTAAAATCCCACTTATGAGGAAATTAACTTTATAGATCACTTCGCCACACTGGAAGAGACAGGATAAACAGAATTTTCTTTTAAAATGGCATCGAGATGCTATAATTTCACTCTTCAGAAAATTATAAAAACATGCATATGGCCATTCAATTTCATATTAGAGGGAGGAATTTTCCAGTATCTTGAAGATTAGGGGAAGATAATGAGTTCAGTCTGGTACAAATAGTGTATGAAGCACAATGTTGCTCTCCTTCCTATAAATACAAGCTACAAATCTCATTAATCAGACTTCATTTCCTCCCTTTGTGAATCTAAGATTTTAATTGTTTTGAGCCCTTCCCTGTTTATTTCTTGATGCAGTTTTATACAGCAGCCAGCCACCTCTTTCCTTCTCTGAGAAATGCATTAGTACTGTTCCACAGGACTAAATAATATATTTTTAATTATGGGAAAAAAGAGGGCACCAACTCTGAAGCTCAGGGACCTAAAAATAGGCTTGCCTGAAAGGGCATCGATTTACTCATTAAAACTAATGTTAATTAGCTTTGGCTTTTACAACCAAGAAATTAAATCCCAATATTCCATTCTTAGGAATATCTATGTACAAAAATATCAATATGTTGACTTGAAAATTATACCTATTATTGTCTAATAGCAAGTAAAAGATAAAAACAGAAATTTCAGTGTTTAGCCACTAGAAGGCAATTGTGTGTGTTTCATGCATGCATGTGGAGACCAGAGGATAACATTTGCTGTCTTCTTCTAAGGGCTCTCCAGTTTAGTTGTTTAGACAGAGGCGCTCACTAAACCTAGAGCTCACCATTTCAGCTAGCAAGCCAGGATTTGCTTGTCTCAGTCCCTCCTGCCCCAGCAGAAGGGTTAGAAAACCACACTATTGTGCCCAACTTTTATGTGGATGCTGAGAATCTAGTTTTAACAAACTAAACGCTAAGTAAGTATGGCTTCTAGCAAGCCTGCATCCACAGCAGGAAAGAGACCTTAGACCACCCATAGACAAGGAGCTAATAGGAGGTAACCTAGAAAGATGGCAGCTACATCTTGGTGGCTAGGATAGAGTTAGCGCTCTCCCATGGTAAAGCTAAAAGTTGATCATGTAAATATGATAACAAAGAGAGCTTGATATAATTACACCACATGAGACCCTACAAGGTCTGAGGGCAGGAACACTGGCCAAGTGACTAAGAGCTAACAGACAAAGTCAAAGCCAGAGTCAGAGATGAACAGAGGGGAGATTTCAAGCACACCTAACTGAGTGCACAGCATATGAACAGGGCATGTTCTTCCTTTGGTAGAGCCGGGAGACATGTACAGAGTGTGTGGGCCTTCCACTGTATTAGCAAATGTAAAAGAATATTAACCTATCTCAACATAGATTACCTCAGCCATTTGTTTAGTTTCCCTATAAAATCTAGACAAAGAAAATTCAGTGGCTTTTCCTGCCCTTGGAAAGCCCTCCTAACTCTTAGATGTTTCCTTTAATTTAAGTTTACCTTAATTTCTCACTTTTCCTGAACTTCCCACTTTTCTGTAATAATTCTCAGTAAAGACTTCTATTTTGTAGCATTAATTTTCTGTGAGGTGAGACAAGAAACCCAGAGCCACTGTCCCGGGTTGACCTATGGTAACCATGAGTGTCTGGCACCTCTGAACCCTCGGTCATCTCAAGTGGACCTGGAAAGGTCCTGCCACCCTCAAAAACCCTGCATCACTACCGCACTCATAACTGAGATTCTGAGCAAGTAATTTAGTTCCTTTAGCCCTAATTTTTCTCATCTGTAAACAGTTTTAAAGCAATTAAAGATCATCTCAATGAGAATGCCTTATTCATCTGTCATATGAAACTAAATACCTTAGTGCAAAAAGAAAACCACTTTTCCCATGTTTCATAAAAAGTTTGGAGATAGTCCTAAGCTACGCTGTAAAATAGAATAGCTATTAGCCTCATATAGCTGTTTGGATTTTAAATGATCAAAATTTAAATATAATAAACTCAATGCTTCTGTTATACCAGCCATGTTTCAAATGTCCTAATAACTGTCTGGTCAGTGGACAGTATGGATAGAGAGCATTTCCACCATCACAGGAAATTCTGTTGGGCAGGACTGGTAGGAAGTGACAGGAAAGGCACTAAGAGAAAGGTTTTATTCTTTCAACTGAGTATTCCAGCTGACATCAATCCATTCATGAAAAACCATGGGATCAGTTATTCAACCACTTACAAATCTGCCCACTCTTTTACTGCTAATCTGCCAGAACCTGCCTCCTTTGGCTTTCATATTCATAAGAATGTCATGTGATGTTAGCAACCATAATTAATTCTCTGAACCAAGTGCTCAGTGTATGTTGTAACCAGCATCTGTAACTCTGTTAAAAGAAGTATAGAAGTGTCTCCTGTGATGACCACTTATTATGAAACCCATGTCAGCACCTGGTGCCCTTTTCTAAGGATGCACAAACCATCTCTAGAATTGCAACTTCCACAGACGTAATGGTCAGTGGCCAACAGCAATGCTGATCAAGCTCCTTTCACGAAAACAAAAATTCAGAATATATTATTTTTATCCCTTTTGTACTATCTCTCTCCTGTCCAGACTCCTTAAAGATCACTGCCTACATCCCAGCCATTAGTTGTAACCAGAAATATAATTTGTACATTCTAAGTAATTTTATTTTGTTAATATTTTATTTATTATTTTTCTTTTATGTGTATGAGTGTATTGCCTAAATTTATGTAAGTGCACCCATGATATGCAATGCTCTTGGAGGTCAGAAGGAGGCATCGGATCCCTGGACTAGAGTTACAGGTAGTAGTTAGCTGACATGTGGGTGCTGGAAACCAAACCCAGGTCCTCTGCAAGAGCAGACAGTGCTCTTAACTGCTGAGCCATCTCTCCAGCCCCATAGGTAATTTCTCCATGATTGTTCTACTTTCTCAAGTTTGAAAATAATATTTCTTGAGAGCTTTTTCTCTTTTCTGTTACTTTAACTTTTCTTCTTTTTTTCTGTTAGTACTACACCATGAAGATCTCCTTCCTTACTCTTCTTTCTATAACCACAACTATAAATATAATTTTGTTCCAATTATCCTTAGAAATTATCCTTAGAACTTTTTGCATTAATTGATGAGCCTCTAACTTATCTCCCAGACTTATTATTTTCATCCTTAGTTAATAACTCTATTTTTGTTAAGATCTTTGGTTACAAGAAATAGAAGCTCGAGGCTGGAGAGATGGCTCAGTGGTTAAGAGCACTGTCTGCTCTTGCAGAGGACCTGAATTCAGTTTCCAGCACCCACATGGAGGTTGCCAACCATCTATAACTCCAATGTTGGGTGATCCAATGCCCTCTTCTGGCCTATGCAGGCATTGCATGACACAGGTACTCATACACGCAGGCAGTGCACACACACACATTAAAAATAATAAATAAAATACTTTTTAAAAAGAAATAGAAGCTCACTTACCTAACTTTAGCAACAAAAATCAAGGAAAACATGGGTTTACCCTTCCTCCAACAAAGCTCCGAACACAACCACTTCTCAAGAAGAACTGAAACTGACAGCTGAAGAAGTGTCAGATTTCAAAAAGGGAAAAAGCCTAAGTGGTTGATTAAGCTACAATATAAAGAAAGGATGAAACATGTTAACAAAGTTAAACAAGAAAAAAATAATTCTTTTAATCCTGTTGCTATAAAAATGACACAACAAGCTAGGCAAGCTGGTGAAAGCTTTTAATCCCAGCTCTCAGGAGGCAGAAGCAGGAAGATTTCTGTGAGTTTGAGGCCAATCTGGTCTACACAAGTTCCAGGCCAGTCAGAGCCAAAATTATGAGACCGTGCCTCAAAAGAAAAATGACACAACAAAACCAACAGCACTCTTACCCATGTTTCATGTATATTCACACTTTGATTTCTAATCTTCATCGTTTGTTAATAATAAGTCACATGAACTAAATTCTCCACCTACCTCTATGTCTTACCTAACATCCTTTCAACTATCAGGTCAAACCCATAAAATATATTAACAGACCCAAAATCTATCAGCTCAAAATCTAAGAATATCCTCAGATAACATCTGAAACCTGTAACAGTTTTTTCTGTGTATTATTTTCTTATTGCTGTGACAAAAATACTTGCAGCAATTTAAGGAACCAAGGGTCTATTTTGAGTCACAGTTTGGGGCTGGAGGGACAGCACAACCATTAAAGGCTAAGGCTAACAACCAAAACGTTGCTTCACAGTTTAAGGGTACAGTTTATCATGGTGGGGGAGTCCTAACAGCAGGCGCAGGAGGCAGCTGCGTTGCATCCAGTCAGGAAGCAGGGAAGTGAATGCTTACTCAGCTTACTTTCTCCTTTTTATTCAGTCCGAGGCCCTAGCCCATGGAATGGTACTGCCCATATTTAGGGTGAGTCTTCCCACCTCAGTTAACCCAATCTAGAAACTTCCTCACAGATTTGTTACTGTATAGCAGTTTTCTATAAATTCAATCATTCCCTCTTAAAGGGAGAAGGGAATCTCAGGAAGCAAGCAATCTTACAAGTCCCAGAAAGCTGAGACAGAAGATTCACAAAGCTTTTCCCAAGGTTATAGAAGCAGCAAACAGCTACTGAGAAAGGAAACTCTCCAATCAGTTGAACTGCCTAGAGGACATCTCTGACCTATAGAGTTGCCTGCAATTATGCAGGGAGTTCAAGGGTTGCAGTTTCCATGAGTTGTTACTGATGGTGGGGTGGGGTTTTGGTGATGCAACTGCCTTTGAGTCATCCATGCTCCTGTAAGTAGCCCTAATAAATTCATTGGTTTAGGGTCTGGAGAAATGTCTTGATGGTTAAGAGCACTGACTGCTCCTGCAGAAGACCTAGGTTCAGTTCCCAGCACCCACATTGTCAGTTAACAACCATCTACAACTCCAGTTCAAGGGGACCCTCTTCTGGCTTCTGCAGGCACTGCGTGACACAAGTGCACTTGCATGCAGGCAAGACACTCATACACATAAATAAATAAAAATAAAAGCAAAAAATAAATAAATTTACTTATTTACCAAGCTGAGCTTTAATGAAATTATGACTGATCTGTCGTTGGTTTGCTATGCTGTTGGTTTGGGGTGAATAGACATTTGTGTTGCATCTCCCCAGGAAAATTCTCACATAGTATGTGCCCAAAGCTTAGTCTCCTAAGTGATTCTAGATCCTGTCAAGCTGACAATATTAACCATCTCACTCAGCTTTGCACAATTTACCTACCTGATGCTCACACCAATATATTTGAAAAATTCCTTGATTTATGACTTTATTTTGTTCTGTGACTATACAAGTTCATGCACTCAAATCTATGTTGCAACATGTTTATCCTAGTTACTTCCTTTCACTGTGATAAACACACTGACCAAAACAAACTTGGGGAGGAAAGGGTTTATTTGGCTTACACCTCACAGTCACCATCAAGGGAAGTGAAAACAGGAACTCAGGGAAGGAACCTAGAGCACAGACCATGGAGGAACACTGCTTACTGGCTTGCTCTTCTGGCCCATGTTCAACCTGCTTTCTTATACAACCGAGGACCACCTGCCCAGGGGTGGACTGAGCTGTCCCACATCACTCAACAATCAAGAAAATGCCCCAAAGACATATCCACAAGTCAAGCCAGTAAAGGAAATTTCTCAGTTGAGGGTCCCTCCACCCATGTGTATCAAGTGACAACTGAAGCCACCCAGAACAATGTTACTCAGGGTAATCTGAATCTGTGCTCTTGGACCATGGCCACTCAAATTTAACTCAGAAGAAACAGAATCCTACTTCCTTTGTAGTGAGAGCTGTATTTTGCACCAACATCTGCCAACCTTTACGAGAGGGCAACACCAAAATCATAATTCAGAATCCATTATTATCAGAAAGTAAAAATTGCATTCAAGAAATTCTAAAGGACAAAGGAACCAATGTTAAAGGTTTCTTACTGATCGACTTTAATCAAATAATAATATTAATAACTAATAGAAACAAGTTAAATGGGTAAAAGGTCAAGATAAAATTATTTTCAAACAACAAAAAAAATAATGTAAAGAATACAGAATGTAGTGACACACATCTAAGGGCTGAGATAACTGAAAACCGCACCTGGAATTTCATCCAGTGAGTGCCAGATTAAAATTCAGTGAGATGTGTAACCTCATTTCTGAAGTGCAGATATTGAAAAGGAATGAGACTGAAATTTTGAATGGGGAGAGTAGGGAGTCCATGAGGAAGCTGGGGGTGTTAAGCCCCTCCATTCTGGTGTTTCTTCTTTGCCAATAGAAGGAGCGATTTTCAAGCTGTTCCACCTTACATCTATCTCCAAAGGGCTTAAAATGGCACTCATTTGCCAAAGCCCTGAAGAGTTCAAAATGGCACTCACTTGCCAAAGTCAGGGTGGGCATAGTTATCATAACTGACAGCTAAGTAAAACTTCAATAACAGTTTGGTGTTGGATAGTTGATCATGGTGATGAGACTCTGGAATTTCATGTTCCAAATAAATAGACCCATTTTCACATAAATCACTGCTTAAGGTAAAAGAATAATCATAATTCTTGGTTCAGATTCCTTTCCCTGTTTCAACCTATTATGGGTTGTATGAAAATGGCTACCAGGAGACCATATTCATGAACATGAGGAAAACTTCAAGACAGCATTGTAAAGCAGAAAATCACCCCCAAATACATGCACTTTATCCTCCTAAGTCTAAAGCAGCAAAGGACTATTATACCCTGAAGTTTGGCTCTGTTCTTTTCACGCTAATGCCTTTGCTTATTCAAAGACTGTCAACCTTCTGATCTCTCTTTTTCTGTCTCAATGTTATTTTTTACTGGGTATAGTTTCTATCTGGCTTCTTAAATTTTGAGGTTCATATCTATGTGATTGTGTCAAAATTTATCTGCTATTTGGTCAATTCTATGAGTGAATAAATGTTCCTCAAGGTCTTGCTGCATACCTAAAAGGCAGCTTAATTTCAGTAAGAATATAAAAGCAGCAAATATCTCAATAATTGAACATAACTTAGAAAACTAGATCATGGAGATATAAATCCGAATGTCTTTGCTTAACCAATTTGCATCATTAAGTTGATAGCAAAATAAAATACAGCAGCAAGAATCAGTGGTTAAGTATAACTGACTCCTACAGGTGACAGATGGCAGCTTCATTGAGGGTTTTCTTCTCACTTCCATAGAGATAATAGCTATTGCCCACTACAGAGGTGTATTAACATGTTTTCAGATTTCATGACACAGAGGCATATTCGACTTTACATTTTTTGCAAATGTCTCAAATTGATTAAACCTCTTAAATGTAACTAGAGTAAAGCAGAACAGAAAACTTTTTTCTCCTAGTTTATCCCTTCATGGCATAAGCAGTACAACAAGACCTTAACAGCATACCTTGAACTGTATTTTCCAGTGAGGCCTTTGCTATAGATTAGGTATGAGTTTATATTCAATAATTTTATAACCACAGAAGTTGCATGGTCAAAATAGACATCATGTTTATGAAAAGAATATTTTACAAATTAAACTTGAATTAGAACAACTAAGCTTCCAGATAATGGCTTAGAAATGACTATTTTACACAGTAGTCATCTCATTAAATTACATAATTGATATAGAAGGCATTTGAAATTTTTGTCTCAGAGCAAGCTATTTAATACATACTTTTCATTCTCAAAAATGTATGTGATTTATTGTTAACAGAGAGATGATTTTTTCAGCTAATTCATTTAAGGCACTTACTAGTATTGAACATATTAGTAATTATTTGACATCAAAGACTTAATTTTTGTCCTAGTTGGAGAAGGTATGTTAAAGCAAAAGAAAAGGATCAAATTAACAGTAATGTGCTACACTTTGTACTCATTCAAGAATGTTGATTGTTACATTTTTAGGAGTTTTGTGAGCCTATACTTAAGCAGAACATTATTAAAAAAGAAATAAGAAAAGAATTCCCTTAACCTGATTTTAAAAAAATCCCCAAAACCGTTTACTCTAAGATCAGGACAAAGATGTGCATTTTACCACTGCTACTGAAGGTCATTCAGGAAGTTCCAACCATGGAAATTAGGCAAGAAAATAAAAGAATTAGAACTGTAAAGGAATAAGTAAAATTGTATCCAGATTCCTATCAAAATCTATGTAGTGAGAGTTAGGTTTATCCCAGAAATGGTCTGACTTTTGCCCACAGCTACCAGAGGAAAGAGGTTTTGGCCTATACACCCTGGAATCCCCGGCTTGACTGGAGTATCTATCTGCCAGGGGCTGTGATCACTGGCTACTTAATGCTGCAATTTGTGTTGGTGGCTTAGAGGTAAGCCATATCAGCCCCAACTACCAGAGAAAGCAGAAACTAGATATTAGCCCAAACATCCAAGAGGAGATAGAAACTAGAGGTCAGCCATGCAGGCAGTGTGTGATATTAAAAAAAAAAACAAAAAAAAAAAAAACTGGACACCAAAGATTTCAGTGAGCCCCCCTGGTCCTTTGAGCACTGGCTTTTCCCTTCTCTCCATGGTCCGTGCCACAGACCAATTTGTTTCCACTGCCACAGGTTCCCACCATAATAGACTTCACTCCTCTGAACTCTGAGCCAAAATAAACCTTTCCTTCCTTAAATTGCTTTTTATTTGGTATTTATTTCCAGTTTTTTAAAAAGTAACTAATATAGCATGTGTGTATACTCAGGATTTTCTATATACGAGATCACATAATACAGTTTGAAATCGGTATGGTAATCCCTCCAGCATTGTTCTTTTTGCTCAGGATTGCTTTGGTTAGCTGAGATAGTTTGTGCTTCCATATGAGTTTTAGGGTGATTTTTCTATTTCTATTATGGGGATTTTGATTGGGATTACATTGAATCTATAAATTGTTTTTGGTAAGATGGTCATTTTCACAGTATTAATTCTACCAATTCACAAGCGTGGGATGCTGTTCTTTCTTCCTCAATCTCTCTCTTTAAAGACAAAGTTTTTGAGACAAGGCTATCCACTATCTCCACACCTTTTCAATATAGTGCTTGAAACCCTATCTAGAGCAATAAGATAAGAAAAGGAAACTGATAAAGGGGTACTGATTAGAAAAGAAGTAGTCAAATTATCCCTATTTGAAGATGACATCATACATTACATAAGAGATACCAAAATTCAACCAGAAATTTTCTAGAAATGATCAATACTTTCAGCAAAGTGACAGAATACAAAATCAATTTTTCAAAAGCAGTATCTTTTTATATACCAATAACAAGTAGTTGGAGAACAAAATCATGGAGACACTCCCATTCACAATAGCCTCAAAAGTAGAATAAAATATCTAGGAATAAACCTTATCAAAACCATGAAGGATCTCTACAATTAAAACTTATATTCTAATTCAGACCTTACTCTAGCATTTATCCTACCATAACATTTGACTTAATTAGCTATAGGATCCCAGAGATGGACTTTGTTCTAGCTTTTTTTTTTTAACAATAGCATGCTTCTCCAAAATTCTACAGCCTGATGTGAATGTAATCAAACATAGCTCCTGTTTATATATCAAATGTACCCAGAAGCCTTCCTAAAGGAGGGAAACCCTTCTTTAGAAGAAACCTTACCATAGCTTGAATGTCATTTTAAATTTTTGATTAATTTTATATGCATGAATGTTTTGCCTTCCTATATGTAAGTGTACCACATTGTGCAATGCCTACAGAGGCCAGAAGAGGAAATCAGATTCCCTGGAACTAGAGTTATGGACAGTTGTTAGCCACCATGTGGGTACTATGAACCTAACCGAAGTCCTCAGAAAGATCAGCCAGTACTCTTAACCATTGAGTCATTTTTCTAGCTCCTGAGTGTCATTTTTAAATGACAGAAAACTTCCGCTTACTGGATTTTTAGCTAACTTTCTCCTACCCAATCCAGAAGGTCATCATTGTCAATTTGTTTTCATGGTAAATTTTAGTATTTTCTCAAGTATGAAAGCTCAGTATGACCTGAAATCATCTGATACTTGGTTTCATTCTTACAGAAATAAAAGTGAAGCATATCTTTATTCTGTAATTTATACTATTTTATTTTTCCATTCCTATATTCATGTAATATAATCATTTACACTATTGTTTTACTTAAACTAACTTTTGCATTTACCTATTCCTTGAAATGATGTGATAATATTTTGTGGATAGGACATTTCTTCCAAGATTCTCAAATGATTGCATGATTAATAATTACTTTTTGTCACTTCAGTAGAAAATAGTATTGGTTGTCCTCAAAGTAGATAAACATCCTTAAGAAAAAAATAACTTCAGCTATAAATGAAAAAAAAATTCATTTGGGGGATGGAGAGCTAGCTCTGTCAGTAAGAGTGCTTACTGTTCAAGCATGGGAACTTGAGTTCAAATCCTCAGCACCCATGTAGAAAGATGAGCATGGTCAGACACACACATGCTTTTAACCCCAGAAATGAGGGCAGAGATAGGAGGATCACTAGTGTTGGCCTCACCTTGGCCTGCACTCCGCTGCTACCAGGAGACCATTGCACATCGGTCCCCATTGCAGAAGGTCAGGGTGAGGAAAGAGACTGATGGGGCGAGAGGGGCCTCAAGTGGCAGAGAGTACAAGAGTAAATACCCCCGGGAGACTGTGTCAGCAGACAGCTTGTTTATTATGGCAGAAGCAGAGGTTTATATAGGAAAGTTTCATGGGGAAAGAGGTGGGGTTGGGTTTTTGGCAGGTAGGTAGGGGGAGGGAGGGGCCTTCTAAGGCTATGTGGCCTTTGTCCTGTCATCCAGTCACATGATCTACAAGAGACCTGGTTAGGATTAAGGGATTAGAGACCTAATAGCTTTGCCTGGGGGCTGTTGGGTAAGAGACAGTATGTTTGGAATGGAGCAGGCCTGGCTCTTGCCATCCTCACTGGGAGGTCTCGGGCCTGCGGCCATGCTCTACATTCCAGGCACTCCTGATTTATCCCAACATACTGGAACTGGCTGGCTGCCAGCCTAGCCCCAGTTTCAGTAAGAAACCTTGTCTCAAAGCAGAGAGTGATAAAGCAAGACACCTGACATCCTCCTTTGTCCTCTGTGCATACACAGACACAAACATATACACAACTACATATACCACATACAAATACGCCATACATGTACCATACATATACCATACATATACGCCATACATATACCATATACAAATATGCCATTCTCGCACACAAATATACAAACACACACACACACAGACACAAAGTTTTGTTCTGTTGATGAAAACAAAGCTTTTGGAAAACTGAGATTGTTAATAATCAATAAAGATTAAGGTCTAAAAACTCTAATAGAAATAGGAATAAAGGAAATAATTTGAGCCTAGAAAACAGGAAAGGCCTGCATTTCTTGTTCACTCCCTAATAAGCAAACAAGAAAATGTTTTAATGCATTTGTTTGTTGCCCTTTAGAAGCAACCATCCTCATGTATAGCATTAGAAGCATATAATGACATTAGTATTTAAAGACTGTTGTGAGAATAGGTCAAGTTTGTCACAGCGTATTTTTATTTTGGTTCATTGTTTTTTCTTGCATGGCATTTTGGAGGGCAGGATGTGCTGGTTTAAAATAAATGCAGCCATGAGAGTACTGTGTTGACCTTTTATCTCATTTTCTGCCTCATCTGGAGGTAACCATCAATAAGTTTTTGTATATGTTGGAATGAAGAATGTGTGTAAACAAAAGGTCTACTGAAATGTCCAAGAGAGAAAGTGAAATCCATCTCACTTAGAATCCCTTTTAGAAGATTTTTACAAAGATCTTGCCATAAATACAACCTAGATTACAGCCCTGTCACTGCCCAGAAGAAAACACAACCAGCAATCAAAGTCAGCCTCCAGGACAGAAGGAACAGTGTGTGTTTCATCTGTCTTGTTAAGGGTTATTTAAATGCCAACTTACTTGGGAAGTTAACATGCATGATGGCAGATGATGAAGTGATCTCACCTTCTTAGAACTCAAGTACAGCTTCTTTGTGACACTCTATCAACATGCTTTGAAGGCCTCACACATTTGGGTGAGCAGAAGTCTCAAGCCAAGTGATCCTAATCAGCCAGCCTGGACCAGTCCAAAGTGAACTGTACTTCTCCAGCACAAAATTAAGATCTTGGATCCTTTCCAATCATCTGAATGATTTAGAATATCTTATTTGGGTTGCTAGGATTGTGCATGTTTTCTCAAAGCTGTTCACTCAGGACCAGGAAAGAAAAGTGCCAGAACAGAGGTTGTTGATTTTCATTACAATCCTCAACTAGTATGTGTTATTTAATACTGTGCATGAGTTACTTTGATAGATATTAAAGGACAAAAAAGGCCTCTGCAAATTCTAGTGAACAGCAAAACTTGGGAGCTATCTTGATGAACATGGTTGTTTTATCTAATCCTGGGATACTGATGAATACTCCCCCAAACTTTCCCAAGAAATCATTGGTTGGTTCTTTTCTATATGATAAGAAACATGAGGAATTATTTCACTGTTGCAGAATAAACAGTCTTGTCAGATATCCTAGTTCACAGAGCATATTTTGCATGCTTTTGATAATTCTACCATGTGTTCTATAGTTCATCTGTAGAAAGGAGATATGATGCCCTATTATATTCTAATATTTACCATATGTTGTATAGTCTAGTTCCCCCATACTAAAGCTTTATTAGAGTAGGAATAACTTCTTTTATCTCTGTATTCCATTCTAAATATGGGATCTCAAATATTTGGAATCCTCCATTATTGATAAATGATTAATACATTGCAAGATATAGGAAAGGATACTCCACAATCAACTTTTTGCTCATTTGTGCACTGTAACATGTAGCTAGAGGCTAGCCATTACTCAAAATGCATGGATAAGAGGTACATCAGGAATAAGGGAACCTGAATAAGATCAGAAGACTTACTAAAACTTTTGGTTATAGTCTCTGATGAATGTTACAGGTCTCTCCTTAAAGTCTCCACGTATTCCCAAATGTATATATAATTTGAGAATATTTGTCATTAATCCTCCTGCTAGCTTTAAGAGAGCTACAATACCAACCACAGGAGGCTAAAGTTTACCAATATTAAGTAGTTCAATGAAGCAACCTAAGATTCAACTGATAGAAATGTATAAGGCTGTCACCTCTAGGACAAGGGCTGCTCTCACAAAGTTTGGGATGCTGGAGGTAAGTATCTCCCTAAAAATAGGTTATTTATGCCGAGAGCCTCCTAGATCAGCTGTTTGTGCAAGGCTCGTAGAGGGGAATCATGTTTGCCTCAGGAGTTTATTGCAAGCAAATTATCTCTTGAAACTACTGGGAAAAGTGCTGACCAAACAACATCTATATTTACGCAGATATTCATTAAAGCAGAAAATGTCCACTAAATTTAAAGTGATACGAAGTGCCAGATTCAACAACAGACCAGTGCAGAAAGTTGGCTCAAATTTACTTTCACAGTGTGTCAGGAATACATGAGTCAGACTCCACAGCAGTAACTTTTCCCAGTTGACCCTGATTACAAGATTTTCAAGTGCACCTCACAGGAAGCAAGTTTGGTTTTTTCTACTAAAGAACACAGTGAGCAGGTCATGTGGGAGAATTTCAAGCAAAAACAGAAGCAATTACATCTGAACAGGGAGTTCACTATTGATATTTCATGGGCCTTGTTGTAAGTTATCATTTAGAATCTGAAATTCTCTTTGACATAAAATGTGACCAAATGGTATTCTCAAGGTCCCTATGTAAAATGGACAATTGTTCTCTCTGTATATGCAGACTCAGACTAGCTGAATCTTAGATTTGAGTACATGCAGAGAAAAGGGAAACTAGTTACCTCCTTCATTTGAACATAATAGAAAATTAGGCTGAGGGACGTAGTTGATAAAGTTCATAAAGTTAAAAGGGACAGTTTCTATTTCCTCACCCAGGAAATTCTTAATGTTCAAATTATGGATCACCAAGCCATAGTATCTATAACCAGGAATGTGCTAAAAGTACAGGATTTGGATAGCCTTATCCAAAACTTGGCAATTTAATCAGCATATTAACAAAAGCCACTGTGATGCATATGCACAATAAACTTGGAAAAACACTGTCCTATGCTACATCTCCTTCTTCCTGTAGACCATGTTCCACCTTGGCAATCTGGAAAGCAGGGCCAAATAAAAGAATGTTTATGTGTGTGATAAGAGGTGAAATAAATGTATATTTTAGAGAGCTCGAGATACTGTAGGAATTTTTTTTTTTTTTTAAGTAAAGCATACATAGGAGCTTTGGGCCAATTTTAGAAACAGGTAAGAGATTCTGGATCTGGGCAAGGACAGAAAACATGGAAGGAGGGACTAGAAATAAACCTGTTCTTTTCAGTTTTCTTTACAGGCCTTATCATTAGTAAAGCCAGAGCATTTCAAGAATGGAGAGATGGCACAGTGAGTAAAGTACTTGTTTTTGCTGGGTTCAGTAGCATGCACCTGTAACCACAGTGCTAGCAGGAGCAGTGAGAACAGACAGATCTAAGGGGCTCACTGGTGAGACAGTCTAGCTCTAGGTTCAGTGAAAAACCTGTTTCGATAAGGCAAGCAGCAATAAAACAAAACAGTAGACTTGACCTATGAATTTCACATGCATATACACAGGTGGGCATCACACACAAACACACACACATACTCAACAAAAAAAAATGCTTTTCAATATTGGACTTTAAGAAGAACTAATTAAAAAAATAAATGCTAACTTCTATAGAAGTCATTTCAGAGCACAAATGACGATTTAAAGCCATAACTCATTTTCAAAATGATGATCTGAAGTATGTAAAGTGAATATGGACAATCCATCTTACTGTTATATTTTCTATAACTTCAGTTATAAGGAAGTTTTAATTCTTAAAAAAATAAATGTATCATGCGTGAGAGCTTTGTTTATTTTAACTGACTAAAATACCTATCCCCAAAAGCATAACAAACCATAGAACTATCTCTAAGGAATGAGAGGTCATAAAAGCCATCTGCTATAGTCAGACATGTGATACTTGGCTCCTTCAGGTAAACCTGTTCACTGCCAGGCCCCAGAATCTAGGAGAATGCTTGGCATTGGGTGATCACTTGGTAAATATTAGCTGAAAGAATGAATACATTCCTTGAAGCTGTTGTCTCCCTTCCAGCTTCTCTTAAAAGCTTCTCTTCAAAACCCCAAAACTATATTACTTTGCTGGGGAAGATCCACATACCAAAACTTTTCTCTTTACACTCTGCAAATTTTGCCTTCCTACAACTCACATCCAATCACTCTGATTCTAAATAGAATAAATTCATTTCCTCTCTTACATGACCACTCCAGCTTTAAGTCATCAGAATACACACCTAATCCATACATAGAATTGTTTTTCTATAAAATTCGGGGCTTACTTGTGGTGAGTATGAATTTCATGGTCAATTTTCCCACAGGTGTTCTATGACTTCTCCATGTCTGCATTAAAACTTGATGTTATATATATTCAAACCTCATTCCAGGAGTTGAGTCCTTTGAGCTCGATGATGAATGGTTTCTAGTTGCATAGTCACAAGACAGCAGCAGAGTATAGGCATAAATCAGCAGGGGGAAGCATTTCAAGATAATTTTCTTAAAAGGCTGCCCAGATCCATTCATCTGTTCCTCCTTTCTGCCTAGACACAATTTCCAAATAGCCTTGCTGATTCCAGTTGCCCAAGTTCCATTCTTGGGAAAGCATACGTGATTGATTCCACTATAGCTAACCAAGAGGGGAAATCTAGTGGGTTTTCCAGGAGTGTCAGTTGGTCTCTCTGTGAAGCCCTAGATGAAGGAAGTGAAAGAAACAAGGCAGGAAGGAAAAGCAATGGGAACAATACAGAAACAAAAGAAGTTGGGGAAACTAGAAGAGAGATCAAAACTGGGGAGACTTTCAAGTGCTAAGAAGAAGGAGAGGATGGCGTGAGAAAGAGGACACTGTAGAGGGAAGAGTGGTAGGGTCTCAAAGAGATGGGGTAGAAAAGCACATGGAAAGGACCTGCAGTTTCCAACTTTTGTCAGGAAATCTGTTCTGTCAGCCTACAAAAAGTGGAATAGAAATGTTATAGTCACAGTACTAAGAATCCTGAAATATCAGAAATCAAGACCCACATAAATCATCTACCTGATCTATATTTATAGGCAAGTAGTCTGAGACTTAGATAGGGGAAGTTTCTTAACTCAGCAGCTGCTTGATACCTGTGCAGAGATGATAAATAAAAACAATATAAACAATGCAAAGTTGCCTGTTGATACAATTTACATACTTATGAAAATGGCAAAAGTGCTGAGCCTATGTTAAAATTATTTTATAAACTAAAATATGGCCACATCTAGTTACCAACTTGCGGCTACTTGGAACCAGATGTTTCCTTATTGCAGTTGTGATGCAGGATGTAAATTTAAAAAAAAAAAAAAAAAAAAAAAACACATCAATAAGGATTCAAATCAGAGTAGAAATAGTTCTATAAAAAGAAATAATTTCCCCTTCTTGATCTTAAGTTAGCCAGCTAACCATTAGGCCTTCTAAATATGATGTCTCAGCAGGAATCAACTAATGACATTTTTTTCCACTTCAAGATAAGCAGCTCTGCACTCTGCTAGGAAATCTCAGCTCTGTTCAGGGAAATTGAGGCTGGATAATGTGTAACCTTCTTTGGCACATTTTTAATGAAGCTTACTCACAAGGTTCAATGTCAGTATTCCCACTCACAGGTATAGCTCCTGCCCATTCCTTTGAACAAACATTTCTTTGAATCTAATCTGAAATCTCTGAATGCAGAATTAAATTTTCCCTAGTAATCAGGCAAAAGGGCTGCTATTGAAGTTGAGATAAATATCTTTCTCTTAATCCATAAACATTTGTAGAATTTCTCACCTAAGAGATTAGAGTTGGCTTTTATTGGCAGTTTTGATAAGGTTGTAAGTAGTGTTTCATGGATTTTATAAAAGTTCTTTGCTTCAGTTTAAAGAGTGAACAAGGCAAGCACTAGTAATCTTCTAAGCCAGACTGCTTAGGCAAATGAGTGACTTCTCCAGAATCATTTAGAAAAATCCTGACTCACAGGAAGCCATGTTATATGGAAACTGATTAATATATGTAAAATATCTTGTTTTTTTAAAGGAGGAGACAGGGAAGGCTAAAGCTGGGATGAGCAAACTGTTTCATTAGCAGCCTGTACAGTAAATATTTTTGCCATTGCAGGCCATCCATTTCTAATTGCAAATACTCAGTTCTGCCACTGTATCTGAAAGACAGCCACAATATATAAACAAATGAGCACGTGTTCCAATTAAACAACACAAATATGCCAAAACTAAATCTCCAACTACACCATAGTTTGCAAATCCTGGGCTAAAAAGCTTAAAATTTCTTAAACTAGATTACTATAACTCCTCTGAAAAAAAAATCATAGAATCTCATGTTTGGAAGGATGCTTACACAGGTGTCATATCAATTATTCATTTACATACCCAAAATCCACTCTACATCCTATAAGCTGAAAAGGAGACAGGGAAACTATATATTGGCTATGTATATAGTTATACATATGATATATGAAATAAATTTATAGACATGTAAATTTGTTATATATAAGTAACTTGTTATATAATGTAATACTAAATATAGATATAGATATAATATTAAATATAGATATAAAACAGTTTGAAGACTGAAGAACATTGGGCTGGGGAGATGGTTCAGTGGGTAAAGCACTTGCCACACAAGCATGAGGAACTGAGTTTGAATACCCAGAACTGTGTAAATCCAGGTGCAGGAGGATGTGTGTCTATAATTCCAGTGCTCTCATGGAAAGATAGAAAGCATGCCGAGCCTCCGCCCTGCCAGTGAGGCAGGATGTGGAGCTCAGCAATAGGGGCTGAGGAGGGGTAAGTGTGCTGCTCATCTATTCACCCCCCTCCCTGAGACACTCAGACACAGCAGGGAGTTTAGTCATTCAGGAACTCATTTATTGTAAGTGTTACAAGGCTTATAAAGGCAAAAACCACAATCACTAGCATAGGCGGGAACCTATCCTCCAATCCTGTGGAAGGTCACATAGAGCATGCAGGCTCCTTTCAATGCACTATTATGGTGATCACGAGGTGCTCACATGTTTTCCTCCTGGTTAGTCTCTAATTACCTACACTTTTTATTATTTTTTGTCCCTGGTCCAATTGCTTAGCTCCTCCCCCCACTGAGGTGGTCGATGCCATTTTGAACGCAGCTTCCCTACATTTCCCCCTTTTTGTTTTATTAACCGGGGAAGCATTGATGTCCCAGTAACTGGTCAGACCTTGGGTTAGGGGAACTGGTGACAACCTTAGTTTAGGTGTATGTCTCCTTTATGGGGGAGGTAGGGAGCCGGTCGTAATGGACATGTATCACCATAGCTTGTACCTGTGCTAATTGTCCTTGAATCATTTTCATGACTCAGGCATAGATACATGGTCCAAAGGTGCAAACAAGGGTGAGGATCACCAAGGGTCCCAGTAGTGTTGAAATTAGCGTTGTTAACCAGGGAGAGGCATCACACCATTGTTCAAACAGGGATTGGTCCCTCTAGACATGTTGATTATTAATCTCCTTTCTGACTTCATCTAAGTTTTTTGTGATTACCCCCAAATGGTCAACATAGAAGCAGCACTCCTCTCCCATTAATAGGCACAACCCTCCTTGTTGCATAAAGAGAAGGTCTAACCCCCTTCTATTTTGTAATGTAACTTGTGCCAGCAATGAAACAGATTGTTGGAGGAAACTTACCGCCGTTTCCAGTTTATCTAAGCCTGCATCCATATCTGCCTGAATCCTTCGGAGGCCCTGCTGGGAAAGGGCAAGAGAGGTGGCCCCTAGGACCGCCCCTCCCATTCTTAGTCCCACGACCATTGAAACTGTTAAGGTGTTGACTAACTCCCTCTTAAACCTAAGTGATTGTCATGCTTCCATTTCCCCCCAGGAATGATATAGCACATGGGGGAAGCACTACCAAGGCACATGTGTCCCCATCGGTATGTGTGAGGACTGTCAATGAGAGACAGGGTGTTAGCCCTGACTTTTGACACAACCAGTAAATCGCTGGGTCAGCAGGAACTACCCATTGATTACTGTTATCTGCCGCCGCCTGTGTTATGTTAAAGCAGCCCTCCCATGGGGAGGGATAATTTAAGGTAGCGACACAGGTCAGACTGTAATCTGTCACAGGTATGGAGAGCCTGCTCGTCTTGGTGGACAACCCCCCCACCAACACTTTTGATCGTTGGAGGTGTAATTAAACCTTCCTATTACACTTATTGCCTTGATCAACTGTACACCAGCCTCTAGGCGCAACCAGCATGAGGAGGTAAGGTCCGGATGGGTCAAGTTGAGAACTCTATATGCAAGAGTTCTATATGGATAGCCGTTAGGATCTCTGACCCTCCCTTTGGGGTCAGATCCTTAAACCCATTGGGTCTCACTCTGGGTTTTGAATGAAGGTTTTGTGGGGGGAAGCATAAGTCCTGTGGGGAAGAGGCTCACGGCAGGTGGGTAAGGCTTGGCCATCCTGGTCCCCAAGTTGGCCGGTCTGGGTGTGATTGGCCTTGCGAGGGGCTCAACCCACTTTCTAACCATAAAGAGGAGACCAGGGTCACATCCAGATACATAGTCTCAATCCCCAAGTCTTTCCCAAGTCCCAGCACCTCGCCCACCATCCCTCCTCCGTAAAGGTTATATGGAGGGGGTTGCAATGAAAGTTTGTACATCTTCCATATAGTGGATTTGCAGAAAGTCTGGGTCTCTGTATCCTTTTGACAGTGATCAGTCCCCGGTCCTTAATCCAATACCCCATCCCTGTGGCTTCACATCCTCAGTTATAACAGTAGTAAGAATCAGCCCCCCACACACACAGTTGCCCAGCTGTTGCGAAGTTCTACCACTTCCTGGGCACAAATAAAATTCTGTCTATAATAATGTATCCCGCTTGAGCATATGGGAGCACCCCGGCTCCCTGGGGGACCCTGTTAACAGTAACATGCATCCACATCCTGCATCCCCACATTCAGGCCGGGTCCCCCCTTGAGTCTGGTCGCCGATGTCCCATGATCTGGTAGCCAGGGCACAGAGATCTACCTCCAGGTCAGGCCACCATGTGTCCAGTGGTGTCACCTTGGTAGTGCTGTTGGCAATCACTCCGGTAGCCGCATTGGTCATCAACCACGTGACCTTTTGAGGCTGATGTGGATTCAGGGTCTCTGTAGGTCCAGATGATCTTTCTAGTGTCAGCTCCTCGATTTTCAGGAGTGACAGGATGAGCATGAAGGTGAGTTTCCTCATTTTGATCTGTAAGAGACAGAGAGAGAAAGGCTTCCTCAAGGGTAGGTCTCCCTTGGCGATTATGAGGAGGTGTCTGTCTATATTTTGTTTGTTCCTTCTGGGCCTTAAAGGCCAAGTGTTGGCTCCACCAGAGTCTTCTTTTCCCTGTTAGTCATCTTGGTTGGAGCCATCACCCTGTAGGGGGAGATATTTGAGGTTTCTGGCTGGTACCCAAATAGGCTTATCTTCTCCCGTGGGGAAAACACAACCGAATCCCCTTCCCATCATTAACAGTGGGTCTGGTCCTCTCCACTGGCCCATAATCGGGTCCTTCCACCTCACCTCTACTTGGGGTTTTGTAATTTTCTTGTCCCCAGTGAGCTTGAAATTTAGATTGCAAGGTATTTTTTGAGCAATTTAAAATGTTTATGGTAAATAGGGCTATCCCTAGTTGCTGATGGGGGCTCATTCCCCCTTTTGGTTTTAATAGTTGAGTTTTGAGTGTTTGGTGATTTCACTCAACTATAGCTTGACCCTGTGGGTTATAAGGTATTCCCATGGAATGTGAGATACCCCAAGTTTTAAAGAAGGTCTGTATTGAGGCACTGATGAAACAGGGGCCATTGTCAGTCTTTATCTGTGAGGGCAAGCCTAGGGTAGCAAAGCATTGGAGAAAATGTGGTTGGGCATGTTTAGAATTTTCTCCTGAATGGGTGGTAGCCCAACATGCATGAGAAAAAGTGTCTATAGACACAAAAATGTACTTAAGCCTTCCAAAAGGTGCATTGTGTGTGACATCTGTTTGCCACAACTTATTAGGCTGTAGTCCTCTTGGATTAACTCCCAGGCCTTGTAGGGGGGGCACCTTTAGATAGGGTTGGCAAACTTTACAGGTATGTGTTATTTTTTTTTTAAATCCTTTATTGGGACAGCAGGAAACCATGCATGAAGGCCTCGCCAATTGATGTGAGTGAGGTCATGAAGGTTTGCTGCCTCCTGGGCCGTATATATGTGGGCCCCTTTTGAGGCCAGACAATCAGCCAGGTTGTTGCCTTCTGTAATGAATCCAGGTAGCCCTGTGTGACTCCGCATATGCTGAATGAAAATGGGGGAGCTTCTGCCCTCCAAGGTCCCTTGGATCGAGACCATGAGTGTGGTAATTGGGTTGGAGTCTAATTTGATATGGGCCTGTGGTAAGCCTGGGAGGAGGTTAGCCACATAAAGGCTATCAGTGTACAGGTTGAAGGGGGAGCTTAGGTCTTGAAGAGCCATGAGAACCACCAGCATCTCTTTGAATTGTGCAGCATCTCTTTGCAGCACAGGAGTCACACCTCTGGGGCCCTCCTCCTGGGTTGGGGCCAAATGCTGCATAGGCGGCCCCGCTCCGACCCCCATCAGTAAATACATGTAAGCCATCGGGGATCAAATTCTTAGAGAA
>NW_008356458.1:2763172-2779810 GCF_000622305.1 Nannospalax galili
TCTAAGGTGGGTTTAAGGGGGCTGGCCTGTGTGAGGAGTGACTGTGTGCCTAGGATTTTAAATGGAGGCACACATTGGATCTTTTCAGGCACTACCCTGAGGCCGTGTTTTTTCAGCCTTTGTAACACTATATTTAGGAAAGGCTGTAATTTGACTGCCTTTATATGTCCAATTATAAGATCATCCATATATGAGCATATTAGTGTTTCAGTGCCCACCATTAAAGGCTGAAGAATAAAGGCCAAATAGTTTTGGCAAAAGGCTGGGCTATTGGCCATTCCTTGGGGGAAGCACTGTCCACTCAAATCTCTTATCAGGGGCCTGATGGTCTAAGGTGGGAATGGAAAAGGCAAACTTTTCCCAATCTCTTGGGCTAAGGGGAATGGAGAAGAAATAGTCTTTAATATCCACAACTGCAATAGAATACTCTACTGGTATTGCAGCCATCCAGGGCATCCCTCGCAAGGGGGTGGCTACCAGTTTCATTCTATCATTAATCATCCAAAGATCTTGGAGCATTTGCCATTTTCCCAAAGCCTTCTTGATGACAAACACTAGAGTATTCCAAGGACTGACCGAGGGGTGAAGGTGCCCCAGCACCACCTGTTCCTCCACTAGATCTATTAAAGCCTTAAGTTTTACCTCAGTCATGGGCCACTGCTCCACCCATACTGGCGGTCCCTCTCTCCATTCAATACAAGGGACCTGAGGGGCAGTGGCCTTTAGTATTGGGGGTGAACCCGAGGGATCTTGTCAGGCTCTCCCCTGTAATTATGAAAATAGGAGAAATCCTGCTCCTTAACCCCTTCAACCCTTTGTGGCATGTGATTGGCTTCCTCATGCTCTAAGAGATTGTCATAAAAGGCCCTATTTTCTGTGGTCAACACAGTGTCCATCTGGCTCAGGCTATCTTGACCCATGAGATTGGATTGGAGGCCCTCGACCAGGCAGTCCCTCTTAAAATGTCCTATCTTGCCACATTTAAAGCACCCTTCCCCCTTTTTTCTCCTCTCTATTGGCTCGGGCATCTTGCACCCCACCCAGCCGCCATGAGCACCTGGGTCAGGGCATCAGCCAGGGGGGCAGTCTGGGCCTGCAGGGCGGTGGTTAGCACCTGTGTCTGTTGGCTATGAGTTCCTGCATCTTGGGAGGCTACTATCCAGCAGCTGACCGTGGCCTGCCTCAAGCCTGAGCAGGCGGCCCGATGATCGCTATTCATACCTTCCCACACCATTAATATGGTGAACTCATCCCTCAGAGGTCTGGGGGTCAATTTCCTGACAAGGCTCTTCTCTACTCTGTCTACAAAGTCTGCAAGGGGATCACTTGCCTTTTGCCTCAGCCCCACAAGAGGATTCTCCAATGGCCCTTCATTGAGCTTCTTTCAGGCTACAAGGCCCGCTCACCTCACCTGGTACAGGTGAGGTCCCGGTACAGGGCAGGCAAAGCTGCCTGTTGTACCCCAATGGAATAGGCATCAGCAGTCCCCGTCAGCTGCCCATAGGAAAGGGGGATCTGTGGGTTTGCTCCATGATTTTGCTCTGCTATGGTTCTATACTCCTCTTTGTATAAGGCTAGCCATTTGATGAACTGGTTGCTAGGGAGGACTGCCTTAGCCATATCCATCCAATCTCTAGGGACGCACAGCTGGTGGACAATGTTTTCCAGCAAAGCCTCGGCCCAAGGAGAGTTGAGGTCATCACTGAGGACTGCGGCCCTTAACTCTTTAAGGTCCTTAGGTATCCATGGATACCAATCCACCAGCCTCTGCGGTCCTGGAACCAAGTTTACTGGGAACACCTTACAGGCAGGGGTGGTTTCCGTCCACACTCTCACTGGAAAAGCGTCAGTGTATGTGGGCTCCCTCAGGTGGGGGGGTGCCGAGGGGGCCTCTCTGCCTCCCCCTGCCACCACCCTCGTCTATCCTGCTGTGATCAGGGGTCGTGGTCCCAGCAGCGGGGCTCATGTGAACCGCCCCACGGATAGGCTGGGGGCTGCTCTTCCCAACTCTTTCTCCCAGGCGATTTCTCTCACCAATCCCGTCTGCTTCTTTGGTCTCCTCCTTGGCCTTGATAGTCAATTTAGCTTTAACACCCAGGGCTAGCACTCCTATGGGGCCTTCAGTGCTGTGTTGTTCCTTTCACTCTGCAACAAACTGCGCCCATGCCCCAGAGTCTTGTTCCTCTTCCCTGTCCTTCGAGCCCTTCGCCTCCCCTCCCTCACTGTCCCTCAGCAATGCTGAGATAGGGGAATCTCCCGTACTGAAGGTGCCCTTAAGGGCCAACATCGTGGGGTAGAACCCCAGTGGGGGCTCTGTCCCAAAGTGCTTCTCCATGGGCTTGATATCAGCGATGGGGGCCAAGAAGGGCTAAGTGTGCTGCTCGGCCATTCACCCGCCTCCCGGAGACTCTCAGACACAGCAGGGAGTTTAGTCAAGCAGGAACTCGTTTATTGTAAGTGTTACAACACTTATAAAGGCAAAAACCACAATCATTAGCATAGGCAGGAACCTATCCTCCAATCCTGGGGAAGGTCACATAGAACACGCAGGCTCCTTTCAATGCACTACTATGGTGATTACGAGGTGCTCACATATTTTCCTCCTGGTTAGTCTCCAATTGCCTACACTTTTTCTTATTTTTTGTCCCTGGTCCAAATGCCTAGCTCATCCCACCACTGAGGCAGTCGGCGCCATTTTGAACTCAGCTTCCCTACAAAGGCAGGGATGGGAGAAACCCTGGAAGTTTAAGAGTCAGATAGTTTGACCTCTACATGTGCTGCTCCATGTCACATGCACACCATTGTACAGAGAGAGAGGGAGAGAGAGAGAGAGAGAGAGAGAGAGAGAGAGAGAGGTTTAAAAAAAGAATCTAGAATGTACCATTCCACTTAGTTTTTAATCTATGCTTTGGAGGAGGAAAAAGAACTGACAAGAAACCATAGGTTAAAAGATCTGGAATCCAGGCTAGAGAGGTGGCCCAGTGATTAAGAACACTGACTGCTCTTGTAGAGGATCAGGGTTCTAGTCCCAGCAACCACATGGTGGCTAATAGGCATCCATAACACCAATTCCAGGGGATCCAACGCTGTCTTCTGACTTCTGCAGGCACTGTATGACACAGGTGCACTTACATACATGCAGGCAATACACTCACACACATAAAATAAAAATAATAAATAATTTTTTAAAGATATGGAATCATATTTCCTGGGTCTCAGTCATTCAGCTTTCCTGATTCTAGTCTCTGAGGTTCCCCCAGAAACTCTAGACCTCTCTGGAACTTCCATCCCATGAGCACTTTGCCCCATAGAGCAATGTTTATAGTATTTCTCTCTTACTGTGGGACTATTAAATGTGGTGCTCCACTAAATAAAGCAATCATCTCCAAGGCTGACGAGAAAAGAGGAAGCACTGAGCCTGCTAAGAAAGGTTGTGGCTTTCATAGTGCTGACTTCCTGATGGATTCCCAAGGATAAATTTATACATGCCATTTTATTCTTAAACATTAACTTTAAATTCTTACTCCGTATAAGCTAAAACTCTAGTATACCTTGTCCCTCACTTCAATGCTTGAAATCTCTCTGCCACATCCCCACACAGCTCATTGAGTTCATGTAATGAGGTAACAACTGTAACAGGAAGTGAATGATTTCTGGAGACTATGCACTCCTGGGAACAACCTCATTAGGAATTTCTTTCTCAGACTAATCTAACAGAATGTCCTTGCAAACCTTTACAGATAATTCCCAAACCAGAAACAACTGCCTTAGACAGGGTACCATTGAAATCTATTTCCAAAACTATTTTTAAAACTCACTGACATTATAATTTGGGGTGAGAAAGACTAGGTGTTTCCCACATATGGGATTTCTCCTTTACTGTGGGTTTGCAATCCTACTTTGGTCACAGAGGTAAACATGAGTGATGATGACTGAAGGTCAATCAAGTTCTGCTTGCTTTGGGTGAGACTATGAGACACTTTCTCATTTGTTGTGCCTATGAGAAGTTCATAACTTCATAACAGTAAATTTCATTAGATATCTTAAAGATTTAAAACAGCCACTGGATATTTGTCTTACTGATTTATAAGTTTAAACATGAAGGAAAGACAGCTGCACTGCGTTCTGCTAGTGGACAATTGACTGTAGATTACGAGGTGCTCTCACACTTATTTCAATTTTATCTTTATGAAGGGACTATGATGCCAGACCTCTATACCCTATGAGAGGATGCACTACGACTAGGATGAGGCACCTTCCAGCATAACTAAGCTCTTAGATAAGAAGCTTCTCTATCATCTGTCACCCTCAAAATTCTCTCTACTTACTAAGTGGTTTCTGGAACCCTGCTGATGATGGAAAATGCCTGTTGTTCTCTAATTCAAGTATTTGTATAATGGAAACATAAGCATCTATGATCTGAGTTTGAAATACTTAACTGACTATTCCTGAGGCCAGCCTAAGGTGAGCAAAGATTAGGTTCACACATTAATAATCAGTCTGGAGGCTTCTTAAAAAAAACAGAACTAGAGCTGCCAGATGGCCCAGCTATACCACTCCTATGCATATGCCCAAAGGACTTTGTATCCTACTACAGATGCACTTGCACATCCATGCTTGTTGCTGCTCTATTCACAATAGCTAGGAAATGTAGTCAGCCTAGATGTCCATCAGCACATGAATGGATAAAATAATTGCAGTATACATCACAATGGAATATTATTCAACTGTAAAGAAAAATCAAATGATGACATTTGCAGGTAAGTGGCTGGAACTACAAAAATTATGCTGAGGTAACTCAACCCTCAAAAGACAAACACCACATGTTCTCCCCTGTGTACAGATCCTGGCTTCAAATTTTGTTTTGTGTACATAATTTGGAGCACAGTGGAAACCAGGAAACTAGAAAGGGACCTTTGGGGCAAGGGATATGTTAGAGGGAGGGAGGTAGTAGATTATATAAAACAAAAGTAGTGGGTGGAACACTTGGGGTGGAAAGGCTTAAATGGGGGAGGGGGGCTTGGAAAGATGGGGGAAACCAAGGCGTGGGCAAACCAAAGAAAGGGTATATGAAAAGCCATACGAAAGCTACCTCACAGCACAGTTAAAAATACAATTGGAGGGATACAGAAAATTCATGCTATGAAAGAAAAGAGGGAAAACTGGGGACTAAAGAAGGAAATTGAGATGGGGATGGGGAAGGAGGAAAGGAAGGGGCAGAGGGTAGGTTAATCAAAACTAAGGATATATGAAAAAGCCTTTTGTAACCCACTAGTTAGTAAGATAATTTCAAAATATAACTTTAAGAGTATAAACAGAATTACCTTGCATAAATAGACAATACTACTCCCAGAAGGCATAGGTTATTAAATAAAAACTGCATCAGGAGGCATGGGATATCTCCTACAAGTTATTGGTCAGCAAGACCAAAGAGGTCTCTAAAACAGCAAAAGCTATTGCCATGGCCCTTGGCTCCCCACCATAACTACGTGGTAAGACGCTGTTGTTGAAAACATCACACACTTTGTCTACAGAACATTGAGACATCAGCATCAAATCTACTAGGAAACATCCCTCCTGCTGGCTAGTTTTCCTAGTGCCAGAAGGTGCTATGTAGGCTGCTGGGGTAGGAAAGACATCAATAGTCTTACTGAACCCTGCATGTTGTGATACTAACCTGCCAGGCAAGATGTTCCCATTGCGACAATAGTGGTGTGACAATTGTGGAGTAACTAACTTGGATTGAATTTGAGGCCTGCTCCACAGAAAGGAATTTCATACCTGGTATTGTAGTCCTGGTCAAAAGTTCATGGCTGAGGAGGTCATAGGCCCTAAGGTAGAACCTGCTATTGTTATTTTGTTAAATGATCATATTGTCAAATTACCTTCTAAATATTTATGTTTGTAGACATAGACCTGTGCTGCTCTCAACCTTGGTCAGAGTAGGCCTCTTTTTTGCAGTGGAGAGGCTCATAGCTCAAAGTGCTGAGAAGAGACTGAGTGCTCAGCCCTAAATGGGACATTGTTGTCAACCCCAAAACCCCCACCAAGGCTCAGAGAAAAATCAGGAAAGAGGAGATGGAAAGAATGCAAGAGCTGGAGGATGCTGTGAAATGCTATCATCTAGGCGTACTGGGGCTATCACACTTATGAACTCACAGTAGCTTTGGTTACCTGCACAAGACCTGCATAAGCTTAAGCCATCATGAAAAGGGGGGTTCCTGAGGCTTCACCCCTAGCTGAGGATGTACTGGTGGTTTATGAATGCTTGAAGATTGGGAAGGAGAGTCACTTTGTGGGGGGGGGGGCAGTGGCCACAGGCAGGTAGCCCATGCACGTGTGTGTGTGTGTGTGTGTGTGCGTGCGTGTGTGTGTGTATGTACATTTAATGATACATACTATGTACCCTCTACCATAGAATATAGACTACTCCAGATTTCAAGATCAAAGATTTCCTGGGGGTTTAGCTCACTATTAGAATACATGTTAAGCATGTACAAATTTTGATCCTAAGCACTGCAAAATGAAACAGTAATAAAAGCCAAATACAAGAGGAGTTTTTCTAAGAACTGTATTGCAGGAAGGAAAACCAAGGATGCTCACCAGTCAATAGCTAGGGGACCACCACATCTCATTTCCAGAACATGTCAAAATGACAGTGTTCTTTGACACATGAGTACGACTTAAGTAAAACCCTCCCTGAATATTGCCCTGCGATCAATAGGGAAGGACATCTGTGTGAATTTAAAAAGAGAAAGGAAGACTTCCAGTGCTCAGCAGAGAAACAGAAATGAACCTTTTCCTCTTATTTTAGGTTATTTCAAAGAGGCGATTTGACAGGATCACAGGTAGCATTCATTCAAAAGAAAACAGTATTTGTCCAGAAAACATTAGGGATCAATCTTCTTGCTGAGACTTGGGCTGGATCTGTAGTCTCTGACACAAATATGCTTCTGTAGTGAAGAGGCTGACATCTTCACTCGGGGGACTAACCCTGTGCTAATCAAAGCACTGTGAGAGGGCTCACAGGCAGAGGAAGGCAGTCTTGTGGATTAACGACACAGAACAAATGTAGGAAGTTTGCTGTTCTTAGGGCTCTAGCTGCCAAGTCCCTTCTTGTGTTCAGAGACATTTCCACTTAATAAGTCTTAATGTGGGTCATGGAAACAAAATTCCTCTTCCATAGTAGTTGAATGTGCTAGATTCTTGCTTTCTCTAAATCCCTTTCTGCAGACAGCTGTTATTCCCATACCAGACACTGATTCATGTACTTTTAAAGCAAAAGAGAAGAGATGAAGGTTCACTGCCTCCTTCCTTGATGCAATACGCTACTGAAAGTCATGTCTGTGGTGAAGAACTATCAGCAGCAGGACAAATTTTCAAGCCTCAGTGGTACTGGCAGGAGTTTATCAGATCAGTTCTATGGCATGAATTTGACCTGGCATCTGGCCTTTACAACTATTCTGTGTTCACTAGCACTAATTAATAAGCCATTTCCTGTTTCAATCTTCTATGCTATTTGCAGGCAAGAACTGATACAGTGGTCAGGTCTGCCCTCAGTAAAATATTTTGAGAGGTTTTTTTTTTTTAATTTTCTTTTTGCTCACAAAGTTGACACAGATAGATACCTTCGACGCCTTTTGCCTGCCTATTTGAGTACTTAGAGCATCCTTTAGGGTTTAGAAACCAATTTCTTGCTTTTCATCCTGCTGACCATGAAATTAATCAATAATCCCCCTGTTCTCCAGTGAGCCCATTCCACTTCATCCTGTGTTTGTCTTTTATGAGTGATAACTCCCCAAAACAGTAGACTGTTCAGCATCACAAATATCTCCAACCCAGAATCCTCACTTTTCCGCCTCAGCATTGAGCCAATTCCTTAGGTGTGCTTTCACTTTCTTTAAACTAGTAGTCACTTTAGAGATGGAGCTTTACCCTCCTTCTCCACACTCTAGCATTAGCCTTGGCAGGCACTCAAGGTACCTTCCAAGTGGACTATTTCTTATTGGAGCATGCAGGGTACATTGCTCGGTATTTTCCTCATTATCCGTTTATCACTTCATGCTGGAAAAAGTGATTTACTTCTTAATGGTTCTCCTCTTTGCTTTATGCCATTATATTTAACTGTCCTAGTCATTTTCTCAGAATTACTTGAAACATTGCTGACTTCTGGACCATCCCACTGTCATGAGTTCAAGAAGTTTCTCTTCCCAGTGTCCTACCCTCAAATCATCAGGATAATTTCTATCCTATTTCCTATAGCCCTCTGCATATACCTATATGCTTTGATGTTCATTCCTTTCTCTAGCAAAAAACAATCAGATTTTAAGCCTCCCCTATACAAATGTAGAGCAGCTTGAGAACCACCTTTATTATATTAAACCTAGACTCCAGAACTGACAGCATCCATTCTTTCACAAGCTGAAAATGATTTGTCCTAGGCACCAAGCCCATAAAACTGTTTCTGTACTGAACCTTATACTTTGTTCCCTGAGCCTCACAATCCTGCCCAGTACCTGGAGCAGGGAAGCTGAACAGATTACCAAAAAAGCACTAATTTTTACCTGATATGGATTAAGAGTTCAAGGTCATCCTCAGCTACATTGTGAGTTTGAGACTAATTTTAGATATATGAAAACCTGTTAGAATAAAAAAAAATAAATTTAAAAATAAAAGTGTTGATTACATTCAAGCTAATGGTTACTTTCTAGACAACCCAAAAGAATTTGGTCCAATTGTGTCCAACTGAAGAAGCATCTACCCTGTGCCGGGTATTGAATGCAGCAACTTTACAATTATCAAGGAAAAAAAATTAAGTCGTCTGGTTAAAGGAGCTTACTATGGTCTAAATGTTCACATACATAACCATAAATGTACCTGGAAGAATGTGGCAAGTTACCATAGATTTATAAACTAAAGTTTCAAAAGGCAGTAGAGGAAACTTGAAAAATATGGACTATTTTAAAAGACTACAATCTCATTATTTTAGAAACCACTGCCAGCAACTATAAGATAATGAAGTTATTTAGTATGAGTGTCCCAGAGGAAGGGGAAAGAAGATCCAGGATGGATCAGAAATGTATAGATGTATGAAAGAAAGTCACTGGGAATTGGACTATGCAGCAGACTAGGAAAATTCACTGTCTGTACCAAGAAAATGTAGTTACGGCCCTTCTCCCAGTAGACTGCCAGGGCCACCACTCTATTGCCCTCAGAGAAGGAACCAAAACACTCTAGTAACTAAATGTCTTTGCTTATTTTTATCAATCAAGGAACTGAAACTCCTGCTTCTTGCATTTTCTAACCATATTAGTTATTTTTCTATTGTTCCAAAACACCATGACCAAGGGAACTTGTAAAAGGAAGGGTTTATTTAGCTTATGGTTCCAAAGGGGTAAGAGTCCATCATGGTGGGGAGGCATGGCAGAGGTGGCTGGAGTAGGAACAGAAGCTAAGCTCTCACATCTTTAAGCAGGCACAGGAAGCAGAGAGCAACTAGAGATCTGGCAAGGCTTAAGAATTCTTTAACACCCCACCCCCCAGTGACATGTTCCCTCCAGCATGGCCACACCTTCTAAGACCTCTCAAAACAGCAGCACCAATTGGAGACAAAATGCTCAAATAATTGGAGCCTATGGGGGACATTTTCATTCAAATCACCATACTAACCTTCCTTTTCAAGCGAAGTTTCATGGGAAGAAGAAGGTGTTCATATATTTCTTTATAAAGCTGTAAAAAAAATCTATCTAATGATCTAGGTATCTAGGTATCAAAGACATACTTTAGACTATCCTTTGTTCTCTTTTGTAGCACCTTGGTTTTCTTGTGTGGAATTCCAGGGAAATTTCCTTGGACCCACTTTCTCAGACATTTCTATACTGAGAGAGTCTTTCAGCTTCTCTGCACAAGAGGAAACTAAGGCCTATGAAAAATGAGTATCCTGCTTAGGTCTAGACTAAGGCAACATCCAAACAAGAATTAAGGTTTCCAGATCTCCAATCTGTGCTCTTCCAACTCCACTGCTCCATATTACAAACTGAGATCAAGCAGTGTGGTTAAGATAAATCCTGCTTCTTAGTTACTAGGGTCCAGCCGAGAGCCATCATCCTGTATATTTCTATGGGTTATCTGTAAAGGAGTAAGAATGACTATGTTTTTTTCTGTTCCTAAGACAGTCTTGCCATAGAACATACACACTCCTGTACAGGTTATGTATACTGTATCTGAAATGCTTGGGATCAGATTATAGAGATTTTTCAAATTTTGGAGTATTTTAATATAAATCATATCTTGGGGATGGAACACAAGTCTAAATACAAAATTCATTTGTATATCATATAAACCTTAATACTTATAGTCTGAATGTAATTTTAACCAATATTTTCAGTATGCCTATATTTTAACATCACATGAAGTCAGGAATGGAAATTTCCACTTGTTCCATCATGTCTGTATATGAAAGGTTTCAGGTCTGGAGCATTTTAGGTTTCATATTTTCAGAATAAGGGTGTTCAACCCTTCCCTGGAACCACCTGTGAGAGGTCAAACACAAAGTCGGCAAAGCTGTCAACACTGCTGGCTGTCTGGTGATGGTTTTATGGCAGCAGTGACAAATTAGATAATACACTCTGCTCCTTTCTTCTGAAAGGAGCACAGCAAAAAGGTCACAGAAGCTGTCCCTGGGATTTGACCTGCATTTTTCAGAGACTGGAAGGGCAGTAAGTCCTTTTGGTAAATACTATTCAGATCTAGGGGAGAGGCAGAGAGGGCATCTGTCTGCCATTTTCTTCTTAGAAAGCTCAGCAGGAAGTACAACATTCCAACAATGGAGAATGATGGTCTCTATGAAGCCAGCTCTGCCTAGTCTCCTACACCTGTATTTATTTGGTTCGTAGAAGTTTAAAATGCAGCAACTATTAACCAACAGATAGAACCCCTACTTTCAGTAAGTTTACAATGTGACATATTCTACCCCTTTAGTCTGAAGTATGCAACTGTTCATAATAATTAAGGACTCCTTCCTTTCCAAGTATGACAATAATCATTATGTGGACTAAAGACAAAGGGCAAGATTTTGGAACTGATGAATGAAATGTCAGAATCAACACAAAATGTATACCCCCCCAAATCAATTTAATCATATCTCTACCCCACTTAAAAGTAACAAGTGCACTGATTTGCCCAAGGAAGAATATGAAACTTTTTAGCCTGGAGTCTTAGGTCATTTATGATGTAACAAAAGATAGAACAAGGAGATTTGTCCTCCCCAGCACTAGCTCTGCCCAGTAGCAAGGTTGATCTCCATATTACTAATCATTAAACTGTTATACAGTAGGTGTTGGTAAATGTTTCACACAAATGAATCCAAGTTGAGATTATAACAGCAGAGTAATTAAAAACATGAGCTTTCTCTTCACTTATGCTACACTTTCATTAAAAAATATTTTAATGAGCTTCCAAACTAGTTTCGTTTCAAGTCTCTGCTTTGCAACTTTCTGATCATCATACTGAACAAGTCACTTCATATTTCTCTAAGATTCATCTGTAAAATAAGTTTTTTTTTAAAAAAAAAAACATGCTAATGTCTAGTGTTGTAGAAAGAGCCCAGTGAGTTACAGGTGAAGCACTTAGCTCAGCTTCACGAGTGGCAGTCATTTAATAAAGACAAATGAACGCCATCTCCAGCTAGACTCTGGATACACCTTCCACTTACTGAGTGTATTGGTCACTTTTCTCATTGCTGTGACCAAACATCTGATAAGAAGCAACCTAAGGGCTGGAGAGATGACTTAGTGGGTAAAATGTTTACAGCACAAACATGAGGACCTGAATTAAGATTCCCAACACCCTGTAAAAGCCAGGCTTTTATATTAAAAGCCAGGTGTGGTAGCAGGTGCCTATAAGTCCACCACTGGGGGACAGAGACAAGTGGCTCTCAGGGGCTCACTAGTTAGCCCATCAAGTCAAAACAACAAGCTCAAGGTTCAGTAAGAGATCATGTCTTTAAAAAAAAAGAAAGAAAAAAATTGGAGAAGACATCCTGACATAACCTCTGGCTTCTACAAAAGCCCACACAGATAAGTGCATGTACACACACACACACACACACACACACATACACACATTCACACACACACACATTCACACACACACACACACACACACACACACACATGGATAAAGGAAGCAACTTAAGGAAGGAAATATTTATTTTGACTCACAGTTTGAGGTCCATCCATGGAGAAGCCATGACAGCAGGTATCCACGGCGGCAGAAGCATGAGGCAGCTGGTCATATTGAGTCCACAGACAAAGCAGAGGGGGATGCATGCTGGTGCTCAGCTCATCTTGTCAGTTTTATTCAGTTGGTAACTGCATTCCATGGGACAGTCCTACCCATATTCAAGGTGAGTCTTTTCTCCTCAGTTAAACTTTTCTATAAACACTCACAGAAACAGCTAGAGGTAGGTTTCCATGATGATTCTAAATCAGTCAAGCTGACATGAAGATTAAACACTACACTGAACAAATGCTGTACATCAGCAACTGTGTTAGACATTGTTCCAGGAACTTAATGGCTAAGTTCCTGGTAGTAATTTGAGGCCCCTTTGGCATTTTCTGTACACATAATAGTTCTCCCATCTTAAGGAAAAGATAGAATATTAAATTACATCATTTTCTCTTTTACTAAAGTAAGGGAAGTATTCTTTACATTTACCAATAAATATTACATTTTATAAAAAGTTGAAAAGTTAATTCTTTCAAATTCATATGTGAAGATTCTATCTAGAACAATTATTATTAAACCTTGATGCATTCCTTCATCATTTTTATGGTTTGATTTGTATTCCTCAATAAAATATTGAATTCCTAAACATCTAGTCCTTACTGTTTTGCATTTTTATTGACTATTTTACTGTGCAGTCCGAGTCTGGCCTTAAACTCAGTGATCCACCTGCCTCTGCCTCCCCAGTGTTGGGATTAAAGGTGTGAACCACCACACCTGCTCCACCCCAGGAATTTTTAGAAATTGAGTGACTCTCAAAGAAATACAAATAGAGTCCTGATTAAAAGGGGAAATCTGGTCATAGGGGCATGCTTAAAGGGAAGGTAAGAAAAGACACACAGGGAGAAGGGACTACATGAATAGATATATCTATAAACTAACTGCAATGACAATTTTCAGAGAAACAGAAAAGGCAATCCTATTACTTTTTCCGAATCCAAAGTAGTTGCTTTAACAAAAAAAAAAAAAAAAAAAACTCCTTGAACAGAAAGAACAAAGCTAGAAGTATCACAGCATCTGACTGGAAAATACATTGCCAAGCCTTTGTAGTCAAAACAGCATGATGCTGAATACAAACACACACCATGGAACAGAGCAGACAACCTAGAAATATTCAGTCACTGTGATGGCAAGGGGAAGATGTCAACAACACACACAGGGAATGGCCTCCAACAAATGTTTTCAGAAAACCAGGTATCCACGTGCAGAGAATTTAAGTTGGATCCTTAAATCATACCAGATACAAAACTCAACTCAAAATGGATTAAAGACTTAAACATAAGAGCAAAAACTATAAAACTAAAAGACTATAAAATTACCAGAAGAAAACCTGCATGGCATTGATCTGAGCAATGATTCTTTGGATATAACCACAAAAGCTTACGTGGATAAAGTAAAAATCAACAAATGGTATTAAGTTGAACTAAAAAGCTTATGAACAGCAAAAGAAATAATCAATGAATGGGGAAAAAAATGTCTTCAAACCAGGTACCTGATAAGGGATAAGTATTCAAAATATGTAAGAGACTCATCTTAACTACAAGAAAATAAGCCCAATCACAAAATGATAAAAGACTTCAATAGATATTTCACAAGTCATAAAATGTTCAACAGGTATGTGAACAAAAATGCTTAGCATCACCACTCATCAGGGAAATGCAAATTAAAACCCCATACTGAGCTATCGCCTCACTATATAGAAAAGCTATTGTTCAAAAGACAAAAATGAAGAGAAAACGGGAGTGTTGTTAGTAAGAATGTAAACTGGAGAAGCCATTATGGAAACATTGTAAGTTCATCAAAAACTTAAAAATGAAACTAGTATATGACCCAACAATTCCACTACTGATTTCCCAACAGGAATAAAACAAAAATATCATAGAGATATTTGCATTTATATGGTACAATGTAGTACCATTAACAATGCCAAAATACCATAATCAATCTCCATGAACAAAGAAAACATGGTGCTATACACAAACGCAGTACAGTATTATTCCTCCTTAAAAGAGAAGGGTGGTCCTTATTAGTAATGGTAGTGAGTACACCTGCCTAGCACACAGAAGACTGGAGTTTGATTCCCTAATGAGGAGGAAAGCCATCCCTCGGGGACTGGAGAAATGACTTAGTGATTAAGAGTACTTGCTGCTCTTACAGAGGACCTGAGTCCAGCTTCCAGCACTCATGTTGGGTAGCTCACAAGCACCTAATTACAGCTCCTGGGGATCAGATGTCCTCTCTGGACTCTGTGGGTACCCACATTCACACTTGCATATATTCACACACAGACACACACATATACATAATTTTAAAAATAAATATAAATCATTAAAAGGGGGAAATTTCTGTCATTTGTAACAGCATAAATGGACCTGGATGACATTAGAATGGGTAAAATAAGCCATGCCTAGAAAAACAATATGTCATGATCTCAATTATATATGGAATCTTTGAAAGTTTAACTTATGGAAGCAGAGACTATAATGCATAATGGTGAGTACCAGGGTCTGGGGCCGGAGGGCGGGGGTGGGGGGGAAGGTTAGGGATGACAACAAAAAAATAAGTTTAAGAAATCTATTTTATTGTTGTATAACATTATAACCATAACTAACAGCAATGCTTGTATCCTGAAATAGATAACAGCAGATTTTAAGTGTTTTTACCAGAAATATAGTATATGAGGTAATTCATATATTAATAAACCAAATTTAGCCATGTGTGTATACATTTCAAAGTATCATGTTTTACAGGATAAATATATATAATTCTTATTTGTCGATTAAAATCGTTTTATTTTTTTTGTTGTTGTTGTTGTTGAGTCAGGGTCTCCATGTATCCCCAGCTGGTAAGAAAGTCACTATGTAGACCAGACTGGTCTACAGTCAGAGGCCTCTGCCTCCCTAGTGCTGGGATTAAAGGAGTATGCCACCACATCTGGCCTAAAAATCATTTTACAAAGAACAAGAGAAAGAAAAGGTCTATCAAAAAAAAAAAATCACATATTAGTCAGGGTTTGCTAAAGGAAGAGAATAGAAAAAATGAATATATATACATATTAAAGGAGGATTTATTAGTTGTCTTACATGATGTGGTCCAGGTAGTCCAACAATGGCTGTCTCACACTGGAGAGGCTGAGAATCCAGTAGTTGCTCAGTTCATAAGGCTGGATGTCTGAACAGTTTCCATCTGGTTCTGAAGGCCTGGAGGATTCCCAGAAAACTGTTAGTCTTCAGTGTACACTGAAAACCAAAAGAAGCTGGTTCTGACATCAGTGGACTGCAGCAGCCACAAGATAGATGGACTTGCCAAAAAAAGTGAAAGCAAGCAGGCAAAAAGCAGTTTCCGTCTTCCATGTCATTTTATCTGGGCTACCACCAAAGGTACCTCCCACATTCAGCATGGGTCTTCCAGCTTGTGTACTACCAAGTAGTACCAAAGGCTTGTGTACTACCAAGGCTTTAGTTGATTCCAGACCCAGTCAATTTAAAGAGCAAGAATAGCCATCATAGATCATGACCTTGCAGAAACATTAATATTAACTTCTAACCCCTAAAAGTGTAATACAAATTTGACTGTCTTAAACCACCCAGTTTGGAGTACTTTTCTATGGCAACATCAGCAATTAAAAAAAAAAAAAAAAAAAAACCATTGGTAATAGCTTTATAAGGCCAATGAACTACAGAGATCTAAAAGATCCTATAGAGTAGAGCTAACACATAGGACTTAAAAATGCTCAGGAATGAGGATCAACGACAAACTTCTTCTAAAACAAAAAGTAGATATAACAGGTATTAAGAGCTAGTTAGAGTGAGCCAAAGGACATAAAATTAAGTTCAAGGAATCTATTGCACAACATAACTATCTTGAAATATATACTGAAAAAAAACTATTAATAAAAACTACTTAGTGGCACTCCCATCCTCAGACCTCTTGGGGTAAGTATATAGCACAGCCCTCCGCGCTTTGACTCCCCAAGCCACATTCACCCTTCCATCTCCCCCACTGTTGTCTCCTCCTAGTTTGGGCCCTGCGCCATTCCTAGTCTTGGGGCCCCAGACACCTGGGGAACCAATACTGCTTCCTGATCTTTTTCACCCAGACCAACTTAATGCCTTCCCTGGACCCTAGGAGCACTGCTTCTGGACCAGGCCCTGCCCTCACCTCCCTTTACTTCCCTGATCCTGCAACACCCGCTAGCCTCTTTCTGGGGCTGACAGCCTCTTTCTGGGGCTCCAAGGCTTACCTTTCCGCTCCCTGATCCTTTGCATCCAGTACAACCCAGCTACTCAATCCACTCCCTGGGAAATCTTGGGGCTTCTTCCCACCCCATTTGCCTTTGCATCCCTGCATGGC
>NW_008356458.1:2780508-2781133 GCF_000622305.1 Nannospalax galili
TATGAAAAATTTAAGAAATCACAAGAATGGAATATGCAGGAATTGAGTGATACCATAAAAAGACCAAACTTGTGAATCATATGCATACAGGAAGGAGAAGAATCCCAATACAATGGCATGGACCAGATCTTCAACAGAATTGTGGAAGAAAATTTCCCAAACTTAAAGAAAGACATGCCCATACAAATACAAGAAGCATACAGAAGACCAAACAGACAGGACCAGAACAGAAAATCTCCATGGAACATCGTAGTACAAACACTACTACATGCACAAAACAAAGAGAAAATTCTGAAAGCTGCAAAAGGGAAACAACAAGTCACATATAAAGGAAAACCCATTCGGATCACAGCTGACTTTTCAATGCAAACTATGAAAGCCAGAAGAGCCTGAACCAAAGTATTCCCAGTGTTAAATGACCACAGATGCCAACCCAGATTACTATATCCAGCCAAAATGTCTATTATAGTTGAAGGGGAAAGAAAAAATCTTCCATGACATAAATAGGCTGAAGGAATTCTTGTCCACAAAACCAGCCCTTCAGAGAGTTCTGGGAGCAATACAAAGAACTGAAGAAAGGAATGACTATACCCAAGGGGTTGCAGAAAGAACTCCAAGGAGAGTA
>NW_008356458.1:2781302-2782399 GCF_000622305.1 Nannospalax galili
GACTTTAAGACCCAGATTAATCCCAACTCATTAATAGTAGGTGACTTTAATACCCCACTTTCTCCATTAGAAGGTCAACAGGGTAGAGAGTTAACAGAAAGACATTTGAGTTAAATAATACCATTTATCAAATGGATCTAACAGACATCTGCTGAGTATTCCAACCAAGCACCAAAGGATGTACTTTCTATTCAGCCCCCATGGAACCTTCTCCAAAATCGACCATATACGGGGGCATAAAACAGACTTCAACAAATACAAAAAGACTGAAATAATTCAATGTATTCTATCAGACCACAATGCAATAAAGCTTAAAGTCAACACTGGAAGAAGCCCTAGTCACCACAAGAACACATGGAGATTAAACAACACACTCCTGAATGATGAATGGGTGAAAAGAGAAATTAAGAAAGAAATAAAAGTATTCCTGGAATTAAATGAAATGGACAATACAACACAACAAAACCTCTGGGACACGCTGAAAGCAGTTCTTAAAGGGAAGTTTATAGCTCTATGTGCCTTCATCAAAATATTGGAAAGCACACAAATAAATGACTTAACACAGCAACTCAACACACTTGAAAAGCAACAGCAAACAAAACACAAACCCAGCAGACAAGAAGAAATAACAAAAATCAGGGCAGAAATCAATGAAATTGAATCAAAGAAAACAATACAAAGAATCAACAATTCCAAGAGCTGGTTCTTTCAAAAGATAAACAACATTGAGAGACCTCTAGCCGAACTAACCAAAAAAAAGAAAGAGCACCTCCAAATCAACAAAATCAGAGATGAAAGGGGAAACATCACAACAGACACCAGAAAGATACAGAACATTATAAGGGAATACTTTGAAAACCTAAAAGAAATGGATGCATATCTAAAGTCATGGGAACCACCAAAACTAAACCAAGAAGAGATTAACAGCTTAAACAGACCCATATCACAAAAAGAAATTGAAACAGTAATACAAAACCTCCCGACTAAAAAAAGCCCAGGACCAGATGGATTTACAGCAGAATTCTACCAGACATTTAAAGAAGATCTACATCCAACACTACTTAATTTATTCAAAAAGATAGAAATGGAGGGAGAAC
>NW_008356458.1:2783095-2783522 GCF_000622305.1 Nannospalax galili
TCATATGGAAGCACAAAAGACCTTGGATAGCCAAAACAACCCTGAGCACTAAGAGCAATGCCAGGAGGATTACTATACCAGATTTCAAGCTATATTACAGAGCTATAGTCATAAAAAACAACACGGTACTGGCACAAAAAAAAGACCCATAGACCAATGGAACAAAACTGAAGACCCAAATATGAGCAAATGCAATTTTAGCCGCCTGATATTTGACCAAGGGGCCAAGAACATTAACTGGAGAAAAGATAGCATGTTCAGCAAATGGGGCTGGCAAAACTGGATGTCCACTTGTAGAAGAATGAAACTAAACTCCTATCGTTCACCCTGCAAAAAAGTCAATTCCAATGGCTCAAAGACCTCAATGTAAAGCCTGAAACTCTGAAACTCTTAGAAGAAAACGTTGGGAAAAACCTACAAGATATAG
>NW_008356458.1:2784210-2784359 GCF_000622305.1 Nannospalax galili
TAGGCAACAGACCTTAAGAAGGGAGATATGGATAAAAATTGGGTCAGATTAGGGGATCGGGGAGGGAAGGGTATATGAGGAACCTAGGGGATAAGGAGAAAGAAACTCAACAGAGGTAGGATCATAGGAGCAAGGGTATTAGTAAGGAA
>NW_008356458.1:2785771-2805715 GCF_000622305.1 Nannospalax galili
AAAAAAAACAACTACTTAGTAAGCCAGGCGTGGTGGCACACACCTTTAATCCCAGCACTCAGGAGGCAGAGGCAGAGGCAGGCAGATCTCTGTGAGTTCAAGGCCAGCCTATTCTACAGAAAGAAACTACTTAGTACTTCGCTATGAGACTTGAAAATAAAATTTGAAAATTTAAAAAAAAAAAAAACAACTACTTAGTAAGCCAGGCGTGGTGGCACACACCTTTAATCCCAGCACTCAGGAGGCAGAGGCAGAGGCAGGCAGATCTCTGTGAGTTCAAGGCCAGCCTATTCTACAGAAAGAAACTACTTAGTACTTCGCTATGAGAGACTTCCTTCAGAGGTTTGAAGGAAGCCCTAAATTATGGAGACCACAGATTGCCAACAAGAATGTAACAAAGGCCTAGGCTTTTAATGTGGGAAAGCTGAGGGTGGAACAGAGCAGAGAATGGCAAACTATGGTCTGCAGATGAACTCTGCATGCCACCTGTTATTTTAGCACAGTTTTATTGGAACACAACCATGGTCGTTTATTTACACTGTCAATGTTGTTTCTATGCTGCAGTGATAAAACTGAGCCATTGTGATACAGGCTGAGTGACCTGAAAAGCTTCAAATATTCACTGTCAGTACTTTACAGAAAAAGCTTTATGAACTGTGCAGTAGAAAAGATCTCCATATCAGTGGTTCTGAAACTTTAACAGGCAACACAATCAACAGGAGATCTTACAAAAATTCATGTTAACTGAGCCCTCCAGATTTTCTAACTCAAAACTTCTGGGGTGAGGCCTAAGCATTTCCATTTCTAAAATGTTCCTAAGACTACACTTTGAGAAGCACAGATGTAAGTGATTTAAAGGTGAATGGGAGAGGATAGGAAAGAGCAGTTGACTTTTTGATCCATGTGGCACATATTCATGTGTGCACGTGCAGATACATACATGTGGATTCTAGAAGCTGGCTGGCATCAGGTGTCTTTTTCTATTGCTCTCCATCTTGGCTTTTGAGACAGGGTCTCTCACTGATCTGGAGCTTGCTGATTCTGCTAGAATGGCTGGCCAGGCAAGGCCTTTGAACCCTCCTTTCCCCACCTCCCTAGCACTGAGATTACAGGCTTTACTTCTGCGTGGATGCTAAGGATGTGACCTGGATCTTCATTCTTATTTGGCAACCATGTTACAAACTGAGCCACCTCCCCAGCCCAAAAAAACTGTTGGAATTTTTAAAGAATAAAGTGAGAGGACTTATAATAAATGATGTCAAATATTGTTGCATAATAATCAAGACATGCAGTGCTGTCATAAAGACAGAATATAGATCAGTGAAACAGACTGAAAAGCCAGGAATTTAATTATCACCTGGATAGGCAAGTGGATATTGACAAAGAGAAAAAGGCAATCCAATGAAGAAAGGACTCTGTTCTCAGGAACTTGGATAACAATCAGAAAAAGTAGAACCATTTTTTTTACAAAAGAATAGTAGCTTTTCTTCATATTTTACAGCAAGAGTAAACACAGATGCATATTAAGTCAGACACTGATATATGAACTATACCTCAGTGCTTTTACAAGATGGAAAAGATTAAAACTTGACAGTGTGCTCTACAGCACACACCCACACTTGTGCCTCTCAGGGAGATACTATTGAAACTGTTATGAAGACTCTCGGTGACAAAGATAAGAACACAGAATCCTAGTTTCAAAGGCACACATAAGTTAAATGAATTACAGAGTGACTATCCCTTATCCAAAATGCTTGAGATCAGTAGTGTTTCAGATTTGGGGAAATTTGCACATATATATAATGAGATATCCTGAGAATGGGTTCCAAGTCCAGACATCATTTATGTCTCATATACGCCAGTTACATAAAACCTCAAGTTAACTTTATAAATACTTCTAATGTGCCTGCACCTTGTCTGTGAACTATCTTATGAGACAGACATTCTCCAGAATGATCCATTTGCGTCAGTGTGGCCATGCTCAGGAAAATTTTGGATTGGAGGGTTTTTCCATATTTAAAACTTTTCTTATTACTGATCCTCAATCTGACTCAAATGTTCCAGAGAAGAAAAAGCATCCTATATTCAAGTAGTGCTGAGTGAACACCTTGCTGTCTGTGACCCACTTCCCCTACCATCACCATGAATAATTTTGCCAACTACTAAGGATTTTACCAACCATCAGCAGCAAAGAGTATTTATTTTCAGATGTGCTTCAACCTATTCTGGGATTCTCCAACACACAGGGAAATTCTTCCTTGTGTATTTGACAAAGCATTGGTCAGCACATGAGAGTCTATAAGAAGAAGGTCCCAGAATAGAAGATAAAGCTAAAAGTAAAGGGTAAATTGGCTTTAACGTTTTAGTTGACAGAAAGATTTAGGTTCCAAGATATATCTAGATGAGTCAAATATGTTCAAGAATCATGTAAATAATTCAGGACAAATGATTTTGTCTAAATTAGATAATTCATAAAATTGTGTCAAAAACGGAATAAATCTTTTGGTGTTTATTTTCTAGGACACTAAAATCCATGGAGTGATTTATTTTAAGAAAATCCAGATATAGAGAGGAAATCAAATACCCGTGTGATCTGGCAGCACAAAGAAGTGGTACCCAGCTCTACCCACACTTGAGAAGTTTCCAGTGGAACTGAGTCTTAAAGAATGACTGGTGTTCTGTAGATGGGATGCTGGGGTGGGGAGGAGATGGAGCTGTGGGCTTGGGAGTTTATACTGAACAAAGAAATGGCATGATCAGAGGCAAAGGAAAGAATGGATAACATCAAGACAAAGCAAGTTCTAATATTTATCTGAAATACCCAGTACCAGAAGATGTGGTGAGGAAGGAGATTGGTCAGACTAACACCAGAAGATGTGGTGAGGAAGGAGATTGGTCAGACTAACACCAGAAGATGTGGTGAGGAAGGAGATTGGTCAGACTAACACATCCTTTTGTGCCTTCCTAAAGAATGCCCACTCTGCACTTTGAATCATCTCAGAAGAGTGGTGTTATCAAACATGTATTTGGGGAAAAGCAGGAGGTGACAATATGATGTGTTGAATGTGAAAAGAATGAGAGTAGGGATACCAGTTGGAAGTTGGAAACAGACTTGAAATACAAATGTCAATTATCTATATTTGGTTATTGATTGAACCCAAGAAACAGGGGGGAAAGAGAATTATTAAAAATGATGCTCAGATTTCTGGCTTGTGGAAACTGAGTGAATGGTGAGGTTTCTACCAAAATTAAGAAAAGAAGTAGATGAAAGATAAGCTTGGTAACAGACACATTGAGTTTGTGAAGTCTATGTATTTACCTATGTGTTTTCTAAGTAGACACTAAAAACAGCTGTCTAAACTCCAGATAGTAACAGTAGCAAGCTTTTTAAGAGTTCAGGCATTCTCCCAGAAACCTTTCTTGTACGGCTTATTTAATCTGCATAGCAACTCTGTGGGCTTCATCATGAGTTCTGTGTTAGAAATGAGGAAAGGGAGATTCTAAGGGGTTAAGGAGAGTAGGTTTCAGAGACTCCCCTAATCTCTGTAATAGCTGTTCTAACTTTATTTCTCCACTGATTAAAAAAAAATTGTGACTAAATTGAAGTTGTAAAAGTAGCTAGTATTAGCCAGGATTCGATTATGGTCATGAAGTCTATAAATTCAACATGGGTTCCCTTGTGGTTAGTAAGAATTCTACTACTAAAACACAGTCCTTTTCCAGAATACAAGGGGAAAGGTTTACAAATGAATTGCTAACAAAAATAATATATTTGTGGCCAGGTGTGGTGGCACGTGCCTTTAATCCCAGCACTCAGAAGACAGAAGCAGGTGGATCTCCGAGATATCAAGGTCAGTCTGGTCTACATATTGGGTTCCAGGCCAGCAAGGGCTACAGGAAAAGCCTGTCTCAAAAAGACAAAATAATAATAATAATAATTAATAATAATAATAAATACATATGGTTAGTTTTAGTGGTTACAGAATCAAGTAAACAGAATAACAGAATAAGCATATATTTGATATGCCATCCATATCAGAAGACAGCCCAGGCATTTCTTTCTACATAGAGATTAAAAGAAGAAAAGTTTATTAATGCTCCAGGTAGCCTCCACCTGCCCTCTTCTCCCCTTCTTCATCACCACTGATTAGTATCACAGTAGGATGAACCCACTACTACCAAAGATCCCAGCTTAAATTACTAGTTGCCTTGGGAAGCATGCTTATTTGAAATATTGTCTTAATACCATTCTGAAACCAATAGAAATTAATGCTTATATTTGGTTCACATTTTTGTATAAAAAATGGACAGAAAAGCATCTGAGCTCTAGGCTTAGCTCTGCCATTAGCTAGACGTATGGTTTGGGGATAGACACATAGCTCCTTTTCATCTCAGTTGATTTGCTTATGAAATGAAGATCTGAGACAGAATGATCTCAAAACACCATTTCAATTTTTAAATTCTTTATTTGTGAGGTTCTTAATTCCTCCACTTATATCTAGGCAAGAGGGTCCTCTGTCCTGGAACCCATATTTGAGACAGTTCTGGAACTAAGAGAACAAGACTATCTTTGGACTGGACCCAATCCAAGTAGTCAGGACCCTGGAATTCTCAACAGTGTAGACTAAAGTATCCACACACATGCAGAATGTGAGGCCAGAGTGCTGGATGTACTTGGGACTGGCAAGGCTTCTCTCTCTATTACTACATTATGTCGTTGAGCATTAAGGAGTCCAGACCTTGATTTTCCAACTCATTGTAGCAATTATTTGTTAATAGAGGAGGCTAGAACATATCTTGTTATCCTACTTTACATTTACATATAGAGTAAGTTGGCTTCCATTTTATTTTCTTGCAAAATCTTAAAGATTGCCCTAGAGATTCCCACTTAAGTATATTATTTTTAAATTAGGTACTGTGGTATACATTCATATCTCAGTTACTTTGGGTGCTGAGCCACAGGATCACTTGAACCCAAGAGTTTGTGACCAGCCTGGGTAACATAAGCCTACGTTTCCAGAGTTCTATGAGTTTTAGTTAAAAGACGGTGTGAAAAAAAAAAAAAAAAAAGATGGTGTGAATAATGGTTTAGAGTATGGGGGGAGGGGCATAGGCAAATGAGGTGTGGGTATGTTAATTCAGATTCCAAGCAAATGTTTTAATTCCATAGGTTATTTGTGTGTGTGTGTGTGTGTATGTGTGTGTGTGTGTGTGTGTGTTTGTGTGTGTGTGTGTGTGTGTCATGTACTCATGTACATGCGGGTACACTTGTGTGTGAATATGGGTGTGCACATATGTACATGTTTGAAGGCCAGAGGTCAATCTTGAGTATCATTCCTCAGATGCCATCCACCCCATTTTTGAGAGGTTTCTCACTGCAGAACTTACCAAACTGTCTAGACTGGCTTGATCAGCCTGCCTCTGGCCTCCCCAGCCCTGAAAATATCATCACATGCCACCAAAACCAGCTTATTTTAATGGGTTCTAGTAACTGACCTCAAGTCCTCATGCTTGTAAGGCAAGCACTTTACAGACTGAGCTATCTGTCCATCCCTCCCCTAGGTTATTCTATTGACATTTACAGAACACTGCAAATGGCTAATTTGCTCATTGTAAATCTAACCTCCAAGGAATTTCCATTAATGAAATCTTTTTAAAAATGATCATATGTTTTCCCTTTCCTATTCCTCTTTGCCAGAAGGAAAAGACCTTGGATTCAAAGGCTAAAACTTGTGGCTTCAGTCATATGCTTTCTCTAAATGGTAAAGAAATGTTGATAGTCCCAAGAACCTAAAATAAATTCCAGGGGCTTTGTTTTGCTGTGTGCCCCACTTCGACTCCCCATATATTTATCTTTGTATTTTCTCTCATTCATTCTGCTGCATTCTTCTTAGGCCTTAAACATCAGACCCTAGATAGAGCTTCGTCCTTGAAACTCAAGGCCAGTTGGTCCCAATACTTTATTCTGGCTCTTTGCTCATTCTAACTACAGTCCTCCAACCACATTTCCCTGTTCTGCACCCATGAATTCAACCAATTTGGGAATAAAAATATTTGAAAAGGAATTGTATCTGTACCAAGAACAGACTATTTTTGTCATTTTCCATAAATTATATAATACAAGTATTTACACAAAGTTTACACTGTATAGCCCATATAAATAATTTGGAAGTGGTGTGTTAGTCCCTAAATGTATAGATTGGTATAGGTGATGTGTAAGTACTATGCTGTCTAATATATGAGAGTTAACCATGTGCAGACTTTTATCCATGGAGGGTTCTGAAGTACATTCCCCCATACCAAGGGAAAAATGTAGATTTCATCAGTACTTTCTGTCTTACTGTCTAAATTTCTGCCTATCTTCCTACCTTCTCACCCCACACTTTTATTCTGTTTAAATTTTTTTGCTGTCTATCTCTTGTTCCCGGTGAAGTTAAAAATTGCAGTATATTCATTAACGTTAAGATATTAAGGACTAAACCTTGACACATCTCACTCTGTTAGAGCACTGACATTTTAACAGAGGTTTCAATGTCTCCTTGAGGAGAATTCCTTGAGTTCTTAACTTCAGTATGACTGAAAGTTGCCAAGAGATCTTGCTCAAATTCAGATTCCTGGGTCCCAGCTTGGCGATTCCAATTGTATAGGTCACAAAATAAACCCAGGAGTTTGTATGCTCTGAAAAGCATCTGAAATGCCTCACTGAGAAATAGTGACTTAACCCAATAATTTTCATAAAACAGATTTCAAATACTGGCAGGACAATGGGAAATATTTTTTGGACTCAGGTATGATTTCAAAGCACTAAATGTCACACTACTAGATAATAATCATGGTCAATATAATTACTATGCTTGATAATTACCAAGTTAGGTTCACATCGTTAATGTGATACCTTCCTTCACCATGGATATAGGATATTGTCTACATTTTACATTTGAGAAGAAATTCAATACGGATAACTCAGAAGCAGTACAGGTCATGCATTTCCTAATATTTGACGTGGTTTTCTTCAGGCAGATCCAACCCAGGCTTGTCTTGGACTAGGGCCTCAAATGGGTAGTTTTCTTGAGAGTTTAGTGTACTTTAGTTAATAGAAGCTATGAATAATGATTCAAAGTGTGAGTGGGTCTAAGGTAGAAATGTATATGCATGTTAATTCAGAATCCCAAATGAGTGCCTTCAATCCCCTGGGTTATTCCATTGGCATTTACTGGCACTGTAAATCACCAGTGAGTGTATTGTAAATCTATACTCTGCTATCACCCATCTGGAATGAGGGAGTTTATTGGCCTGGGAATTTACCTCAAGTGCCTTGGAGAGCTGTTCCATTCCAAGTACTGGAAGGAGCTGTGCTTGCATCTCGGGATCAGATAATAAACTGAAAGCTTGATGTCAGAGGCAAGGGCAGTTAAATGTATTACAATGCCACTATACAGAATCAAGGATGTTTAGTAACATACTGTCGTGTTTTGAAATCATCACATCCAGATTAAAATAAAATAATAATATGGTTAAAAACAAAAGCAAGCTCATTAAAATCTAATCATGTCCTTCTCCTTTATGTATTAAAATTGGAAGCTGTGAGCGATGCCTTTAATTACAATCCTGATGTTTTAGTTGCTGAGCCGTTTATTTAAAGTGACAGAATCATTTTCTTAGTATATAATTAGTCCTACTGAATTTGTTATGTAAACAAATGGAAGACTGATAATTCGGAGACAGGAGTAAAATTTATGGCATTCACCAAATAATAATCTTAACATGCTTATGGTAGATTGCTGATTTAGATATAATTTAGATTGAGAGTTAACTAATTAGAGGGAAAATCATTACAAGCTCACTTTCTCAGTAGGATCTGAACCTAATGAACTCATAGTATTAAAAGACAAAACAGTTCATGGAAATGTTGCGGGGGACACTAAAAATCAACATGAATATGACTTTTTTTCTATTGTCTTTAAACTCGTATGTGGTATTTTCTATATCTAAGATGAACAGGAGGATGTTAAAAGGAAATTCAGTTTTCATTAACTAAGGCAAAAAAGGGAATTGGGCCACAAGGGCGTGGGCTACTGTGTAAGTGATGCCACCCCAACAGCTCACACATTAAAGGAAACAGATGAGAGTAGATTCTCACAGAGGCTTCTTCACAGAGGATCCTGACAGTCACTTCAGCTTCAATGTCCTATGACTCAGATTCAGATCACAGGTAAATCCAGCTCTACTTCATATGTTTAAAAACACAATTTTATTTTGCTTTGAAATAGGCTAGACATTTTCCGTATGGCTTTACAAATATTCAAAATTGCTTGTAAACGCTTCTGATTAAAACAATGGGGGTACTGTGTGTTTAACTCCGTGGCAGAGCACTGCCTAGCATATAAAGCCCTAGATTTGATCTCTAACTCCACAAATTTTTTTAAAAGTAAGAGATATACATCCAATGTCATGTACAAGAAGATTTTGTTAGGAAAGTTTTTTCATGAGATGATTTAGACCCATAATACAATCTTATGATTTCACAGCAAGTAGTTGGGATTGTTACAGATAGGGTTTCTTTAATGACTTTGAATTTCCCCAGAGAAGTCGTATTTGAACTTCAGAGGCTTGTTCCCTGCTTACTAAACTATCCATAACTAAAGCTTTAGAGAGATGATCTGAATACTACATATATCCCATTTTACTACAGAGAAAGATTTTTAGATGTTCCAAATGCTGTCATGTACACTTAAAAATAACCAATAATGGGCAAATAAGGATTTTTCAGCTGTGAGAGATGATTAAGCACTATTTTATTTTTTATTGTTTCTTTTAATCTAATGACAACCAAGGATGCTGGTACATTCCTCCTTAATGGAAGGTACATTACCCTGCTCTAGGTCAGTAACTGTTGTGAATGCTTTCAGATTTTCTGTCCTCAGCAGATATCTACTGATAGCCCACATTGTCCTAAGCTTTAGATCTAGCAGACAGAAGTACTTCCTTTCTCTAAGGAGAGAAAGCATACATTGAAGGTCACAAAAAAGCTAATAATAATAACTATAATAGTGAAAAAATATTTAGAACTAAAAGAATTAGTAATAACTATAATAATGTTTATAATTACCATAAATCAATATATCAATTCCAATAAATGTTACAATGATGTTATAAAATAACATTATAAAAGACTAATAAGGAAAAAATCATAACTACATATATATCAGCAGATGAAAATGTGCATAAACTGATGAGGTTTTAAATTATGCTAGCTTGAACAAGGATACTTCTGTGCTTAATCACTTAGGAATATTCCTCCATAGAAAAAGCTGATGAGCTGTTTGTTGTTGTTAGTTTGCTTTTGAAATTGGGTCTTATTTTATAGCTCAGGCTGGCCCAGAATTCACTTTGAAGTCCACATTTGTCTTGAACTTAGAGTGCTCCTCCTGCCTCAACCTCCTGAATACTGGAATTATAGGCATGAGCCAAATAAGCCTGGAATAAAAGGGGCCATTCACAAACCCAACTGGACGGAGCCACACTGAGTGCATCAGAAGTCACTAGTCTTGGCCTGGCTATCTCAAACCATCTTGACCTGAGATCATTTGCCCTTTCTCTTTCCTTATGTATAATAACTTGAAGATGACCAGCTGTGTGAATGTGTTTTAAATGTACTCAAGATATTGCAATTTCTACATTTAAGAAGTACAGGAAGTTTACAACACCAGTACTAAGATATTAAGAAGGACTGGATTGAGCTTTAGGCTCAGGGTAGTGGACAGATAAGCTATGCCACAGGATATCAAGATCTCTCAAGAACATAATCAGAGCTAGCTTGGTGGCACATCTCAGTACTTAGAAGGTAGAAGCAGGAGGGTCACAAATTAGAGGCCAGCCTTTGCTATGTAGAAAGCTTAAGACTGAACTTCATCATGCAATGAGACCCTCTCAAAAGAAAGAAAGGAAGGAAGGAAGGAGGGAGGGAGGGAGGAAGGAAGGAAGGAAGGAAGGAAGGAAGGAAGGAAGGAAGGAAGGAAGGAAGGAAGGAAGGAAGGAAGGAAGGAAGGAAGGAAGGAAGGAAGGAAGGAAGGAAGGAAGGAAGGAAGGAGGAGAAGAAAAGAAAAGGGCTAGAAGTGTATCTCAGTAGTAGGGTGCTTGCTTAGGATGTGCCAGATCATGGGCTCAATTTCCAGCCCCGAAAAAATGGAAACCATACTGCCAATGCCTCTAAACATGGGATCCAGTTTGTGTTCATATGATCAATGCTGCCTTTTTTGCCAATATGGCTCCACTCAAATGGTTGTTAGAGTAGTGGAGAATTGAACTGGAAGAGAATTATAAAATGAGAAGATTTAACCAACACAATGGCTTCATTTATGTAATTTTTAAGTTCATCCAAATTCAAACATGTTTCTCAGAAAAAAATAATAATTTATATAAAGTAGGGAATTCAGCCTACAATTTTATTCAAGAAGTATACAGCCATGAGTGAGTGACAGGTGAAATGCACAAATCTATTATTGTTAATCTCAGTTTCTTTGTGCTGAAATATAAAAGTATCACTATGCTTAAGATGAACTGTACCAAGTGTTCACAGACAATATTTATTTTATCCAAATTCTACTAATACACTAACCACAAAGAGAAACATCTGCTTAAGATGTAAATTCCCAGTCAGTACCAGCTTGATTCCTCCATGTCCTATGACTCGAGTATGTGGTGTCTTCAGAAATAGGGTCTTACCATCAAGTTCTGAATACCAGACTAGCTTTAATAGTGCTGGAAAGCTCTACTTATTCAATCATCTCCCCCAACTGTGAAGCCTGAGAGCTACAATAATGACTGATCTGGCAAGATAAGCCCACTGGTACAATAGTGGCATAATGTTATGGGACAAACCAATCACTTTCTGATTGGCTTTAAAGCCTGCTCCACAAGATGATACTGGTGCCTGGTACTATGAACTATGCCAGAAACCTGTGACTGGCTATGTCATGGGCCATAGGAGTGAAACTACTACTATTATGACTAAGTGAGTATAGCATTAAATTACTCCATAAATTCTTATCTTTATTCCCATAGATTAGTACATCTTTCATCATCTTTCATCAGAGAAGGATCAGAGCTGCTTTTTCCAGTAAATGGAGATTACTATAAAGACTACTTATCTGCCAATGTGCAGAGAAGAAGAAAGAGTAGAGTGTTCAGCTCTAAATAGGACATCTATATCACAGCCCTGCCCTCCAAGTCTCAGGAATCATCACAGAAGAAGTGGCAGAAACAGTGTAAGAATCAGAAGTAGTGGACATCTGCAGTGAAATATTATTTGCTGAATATGACAGAGTCCTTTCAGCAGTGACTGCATGCACAAAACCTGCACAAAATCAAGCCAGACAAAATCCCAGCATGGACAGGAAAAGGGCTCATGAAGGGCCCTCCTTAGCTGAGAAGCTATTGGCAACTGATGGCTAATGGGGGAGAAAGAGTAAGTTTTCTCCTTGTGGCCTTTGAAAAGTTACCATGCTCTAGTACATAGCCCTACAGTCATACACATACAGCAGCACTAAGAGGACTCAGTGGGTTTCTGAAAAAGATAAAGAGCACATGAAATTTGGAGGGTATGAGGAATAGAGGAGGGATGGAGGAGAGGGGATAGGGAGAGATCTGATCAAAACACACTCTATGAATGTATAAATTTTTCAATTTTAAAAACACATAAATTTATAATTTAAAAATTGACCAAACTTTGGGGGAAGAAATTTAATTTTCCATTCCTATAATTTGGAAAACGAGGTTAGTACAGTTGCCAAAGATGTAATGAGTCACACTTAACCTCTTTCTTTTCTGTTACAACAGTTTCATTTTACCTGATTCTGGTAAAAATTTAGATATAGAAAAAATGCCAGATATCTACTGAAAATTATCCTGCAGGTTACTAGCACCTTTCAGTAGAACCCTATGTATCAGGACTACTCAGTAGGCTGTTGGATCATTGACCTGAACTGACAAAAGAATGAAGTTACAATACAGTAGGAAAATAAACTTTATGTGAGGAGGCACCTAAGTAAACTTTTGCTCATTCTAGGCCTTGTGCTGCACTGAAACATTCATTTTTCTTGTTCAGACATCTGAATTCTTGTTCAAACATTTGATTATTTTTTTCTTCAGAAGACCTTGAGATTCCTAAGGCCAGAGAATATGTCTTGTTTACTGAGATATAATTTTAAGTTGTCTGGCATATTACAGATGCTTTCATTGGTTTAATGGACCAATGAACAGATTTATTGACTTAAAATTGAAGGCAACAGAATTTTTAAGAGTTTCTGTTACATTAAAATCTAAATTGCCTTGAGTTCAACATATTTAGAGAAACTTGCATCTATACTCACCAGTTACTGGTAATATAGCATATATGAACAGTGGTGACTGTGTTTAAGTGGAGGGGGGGTGTAAAACAATTGAAATTTTTTCTTTGTTTAATTTTGTTTCCCCTGATAGTTTGTCTTAAACTTTATTTGGCTTTCATATTGTTTATATATATATATATATATATATATAGTATTATATATATTGAACTCACAGAGATCCGCCTGCCTCTGCGTCCCAAGTGCTGGGATTAAAGGCATGTGCCACCATTCCCGGCATCACAATATATTTTTAACTTGATATTTTTCTGGCCATGTACTTCTTTATGATAGTACAATGTCATTTTAGTAAGAGTGATGTTAGCCAGTCATGATAAGACTTTTTTAAAAACTATTTTTTTAAAAACTATCTACACACACTTAACCATTCCCCCATTATCAATATCCTCCACCAGAATGTAACAACTGATGTCCCAACTTTGACACAGCACAATCACCAAGAAAGGATAAATTAAATTGGGATTCGTTCTCTTTCTTATTTATTCTTATTTTATGTGTATGAATGTTAAGCCGGCATGTATGTAAGTGCACCATGTGCATACAATGACCACAGACACCAGAAGAGGGCACCAGATTCCCTGGTACTGTAGTTACAATGGTTGTTAGCTGTCGTATGGATTCTGAGAATCAAACTGGTGTCTGCTCTTAACTGCTGAGTCATCTCTCCTTCCCCTAGGATGCTGCACATTCTACAGACTGGGACAAATGTGCAATGCCATCTATGTACTACCATAGTATTATACATAGGTGATTGTTTGTTTGCTTTCATGTTTTGTTTTGGTTTGATTTTTTGTTGAAACATGATCTCCTAGTAGACCCAGCTAACCTGGAACTTGCTATGTAAATCAGGCCTCCATCTCATAGAGATCCACTTGCCTCTGCCTCCCAGTACTGGGATTAAAGGCATGTGCCACTGTGCCAGGCTCAAATAGTATTTTTGTTGCCATAAAAATTCTTTATGCTTCAGCAACTCAGTCTCACTCTCTCCAATGATAAAATAAAATGATAAAATCTCTGTATGTATATGTTTTCATCTCTCTAGAAAATATCTAGGACCAAATTATGGACCATAGATTTTCAACAAAATATTAATGAAGTTAAAGTCACAAACATGGTCTGTGACTATGTGAATCAGTATAAAAATCAGTGTTTAAAAGCACAGGTTGGAAAAGCCCATTGTTCATGGTCTTATGTTGACCCATCTCTTTGTGCCATTCCTCCATGGGTAATTTGCCTCTGGGAGCCATATTTTCCTCATCTGTAGAATGAGGATATTAAAGACAAAAAGTGTTTATGAGGATTAAGTGAGACCATTTGGGGAAAGCATTTAATAATGGCACATGGTAGAACCTTATTATGATACAGACTTTGCTGATAATAGCTTAAATAAATATTATAATTAATATATATTGCACACGATAATGTTAGTACTACCTGTTAGTACTAAGTTAACAATATAAATTTGCTCATTTTTCACCAATGTTATCTACAAAAACAATTTCATATGAGTTTGTTCTGATGTTTTATAAGTTTAAGACACATGACAAATGATTTAGTCTAATCAGTCATTTCTGGTAAAATAGAAAATGAGGCAAGGTGGCACATGCCTTTCATTCCAGCACCTAGGAGGCAGAGACAGACATATCTCTGTGAATTCAAGGGGACAGCCTGATCTACATAATGAGCTCTAGGCTAGCTGGGGCTGCAAAGTGAGACCCTGTCTCCAAAAAAGGTGCAATAAATCAGTTTTCCATAAAACAAGCCTAAAGTATTAATGAAGTACAAGTTAAGCATCTCTCATTCAAAAATCTAAAATGTGGCATTACAAGTGGAAAATTATGCACTATGAAACATTGTTTCATGCACAGAATTATTTTGAATGATATGTAAAACTACATTTAGGCTCTGCATATAAGGTATACATGAAACATAAATGAAGTTTCTATCTGGTTATAGTCTCATTCCCAAGATATCTCATTATGAATACTGAAACATCTGAAAAAAGTCCAAAATCAGAAACATTTCCATTTCTATGCATTTCAGATAAAGAATCCTAAACCTGTACTAAGTTGAGGATTTTATTGCATTTGTATTTCTTGATTCAGAACAGGAAGAAGACAGCCAATGAGATGGTCCCAAGCTGGAAGAGGGCTGAATCCTGCCTTTCTCTGACACTTAACTCTAAGTCCCTGCCCACTGATCCAACTGAGGGCTAACTTTGTCTGTGCAGGTATAGGTAGTGTGCCTATGGGGAGTGACCTCAGAAAAATTTTGAGAAGATAAGCAACTTAAAATGTTTAAAGCCCTGAGCTTGAAACCATTGTTATCGTGCAGTCCGTACTAATATTCCCAGAGGATTCCTGACAAATATGCAAACATGATATCTGAACAACATGCTTTATATGTTTAATACCCAATCAATAGAGTCTCAGCTTAGCTAAGAGACTGCTGGTGGGGTCAGTGAGGGGAGGCATATAATTAATATGTAATATATAATGAGGTAGTTAATGAAAGAAATTAAAACACAAACTAAAGCAAAATAACAGAGCTTCTGGATTAAAGAACTAAAGTAGTGGGGGAGCAGACTAAAAACAAATGAATCTACCTCATCTGAGTAGTCATGACCTCCTCAGGCCCCCTCCAGTTCTCTATACCTATGTATCAATAATAACACCTTCCAGACTCTCAGCCTTCCTAAAAGGTATCTATTATTTGGCTGTTCTAAACACTTCCCAGCCTGAGATTAATCAAACTGCCTTCTTCTGCCTAATATTAAGTGTCTACTTTCATCTGAGCTCTGTAAAATCAATTTTCTTCACCTCTCATTTCAGACTGTGTTTTAAAATATAGCTCCAGTATCTATTGTGCTTAGCACCACCAGTGACTTGCATTCCAATGTAACTTTTCCAATAGATCATTCAAAATTGTAAATATTCTTAGTCCCATCTTAGAAAAAGTCTCTGTGCCCAATGACCACCTTTTATATAATATAATACAATATAATATTATATTATATTGTATTATATTATATATAGTCTTCTCTGCACTATGAAGGGTTTTTAATGAAGCAAGAATTCTTGTTGGGATATTTTAATGAACTGAACACAAGCATTAACACAGGAACAGTTGGATGCTAATCATTTAGCTGGTGAAAACTGTATTACACAGCTAATGGAAACACCAGGGAAGCACAGGGGAAATAACTCTGTGTTGGCAACAGCACCACATCTATAGGCAGCGCCGAGTTACCCAGCGCACTTGCATTACTATAAACAGCACAAAAGCAAAGTCATTATTACAACATCCTTTTAACCTCTTGAGAATTTACCATATGTGGTATTTCATATGAGGAATAGCTTGAGTATTGTTGACCAGTGCATCCTTAATAATCACTGTTCGCATGTTCAACAGAAAAGTGACCATTGATAAAAATAAATAAACCTCCTACGTGTATATTTTATACAATGACCTTGCATTATGACAACAATCCTGAGAAATGGGTGTCATAAATGAGGTTCAAAGGTTAAAAGACTTTCCCAAAGTCACATAAATACCAAACATATACTTTGGTGTTCCTTAAAGTTATCTAATCAAGAAACAAATGGTCTAGATTCTGGTGGGGGTGGTAGGAAATGATGGACCTGTATCAGAAGTATCACATACCCACCACATAAGCAAATCCTGTACATGAGCCCGGGGAAGATGAGTAAAATCAACACTTTCAAGGTTCTCAGCAAGTTTGTTTACAAACAATGAAACATCTGCATTGTTGGTCAATAAAGACAAGAGCTATACATACCTAAAGCCCAGATGAAAAACAGTCCTGAGATACCTAGACTTGCCATTTACCAAAAGAGAAATTGGCCTATGCTCAGACAGAAGAGTTTAAAGGGACAGCAAGCATTTTTCTCCCATCATTCTATCTACAATTTGATGTTGATCTTTACTCGTAGTAGGAGAAACAAATAGACAAGCATCTAAGTGCATCATGAAGAGCAGTGATGAGTACTGCAATAGCAAATGGCCTATGCCTATGCTTTAGTTCATCAGAGACTAGCACTAGGATCTACACTAGGGCCCTTAATTTCAAGGCAAGTGATCATTATTTTCTTATGGTCAAATTAGGCATCCTTTATTAATAGCCTGTGGTCAGAGGGGGCTAATGCCAAAAAAAAAAAAAAAAAAAAAAAAAAAAAAAGCAGGACAAGGTTTATAAAGCTTAAAACAATGACATCAAGCCAGGGACAAAGCCAATAATCATAGCTACATCAGATCACTATAGTTATACCAGACCAGGGGCAGGTCAGTTAACAAAGATGTTTTCAGTTAACAAACATTTCGGTTAGGCTAGGAAGAAGGACATGCTATCTAGACATGCTACCTGGCTACTTGTAAGTTTCCTGAAACTGCCTGCATGTGATGTTCTGTCTGGCTATCTGCAGTGTGAATGACTGGGCAAAATCACAGGGTAAAGCAAAATTCAGATAGAACGAAATGGAGACAGTTTGCTGTTTCATTCCCTTGTGTCTGTAGGGCAGAATCAAAGCATTGACTCAATATTCTCAGATGACAGGGGAGTTGTACTGTGTTCTCAGGTACATTAATTTGACAGAGGCTAATAGACCATAATTTTTTCATAATAGGGTAACAATCATTTAATTAGGCAAGGTCCAATCAATGGACCCAGTAGGAGTAGGTCAAGAGGTCTTGTTAGGCCTGGAAACAAGGTAGTCAGCCATGGATTCCAATCAAACCAGCAATGGAACCAGGAACTGTTGGCTTTTCTCTCCTTTTGGCACAGGTGCCAAGGTGTAGAGGAGGGAACCAGGAAAATGTCTCAGACATTAGAATAGACTGTAGCCTAGACTGGTTGAAGAGACTGAAGATTAAGAGAAACTGACCAGTAATTTTTCAGAATAGGGTCTCTTAGTGTAGGTGGTATGGGAGGCAGCTGTCTGAACATTACCTTATATGGGGTGAAACCCACCTTATAGGGTGTTCCCCAGGGGTCCTGGTTCCTCCAGTTCCTCCCCTACTGGGGAGAACTGACTGCAGAAAGTTAGCCTTGGAGGGAGGGGTTTTTCTGGGCACCATCTTGGAACAGAAGTGGCGCCCGTGAGGGCCTGAAAAGATGGCCCCAGTGTCTCATCCACGTGGACACGAGAGGGGACTTTTACTGACCTGGGGCGAGACTGTGGCCCATGATGCATGGGCGAAAGCTAAGAAAGACTGTAGGTGCATGCGGAAGCGATCTGGAAAGGGGCAAGCCTCTCAGAGCTGGGTGCCAGGTGTCGGGTGTTTGTTTTTTTGTAAGTCACTCCCTACCACAAAGATATAAACTATGAGAAATTCAGATAGAGATGTTATGTGGTTTGTTTAATAGTGCCAGGGACATGGAAGAGGACCAGGAACATGAAGCTGGGCCAGTTTTCACTCATCTCTAAGATTAATTTAACATTATCTGAGCCAATTGACAGGCAGTCCAGGCCTACGAATTATCACACGTAAAAGGCTTTTTACCATCATGAGGAGAAAGGCCTCCATCCGATCAGAGAATGTATCCATTTTTTTATATTTTATTTATTATTTTTATGTGTATGTGTGTATTGCCTGCATGTAGGTAGCACCCGTGTCGTGCAATGCCCACAGAGGATGCCCACAGAGGACAGAAGAGGCTATAGGATCCCCTAGGACTGGAGTTATGGACAGTTGTTAGCTGCCATGTGGGTGCTTGGATTTGAACCCGGGTCTTCTGCAAGAAGAGCCAGTTCTTTACCGCTGAGCCATCTCTCCAGCCCCAGTATCCCTTTTTTTATATGGGAGTTTTATTCAAGATCACTCCTTTTTATAGTAAAAAAAAAAAAATTATTGCTCTTTTCCTCTCATGCAAAAAAAAAAAAAAAAAAACCCTGACATCTTCAAAATGTCATGCTTATCTTCTCTAAAGTGCACTGAGCTTAGAGAATGGTGAAGAAAGGCAACTGGGTGGTTAGGTGTTATGAGAACCATTTACTACATAAAATTTAGATCATTCCCATTATGTCCAGGAGAAATTCCTTCATGGCTAAGTGTTGCATCAATGAGTATTGCTTCAAACAGCAAAACATGCATATAATGGCTTAAATATGTTAAAATGATAATCCCTTACACCAACTAATCTTACTAGTCTACAGCAAAGGAAAGTAAAAACAATTTATACAACTCCCAGAACAAGTCATTAGAACTCCAACCAACAATGAAATCAGACAGCATTTTAGGAAAACAGAACACAGGAGCACTAAATTGGCTACAGCCTGCTTTTCAATTGATTCCAACTTAACTAGTTACTCTTCGTAGTTGAGTAAGTTAACTAGCTACATGGCTTCATGTAACTATTGGTTTGGTCTAGTGGGTCCCATGCAGATGCCCATCATGGCCTCCCATGATTTTTCTTTAATAAGAGGAACTCACAAAAGACAAAGTCCAGAGACATACAATTGATGGTTCGGGTTTAGTTGACTCCAGAGCCAACTCTGTCATGACCCAAAGTTGGTTCTATAACACTGACCATAGATCCAATTCCAGCTTAACAGAAGATGACAAGGTAGCACCTGTTGAGCAGCCCAACTCTAAATCAAAATCCAACATGAGATAATTTGGGCCCAACTATGGGCAATTGCAAGGCTTTATAAGGCAGGCTTCATGGGAGCTAAGTTCCTCTGGTATCAAAATTGGAACACACAATTCATTCCAATTTCATGAGGGATTTGTAATCAAGAACTGCGAAACCCCTTGCCATACAAACCCAGGCTGACCAAGCCAACCATACTCGCATGTATCTCTGCATCCCTTACCCAAGCATCTCCATTCACAGACCTCCCCATTCAGTTTCTAGTCACCTCCTTATCAAACACTTTGTCTAAGGTATTGACTTGCTGCCTTTTTTCTCCTATCCCTTCTCACTTTCCTTCTTTCATAATCCTCTCGGGCCATAAAAGTCAGGAGTCTTGTTCAGGACTCTTCGGGGAAAAACTCCCTATTTCTGACCTTTACAATGCTGTTCCATCAGAAAAATGGAATGCTAGGGAGCCAGCTCTAATTTTCACCCCTTGCTTGCTCTGACAAAGGAAATCAATAAAGGTTGGATTGCTCCTTTCAGCTTGGCTCATTGTCCTAATGGGCCAACTCAACACCTGTGGTTGGACAGGCTACAAATTTTCCCAGAGATACTACAGCAAACTGCTCTAACCTTTACTAGCCTACACTTAAGATTCAGATGGTTGCTCTTAGATGACTAATGTCAAGAAGCAGAAAAGGCTAGTCAACAACCATCAGTGTTTCTCACAGTTTGGAAATGTATTCTATGAGTGAAATATAAGTTTAAGAATTCAGAAAAGGAGGAAGCTTGAGTTGAACTGCAAGGATATGGTTTCATAGCAATTAAACTTTTCCTTTTTTATTGAATTTTTGCAAATTTCTTACTATATACTTTGATTGTATCTGGATCCCCTCCTCCCCTCCTCTATTTGTACCCTCCCTTACTACCCCACCCTTATAC
>NW_008356458.1:2805774-2825407 GCF_000622305.1 Nannospalax galili
ATATGCCTATAGAGTCAAATTGCGTCCCCAAATGCCCTTTGGTATAGATTCATCCACCTACCAAGAGTCACATCCTTAAAGGAGATTGACTCTCCCCTTCCCAGCAGCCATCAGTTTCCAACAGTTCCTCAGATAGGAGTCAGATTTCTTACCTACTTCCCCATGTCCATGTCGGGATTGTGTCTGGCTTGAGTTTGCATGGTACTTGTACATTCTGTCATCATTACTGTAAGTTCATATGAGTAACTTCCCAGCTCTCTGGGAAACTCTATTTCTTTGTGGACATCTACCACCACTGGCTCTTACAATCTTTCCACCACCCCTACTGCAATGATACCTGAGTCATTGGAGGCAGACTTTGATATAGGTCAGTCATATTCAGGATAAGCTTTAAACTAGGAGCTGGAGAGATGACTCAGCAGTTCAGAGCACTGACTGCTCTTGCAGAGGACCCAAGTTCATTTCCCAGAACCCACATGATGGTTAACAACCATTTGTAACTCCAGTTCCAGGGGATCTGATGCCCTCTTCTTGTCTCCATCAGCATTGCACCTATGGGTGCATTTATATATAGGCAAACAAAACAGTCACACATAAAAAGTTTTTTTTTTTTTTTTAAATCAACCAATTGCTGGGCGTGGTGGTGCACACCGTTAATCCCAGCACTCTGGAGGCAGAGGCAGGCGGATCTCTGTGAGTTCAAGGCCAGCCTGGTCTACATAATGAGTTCCAGGACAGCTGGGGCTACAGGGAGACCCTGTCTCAAAAAGACCAAAAAAAAAAGAAAGAAAAATCAACCAATCAAAAAAAGTATTAAACTTTAAAACTGCTCTAAAAGATAACTTTTAGAGATGAGAGAGCATAAAAGATAGAATACTTAGACTAAAAGAAAAGCTTGAAGGAAGAAGTGAGAGACCTGAGTGACTCCATCTTGGATAAAACCTCCATGGGACTGACCCAGCCCTGAACTCTGTTCCAGGAGAAACCTCAAAAAAGTATACTTGGAACAGATAGAGAACAACTCCCCACCAACGGTCAATTAACCAGGGACAGGAAAGTACTAAAAGTCCAGATGTCTCTTCAGTTTCCTGAAGGTAGCAGTTTATGGTTTGGCACTGGGCTGCAACCAATCAGATGCTTGCCAGGCTGGAGACCCCCTACTTGCTAAACTTGCTAAAATAAACCTATAAAAACCTCTGTCTCCCAAAGCAAGGGGTCTCATATCTGAGATCCACTGGGTTGGTGACAGGGTGGGCCCAAGCTTAAGCTTGCAACAATAAAAAAAAACAAAAAACAAAAAACCTTGTGTGTTTACATCGGTCGGCTCCTTGGTGGTCTTTGGGGTCTTGCGAACTGGGCACAACAGAAGCAAGTTTCTGAGACAGAAAGAAACACCCTATTTTTCTGAAGAAGCGAAGTTTTGACTCAGGTAGTATTATAGAGCTGCCCTGTACAAGATGGCAGAACGTGCCACTTGTATAAGGAGACTCTTTAACAAATCTAATACAGGAGAAGTAAACAAAGAAATTCCAGAAAGGATTTGCTATCATCTATCCAATCATGCCAGTAAACACCAATTCCAAAGAAGTAGCCTTAATATACATAAATCACATTTTTCAGGAAAACCGAATAAAATATGCCAATACAACATAATAAAGGAAACACCATTCTCATGCTTTATCTGCTTAAACTCCCACTGTGACCCACAGGGTATCCTTTCATGGAACCAAAGCAGCATATGGCCCTGGAAATAGAAGCCTCTGATCTTAGGATCAACAAAAAGCCTAATCTTTAAATTAAAATATCAAATCAAAAGATGCCCCCAAATAACACTAAGTTAAGTTGGCAGTTTATTTCTATTTTGAGCTTTTTTGCATGTACAAAGAGAGACAGGGGCATTGTTCAAAAGTGAAATGTATTTAATAATTGCAGCAGATAAGATCAAAGCAATGTTGTCTCTTTATGATCTAAAGGCAGATTGCTCTTGTTCTTTACTAATTGGCAGTGAAGTTGTAAATAAAAAGTGGAAACAAAGCCAGTGGGGTGGCCTCTCACTGTGGAATACCTGTGGAATAACATGCAGCCAGACACCAAAAAGCTCAAGGGCCAAGACCTTTTCTTGCCATATCTCAGGGTGCTACACCACAAACAAACCAGAAATCTGCGGAGATCACCCTGACAGAAGTCATCTATTAACTTACTAAAAGTTCCTCTTCAAAATAGTTCCCAATAGTCTCATTTTGGAAGTAGATACATTTTCTTTCCTGACCCCAATTGGCAATTCGATATTTCTGCATCTTAATCTGCCTGAGTGACTATTCCTGCAAATTAAAGTGTGGGATGCACTCATTATGCAACGATGCTGGAGATGTGTATAAACCCACAACTGTAACCTCAGAGAAATTGAGACTGACAATGGCCCACCAAAAAGCAGACTTTTTAATTACTATGCCTCCCTGTGGCTTTGCCTTTCTTCTTGTGTGCTCAGCTGGAGTAATTAGAAGAAAAACCTGAGGGGCCTACCCCAGAAGCCTCACTGGGCCTTCTCCAGCTGAGTCTCACTCTTAGCTGGCAATTGTCTCCACCAGGAAGAGACTCAGCATGAGCTGTCTTGTACATCTGCTCAGGGGAACAGTCACTCCCAAGAACCCCCAGGAACAACCCTGTTCAAAAAGAAAGAAAAAATTAATACTACTCCCTTTAAGAGGAAGAAAAGGGTACTCTCCCGAGCTCTTCCTACTCTGATACAACTTCCTCTTCTGAGATTTATCCTCACTGAACAATCTCATCAGCCATAAATTACACCACCATAAAATTCATCCATTTGAAGTTTACAGATCAAATGAGTTTTAATAAATTTGGCAATTGTGCCACTATCACCACAATCAAGTTTTAGAACATTTCCGCCAGTCAACACGTTCCCTTGTGTCCAGTTGCCATCGGTCCCTTCTCCTTCCAGCCCAGGAAACCAATGATATTTCTGCCTTTCCCAATGCTCCTTCCATCTCTATACTGTTGTTCTTGTTTTTGAGACAGAGACTCACTTTATAGCCCTGGCTGACCTAGAATTCACTATGTAGACCAGGCTGACATCCAACACACAGAGATCTGCCTGCCTCTGTCTCCTGAGTGCTGGGACTAAAGACAGGCACCACCATGCCCAGCTCACCTCTGTAATTTTGACTTAGGGTGTTCTGAAGTTCATGCACATTGCTATAAACAAAAGTAGTTTGCTCCTTGTAGATGAATGGATTCTCCTCTACAGATATACCATCTAGTCTCCAGCTGATAGACCTTTGGATCATTTCCAATTTGAAAGTATTGGTAACATAACTATTCAGATACAAGTCTTTGTATAAACACATGATTTCATTTCTCTTGAGGAGATATAATGGAAAAAAAAAAGAAAAAAACTTGCTGGGTTGTATGTTAACTATTCAACTTCCTATGAAATTGGATAATTTTTCAAACTGGCTGGTACATTTTCCATTTCCATGAGCAATGTATGAACTTTCCAGTTTTTTCATAATCCCGGTAGCATTTAGTATTCTGTGTCTTTTTTTATTACATACACTCTAATATATATTAGAGGTATCTAACAGGTTTGACCTTGCATTTCCCAACTGCTAACCAAGTTAAGTATCTTTGATAATGGGCTTGTTATTCATAGAGTCTTTGTTATTGTTGTTTTGGTACAGTGTCTCCTCCAATTTTTTTACACTGTTTTACTTATATTGAGTATCTTCTGAGCATTTAATTATAAGAGTTCCTTGCATATTCTACACAGAATTTCTTTAACAGATAGATAATTTGCAGTTTCCCCATTCGTTTGATCATTTTTATATCTCCTTAATGCTATGAAAAGGTATAAAATTATAGCAAAAGTTCAACTTTATTATTGCTCAGGTTTGGGGACCTAACAGCCAAAGAAGCACATATTATATAAATTCAGTTAATTTGAAATTCAGGTTCTAATCTATGTGCTAGAATTTAGCATACTGTGCAGGAAGCAGGGAGCACAAGGCAACTTCTAGGGTGCTGGAAATGTTGTTTATCTCCTTGTGTGATAATTATATGGAGGTTTACACTTTCAAAATTTATCAAGATATAAACTAACATTTGTGTACTTTGTAATATATAAAGCTAACTTGCAAAAATTTGAAATATGCTCAATCACACTTAAAATAAGATAAATTAAAACTATTTTAAAATATCATTTCTTGACTATTAGGTTAAAAAATATACAGAAGTTGTTTAATATACTCTATTAATGAGGCTGGAGTAAGCACAAATTAATATTATTATTAGGATTGTAACATTCTGGAGCCCAGGAAAGAAACAATGCATCTACCCTTGAGAGTCTCACTTTTGGAATTCCACAGACATGTGCATACATATGAAGCTGTGTGTGTGTGTGTGTGTGTGTGTGTGTGTGTGTGTTCTTCATAGAATTGCTTGAAATACCAAAAAATGAAGAATAACCTAAGAGTTCAGTAGTAGAATTAGGTAGGGGTATGGTTGAAACCATGGGGAGAGTCCCCTAAATTCATAGGTCTATACCCATAGACTAGTGTAGCTTTCAGACCTCATGAGACATTTTTGTGCAGTAGATTGTTAACAGAGAAACTCAGCTGATCAAAGTGCAGAGAATAAGTGTCTATGGAGTGCTCAGTCATAAACAGGATGTCTATATCACACTCTCTCCCACCAAGGCTCAGGGATCATCATGAATGAGGAGCAGAAAGATTGTAAGAGCAGAGGTCAGGGAGGACCAGAGTAAAGGAGAGTCTTCTGAGCATTAGAGGACCACTACACTCTTAAATTCACAGCAGCTGTGGCTGTCAGTACACGATCTGCATAAGATCAAGCCAATCAACATTCCAGCATGAAGAAGGGAAGAGCTCAACAACTCCACCCATAAATGAAGAGCTATTGACTGTTGATGGATTCTGGAAAGAGAGTGACAAGGAAGAGGAGAGAAAAAAATCCAGGGCTCTGAGATGCATCTATCCTTAATTTTACACATTATATGAAAGGTCAGGAGTGGTGGTCACATGTGCAATCCCAGCACTCAAGAGGCTGAGGCAGGATTATGAGTTTGAGCCAACCTGGGGCTATATAGTGAGAACCTATCAAAAAATAAATAAATAGGTGAGCATGGTGGCACATACCTTTATGTGTCTCCTAACACCCAGGAGACAGAGGTAAGCAGATCTCTGTGAGATTGAGACCAGCCTGGTCTACATAGTGAGTTCCAGGACAGCTAGGGCTACAGGGAAAACCTATAAATAATAAATAAATAAATAGATAAATAAATAAATAAATAAATAATCATGAAGGGAAGACCATGGGAAAATACTGGAAGAAGACAGCGATTTACAAATTTAGAAGAGAGACTCTAGAAGAAACTGATCCTGCACAAGCAACACTTGACCTTGGACGTCTAGCCTCCTGAATTCTGAGAAAATACATCTCTGTTGTTTAAGGCAAAATAGTAATAGTAGTAGTAGTAAAACTAGTAATAAAAGACAAAAGTAGGGATAAATGTCAGCACAGACACTAAGTCCACAGGTTGGCCTGTTTATCTCCTGAGCAAGATTCTTTTTGCCACATGATAAAGGTGAAAAGAATAGAAGAGGATGAACATAGAAAATCAATATGCATATTTCCAAGATAACAAAATGCTAAGACTGGTTAAATCCATGTGGTAGAGGGGGAGGAAATGTTCAACTGAGTCCTTTTGATTGAAGATAGCCCAGACCTCTGAGAACAACAGATTAAAAAAAAAAAAAAATTCAAAACATTTCATTGTTTTCTCTGTGGACAAACAATACAAGGGGGAAAAACAAAACATCAGGCCAAAAAACCAAAGTGCATTTAGAAGATTTTGGCTCAAGAAGTCACAATAGAGCCACCCTAAACTGAGTGTTGAGAACAGAGCAAATCCCACTGTGAATGCAGGCCAGGCCAGAGCATGAATGTCAGACTTCATGTGAGGGCAACAATTCATAAACAAGCCAGAAGTCTGTTGTTCTTGTAATAACTGTGAGCCTAGAGCATACTTTCCAAATTGGAAACAAGACTGAATTACTATGACGCTCTCAAAGACAACATTTTATACATATTTCACGATTTCTTTTTAGGGAAATGCACAAAATCTAATTACAGAAGCTGTTCATTCTCTTCATTCGCCTTTTGGGTTTCGGCATGTGGGTTTCTGTGTGCATTTCTCACTATGAAATTCAGCCAAATTCATACTAAGAAAGTAGGGTTCCAGTACACAGCTGCACAGCAGATCTCTAAGTCACCCATGTCCTTGGGGTAATCCAAAACTTTCTGCTATCAAAATTTTATCTCTCCTCCTGCAAACAGCAGTAGCAGAAGAATCGTCAACACCATCCCAGAGACCTCCAGAGGCTCAGGATGCTTAACTGCACTCTCCTGGGCAAGATTCCTTTTGCTACTAGGCAAGGGTGAAAAGAATAAGGTGAAAAAAAGCTAGGCATAAACACAAAGCTCCTTATATAGTCAATAGTTTTCAAACTTCAAAGCACTTTCACCTATTTGGTCCTTGCAAATCTACAGAGGGGGTCTGGTATTATTATTCACATTGTACAGATGAGGACTGTCGAGGTTACGGAAAGTTAAAGGGATAGCCAAATATACAGCTCATTAGTGGATGGAGTATGCCTTCCAATCTCCTGTCCCTGTTTGTGCTGGATAGCTGTAGTTGTCAACTTGACACACCTGGGTAGAGGGAACGTCAGTTGAGGAATTTCTTCCATTGGACTGGCCTATGGCCATGTCTGTGGGGCATTTTCTTGATTGTTGAGTGATGTGGGAAGGCCCAGCCCACCACGGTTGGTGCCACCTGGGGCAGGTGGTCCTGTGTTATATAAGAAAACACATTGAGCCTAGGCCAGAGGAGAAAGCATACTTTCATGGTCTGTACTCTGAGGTCCTGCCTTGAGCTCCTGCCCTGACTTCCCTCAGGAGACATAAGATAAAATAAACCCTTTCCTCCTCAAGTTGGTTTGGATTTGCATTTTTATCACAGCAGTAGAGAAGCCTGGAGCTTAAACCAAACACTTGGTGATATAATTTTTAATGACATAATTTTTAAGTTCTTTTTCACCTATCTGCAAGTTTCAAATTCTCTGAGAGTCATGGCTGTCTACTATATTCAACACTATAGCTATTCTGGAGACCAATCTCTCCCCCATTTTGTTGTCCTGCCTCAGATCTAAATTTCTACCATTTGTGGCAACTCTTCTGTTTAATAAACTCTCTTCATCACACAGGCCAGCTTTTCCCACTGTTATTCCTGAAGTATGCTTATCAAAAATACACTGAAAGTATGCTAAAAATATAAAAATGCTTGGGCATCCCCCAGATCCACAGAAGCAGCTTCTCTTGGGAGCCTGTTTAGGAATTTTCATTTTGAATAATCTTTGGTATACTGTCACCATCTTAAGGGGGAGAGCCACTGCTCTCAGCAATGAAAAACCTGGGATGTTCTGGGCCTGAGACTAGAATCACCAAAAACAAACAAACAAACGATTATTTTAAGAAGATAATTTGAAAGCAATGTTTAGCATGAACTTCAGTAGAAGACCAACCAGATATGGTAACTCACACCTGTAATCCCAGCACTTGGGAGAGTGAGGCAAGGGATCCTCACTTCCAGCAAGGTCTGAGCTACATATTAAGTTCCAGGCTATATAGTAAGGAGAGACAAAAGAGAGAGAAAGAGAGGGAGGGAGGGAGAGAGAGGGGAAAAGGAAACTAGAGCTATCTGAGCTCATTGCAGTGGTCTGGCTTGAAAGGGAGGATGGGAGTGAATGATAGCTACAGTAATAAAAACAGTTAAGGAGCTTTGTATAAGCCACCATAATACCTTTTCTTTGTTTTCTATAAAAGGTCCATAATTCCTGCAATTTTTTTTTTCATTTCACCTACACTCTGTTAGTCCTTAGTAGGAGGTCAGGTTCATTCTGAGAGCATACTTCATCTACTCCACAGTTCAGTTCGTGTGTGTGTGTGTGAGCGTGTGTGTGTGTGGGTGCTGTACTCATGCAAGGAGATTTAACCATGGTTCACACTAGACTACTCAGTCTCCTGTGACTAAAATTGACTTCCTTTGCTAAATTCATCTATATTACAAGGAAGACAAGGTGATGAGGTTCCAGTTCTGAGGTCCAAAGCATTTCAAAGTCAGTTCCAATGCTACAACCCTCCGGGTTTTTCATGCGTGCTGGAGAAAAGGGAGCTTCACGTTCCAAAATATTCTGTGTGACTCATTCTATTCCCAGGGAGGGAGAGCAGAGTGTGTTACTTAGGATGGTTCTCTCCCTGTCTCTCTGCCCTCGCTTCCTCTCCTCTCCTCTCACTCTCCCTCGCCTCCCTTATCTCTCGTTTGTATTGTCTCTCCCCTCCCCACCATATGTAAGATAGTTCCATTACATTGAAATTGTGCTTCTGGACATTTTAAACTTGCATCTTCTTCATAGTAGACACTCAGGACTTACATCACCTCAGAATACATGAGCTCTAGTTCCAAACTTACCACTCACTAGCTAGAGGACCTGGAGTGATTCAACTCTTCCTTTCTGGTACTCAATTTGTTCTTCTCTATAAATTAAAAGACTGGACCAACTAGTAACCAAGGTCACTACAACCCAAATATTCTACATCCCTAAACTGACATCTTTGGATCCTTTCCAGCAACATGAAAGTTTAAAATCTCCAGGTCCAATTATTAGTTGGTTCTTCTGAACTTAGAGCATTTAAAGTTTCTCTAGGAGTGACTGTGCACTGGAGTCTTGAATTATAGCAGTGGAGCTATGATAAAGTTTGTTTAGCTACATAACTGCCTGCACTATTTCTCAATATAACTTCTTTAACCAAGTCTTGGAATATGAGGAATTTTAATGAAATAAGCTGTTATTTTAGTATCTGATGAGCACAGCGATGTCACGTGGATTTTATTCACTACTCTTTCTTTCTACAGATGATTTGCATCACCTTGCTCCTCTTTCCATCACATTGACCAAGAAACACATGCTGATGCCAAAGACACATGTGGTGTTATGCCCGGCAGTACTGAGAGGAACAGCACATGCTGCCTGCCTTCCCAGAGCTGGCTAGAGACATGGGGACAGTGATGGATCCTAGAAGTCAAACTGTAGCCTGAAATACAGCTCTTCATGAAGTTTACAGCAGAAAACAGCTTTAGAAGGTTTTATTTGTTCATTTCGGGTTTTTTTTCTCTTTCATGCATTGATACTAAGCATATACATGCAAAGATCCATAACCTGGTGGTGTTAACTCCGAAAATCCTGTCCTATTTTCCAGTAATTATCTCCCAATTCTAGATCCATCACAATTCCATTCCATTCACTCGTTTACTCTTTAGATAAATATTTATAAAATGAATGTTACTGTGTGCCAGAAACTAAGCTAGGGCCTAGGAAATATGTGGTGAATGGGATGGACATGATTTCTGTCCTTATGTAAGTGAATAAGGGGGTTTTGTTGTTGTTGTTGTTGTTTGTTTTCCTAAGTGATAAGCATTGAATGCAGGGCCTCTTTTCTGCTATAGACATACCCTACCACAGAGATCCACTCCAAGCTGGGTGTAAGACAGTAATCAGTAATCAAATATTTATGGATATAAAATATATTATATTATACATAAATGTTTTATATGCATACACACTCATGCACTTAGAAAAAAAATCAGAAGTTACATGCATTCAAATTATAATGGTAATGATGCTAGGGGCTAGAAATATGGGGTTTTTTTCCTTTATAACACTGTGTTTAACCAATTGATGTTTTGTAAGCATTATACTTCTGCATCAAGGGGAAAGAAAGAAATCTTTTCATTGTAAAAATTATGTGCTTTTGAACAGCCAGGCGTGGTGGCACATGCCTTTAATCCCAACACTTGGGAGGCAGAAGCAGGCAGATCTCTGTGAGTTCAAGGCCAGTCTGGTCTACATAGTGAGTTCCAGGCCAGCTGGAGCTACAGGGAGACCCTGCTCAAAAAGACAAAAAAAAAAATTATATGCTTTTGAAGATTTATTGACATAGTAAAATGACATATACTCTAAAAATCTAAAGTTGCTAAACAACATGCATAATAAGATCTCATTTTGATTATATAATGCAATAAGAGGAAATTGAAAATGCATGAGCCAAAATACTAATAACAATTATCTTTGTTGGAGTAAGACAATTTTATCTCCCTTTTTTTATTACCAATTTTGAGTAACATTTTATCTAGTCTATAGAATCTCAGCACCTCTCAGAAGCCATCTCTGATTGTTACCACCTACTGAACCCCTGAGAAACTTGTTGAATCTCTTATCTCCTTAACACCAAGCTTGAGAATATGGTTGATTGTTATTTTTCTTATGAGTGATTTTTTTTCAGTCCCCCTAGTATTTGATCATAATCAGCAAATACCAATGGCTTCATCAATTACTCTCAAAAGCGACAATTCCCTCTGCTTAGGGTTGGGCTGTGAGTTATGATAGCAACAGCAGAACTGTCCCTGGAAGCCCCACACCATGTTCCCACTGTCTCCCAGAGCACCTGTCACTTTCTTCTTCTGACACAAAGGGTACCTCAAGGGGCAGGAGCTCATTTCCAAACAACTTATCCTCAACTCATCAAGGTTGACTGTGAAAAAGTAGAACCATAAGATGGAACAGAAGGAAAGAGCTCATTATTACAGAACATAATTTATTACCCACAGGATTCCTGAGGCACTGCTGCTGGGCAAGGAAGTAGAGATTTGGAGAATGTTTAGCCTGGAAGGAAGGCAAACGAGAAGCTCAAGCTTACCAATGAAGACACTGAGTACAGAGGTGACACGTGACATGCCCTGGGTCCCATAGCACATTGGTGGCAGAGTCACTCTTCCACTGCAGCAGCCTGAGAGATAAGATACAAAACACTCTGCACAGAATGAAGTGCCGGCAATGGAAAAGGGAAACTTCCATATGCAGCTCTGAGTCTGCGTTTGCTTCTTGCACAAGGAAACTGAAAAATACAGAATGACTGCTGGTGTTCAATTCTAATAAAGACAGCCCTTTTAAATAAAGAATCTGACAAACAGAATGGCCCCCTGGGTAGATTTCTGGGGCTGCCTATTTGGCTTCTCACCAAGTTCACACAGCATCCTCCAGCATAGCAAGGCATGTGGCTAAGACAGAGAATGGACTTTGAGATGAGACAAGCTCAATCTGAATGTACAGTGTAAGTCTTGCAAGTTGTATAATGTAGCCCTCTTAGCAGTGCAAAATGGAGAGGGTGGCATGACACAGCTCACAGGGCCACCCTAAGACTCAAACAGGATGACACAAGCATTCCTCAGAAGGCAGCCCACAGCACAGCAGCTGCTCTCTTTGCCAGCTTCTCCTCATCGGCATGTTCCTTTGAGGCTGTACTGTTGCTGCAACTACCTGCAGAACGGAGTGGAAATGGCAGACAGGAGTCACTCTCATTCTGCAACTTCACTCTAGTCACTCATGTTTTCAAGAATGGCTTCTTCTCTTTCACCTCATTAAAAGCCTGAATTTTGTCTACAAATTTAAGGATCCATGTTTTACATATAGTAAGAAATTATGTTTGTCTAGGGATGTGACAGACACAGAATTTTCCCAAAGCTCTATAACCTCTCCAGCCATGTGTATTTGGCTATATTTACAGTGCACACATGAGTTCCCACCCATTGAGTGGACTTTAAGCCCAATTAGGTAACTTTTGATTACTCCCAAAATAAAAGTGCCACCACTGCCCCGACGTAGTTTTCTGTGCCAGTCGTTGTAGTTATTGGGCTTTACAGCTGGGGTTGGACCATTGATTGATTTTCTCCCTTAGCAGCTTCTATAGTGTCCTTCAAAACTACTAAGAGCTAGCCTCCGGGAGGAGACTTCCTGGAATCATTTCAAGATTCACCTCTCCAAGATTACCCCCAACTCCCCACACATATAACCCAATCTCCAAATTGTGGGTGTGCATTGGGAGACTGGAAATGGTATTTACAAGTGTGGGCAGACAAAGTGAGAGAAAACAAGGAAGAGGAAACACAAGCTTTGGAACAAAAAGACTTGGAGTGAAAATTCCTCATGTGCCAACTACCAGCTGTATGACACAGAATAAATCACCTTAAACTCTTCAGACTTTCATCTCTCCATCTGTTAAACTAATATCATAAGCCCATCCTATTCTGCTGTTGGGAGCAATCCAAGAGAGAACACTGAAAGAACAAGAGCAAGCAAGAAAGAACAGGAGGGAAAAGGGGGTGGGGCTCTGGGTGGTAAAGGTGGAAGAGCTCTGTGGAAGGACATGGTGCAGAGACTGCATATGTGTCATCAGGAAAAAGCTGGCTGTGATGCCTGTGGGCCAAGCCACCAGACTGGTGAAGATAATATTCCCACCTGAGAACAAAGCAGGTAGGCTGGGCATTAGTTAGGGAAAGACCTGGAAAAGGGAGGAATATGAAATAACTTACCCTTACAAGCGGCAGTGGAAGGCATAGCTGAATGCCTAGTTACAAGCTGTGTAACCAGCAACTATTTTAAATTGAATTCAACTACATAATGCTTGAAGTGTATTTTGGTGGCAATAATCACATTTTCCCACATATATATGCCACAATTCCATGGGCACCATGACACCTACTTTGGGATAAAAAGAAAGATAACCTAAATCTGGTTAACAAGAATATCGAATTTCTAGAAGTGCTACTTAAAATACTTCACAACCAGCATAGCAAAAATTCTTCTTGGGAGGCTGGACTCCTGCTACAGATACAAGGGACACCTAAAAGGTAAAAGAGTCAGATAATCACAATCTCTAGGCATATGTTTATAGTTTACTATAAGGCTATTCTTCAATGACAGCTGATACGACAGAAGCATGGAGGATGGATGACCATCAGAGAGCAGGATGGTAAGAGAAGGCACAGAGTCAGAGGAAGAACACCATGCCCAGCTTCTTCCATTTCATAGAAATGTCTGATAAACCTCTGGCATGGACCCCTCCCTGGGAAAGTTTTTATCCCACTCCACACATACAGAATCCACTCACTGAAATGGCCAAGCTCTCCAATAGGCACTCAGGGGTTTCTTTAGATGTAAGGATATGGTGATAATAACTTCATCTCATTCCTGTTCATGCATTCTCATTTCCTTGACTATTTAATTCATTCCATATGTTATACCCAAGCTCCTACCACAAAGCACCCATAGGCACAGGGAATACAGCTATGAATGTTGCAGAATTGATCTCCAACCTGAAGGAGGACACAGCAGGTATTATCCAAATGAATACATGAAATACATCAAAATTGACAAGTGAGGAAAGGAACTGGATCCTTTGAAGGGAAGACTGAAGTAGAGACTGTGGCACTCACAGGCTCTGGGAACACAGCCATGAATACTGCAGAATTGAAAGAATGAAAAACAGGTCTGGTCAGGAAACCAGGATGGTGGGAAAAGATGTAAAAAGAGAGATAGACCACATAAAGTGAGTGAAGGTCTTTGTAACTCATTTTTAATATATCAATCATGACAATTGATCTACAGTTAATCTTATAACCTAAACTCAGATTACCATTTAAGTCAACATTAATTTTCTATGACACCTACTTTAACCCAAAGCACAACTATCCCCACACCAAGTCATTCTGCTATTCCTCTCTGACTTTTTACTATACATGTTTCCTACTGCATTCAACTAACTCTAGGTCCAAAGAAAAATATACATCCTATGGAAGCAGATGGCAAGGGACAAGGTACTCAAGGTAACACTGCTGTTCTAATAACTAAGTTACGGCAAGTAGCCCCCATGTGGCCAATTAGCTCTAACTCTAACAAGTAGCAGTGGCCATGTTCTCTGATCTGCCCTCACCTTTACATAGCTCTGCTTCACTGTCTCAGATGTAAGGCCAATTTAAGGATGGTAGAAAATGTAGTAACAGAGATTCAAATAGTTATTCCTTCTAAGTATAGGACATTCAATTTCTACCTGCCAGTCTTCCAAGTTTCCAAATCCTAAAAGGCACACAGTAAATTCTTAGAACCCAGACATATCAATTATTTTAAGTGGACTACTTTTATTAGTCCTAATGGCCATAGAAGAGACAAAATATACTTCTTACAGTCATCATTAGATGTCAGGCACCAAGAGGAGTCCCTAGATCCTTTGCCTCATAAATCTCTGAGGTGAACGCTATTTTTTTTTCCAAATCACCAACACAGAAATCACAGCTCAAAAAAGTAAATCATTATGACTAAGGACGGCCAGCAATAAAGATTAAAGATGAGACTCAAACCCACCTTCCAAAGTGTGTGCTCATATGCATGATGTTCTGTGGCCTCTGTCATCAAGAACCTGTGCTCACTGGTATACAGAGCAATTCAGATCAAAACAACAGACAGCTTGCAGGAATATAAACCCCAAGTGAAATAAAACAAGGAAAGAATATAGGGGGATAAGTAAAATGCCAAACGAATAAACATACTGTGTGTACAATTTCTACGGGACTGATCAAAATTAAGGACTTAACAGCAACCCAGTCCTTTTCTGAGCTCTTCCCTGGTTGTCACAAGTATCTACTGCACACCCAGCCAACTGTCCTCCATAAAATGTAAGCTTAGCATGTAGCTACATACATTTCATTGCTTTGAGATCCTCTAGTAAACTCTGATAATCCACCTTTTCCATAAATATCCAAGCATCAAAAGCCAAGAAGAGAGACTACACAGTCTATCTTAGCTATATTTTTTCTCCCAAGAGTTTTGGCTCCACTCTTTACTAACTGGGTCATTTAAGGCAAACCATTTAACCTGTTGGAGCCATAGTTCTCTCATCTATGAAATTACCTTCTTTATGGTTGTCCTCTGATCTCTGATGACTACAAAAGATAATTCACACATGGCACTTGATAGTTGGCATAGTGTCTGACATGTAATGAACATTTAATAAATTTCACTTTTTATTGACCATGTTATCATGTATAATGTGCTCCAAGAAAATACAATATCTGAAAATCATATTTTCAAATAAGCAAATTAAATATTATTAACTATAAGAAACCTCATTTCATAAGGATTTACTCTAAGATTTTCTTTTTTAATAGAAAACTTCCCTAGAGCATTATAAATAGCACTCTATTTGTGGTATTTCTACTCACACTTACGACCAAATGTGTGGGATTTTTATTCCTTCCAACCAATTCTCCAACTTTCCAACTTTCCAGGTGTTCCTTTAATTCAATTCAGTTTAGTTTAGTTTCACATTCCACAGCTCTAAGGATTTAGTTCCTGGGACTGCTTGCTCTCACTGGAGATGCCAGTCAGAACTACTGGGTATTAAACATACATACACTTTCATCTGACTTGACTATTCGGCTAGTCATCTTTTGTTACTGTAGTAAAATACCAGAGATACTAACTTACCAGAGGAAAGGTTTATTCTGGACCACAGTTTGACAGGTTTCCATCCATTGATTTGGGCCTGTGGCTGCGTATCATGGCAGAAGCTCACAGGCATGGAAATTTATTCACCTCATGTCCAGATTTTAAAAAAAAGAAGAATCCAGAAGAAGCCCCACAACCCTCTCCAACAGTAACTGGAAGACCTCCCACAAGGTCCCACATCAAAGTTTTCTGTCACATCCCAATAACACTAAGCAGGGGCCTCATAACACATGGGCCTTGGAAGACATTACAGACCTAAACTACAGCAACTACAAAGCAGAAAACTCCCTTTGATCTACTTCTCCTCCATTTTAGTGATGGGGGAAAATGACTCACAGATCCTAAGGAAGTACATTTTCTGGAGGGGGTTGGGAAATGAATATATGAAAGATATAACCCAGACACAACCAGATAAAATGAGAGCAAGAAGGGAGAAAGGAGGACATGTGGCCCGCCCATGCCATCTCTAGTTACTCCATCCCTACAGCACTTCTATGTGTTCACCAACCTAGAAGTTCTCTGAATGCCATCATTTAGGATTTTAATATAGCTTTTATTACATAGATATGACTTGTAGGAATGACATTTACAACATGGACATAATCTTAACTAAAGACTTTTACTTAACCTTGGGGCCTAAAAGTTACTGTTTATAATATAAACAAGCTCACTGAATCATGTCCTCTTATGACCTTAGCAAGGGACCTCACCTTACCATCCACCCAAGATAGTGAATAACTGTTCATTTGCATAATTTACATATCAAAACACTGAAAGCATCATGCTTTTGTCATTGTGAACAATGAGAGAAATCTGTGTCTTGTAGAGTGTGTAATATTCTAGGGTGAGGGATCATAGGACAAGATTCTGTGATAAATAAGGATAAGAGATGACTTCTATTTCCCTATTTCATGCTAGAAATACTATTTCAATAAAGAATGAGAAGTCTGGACTCAGAACCACAGTTCCAAAGACATCTGAAGGAACAAATGCTCAGCAGTTCAGGTCTACTCTTGGCCTTCTAAATGCTAAGTCAGGCTATCTCTTTTTTAAGCATTGCCATAATATGGCTTAGTAACGCCTCCATCACTGGTTGAATTACTGGTGAATATTCCACTTTCCATCTGTCTTCTCTTCTCCAGAGGTTGTGAGGAGGTGGGACTGACAGTTATAACTCTTTAATCATGGCTTGGTCTTTTGATGATAACAATCTAGGGACTGCCAACCAACAGTCATCTCATTAACATACAATAAAGCATTTCATTTCTCACCAATTCCAAGAGAATTCCAAGAGTATTCCAACGGTATGCAGGACCATAGGCTGAAGGCTAAATACACTATTTTTGTTTAACTCAAGAGTTAACTTACCACAACTCTTCAAAAGTCAGTGGTACAATGGAATTTTATTTAGCTGTAATGGAAAATGAATTTTCAGGAAAAAAGATGAAACTGCAAAATATTAATGGAGAGAACTGAAGCTCAGAAAGACAAATACTTCATATTCTCTCTCCATACACAGATCCTAGCTTTGAATATTTAGATCTATGTAAGCTAGAGTGAATGTTTATAGAAGTCAGGAACATAGGAAAGGTCCATGAGAGTTGGGAGAAGCATTCAGGGGGTGAGACAGAAAATAGGTGATATACAAGTAGAGAGAATACTGAGGATTGAAAAGTATTGTGCAGAAATTCCCTTTAGGGTAAAACCTTCCAGTTCTGAGGGAAATTCCTTAAGCTGTAGGATGTTCTAAAGGGAGGTAAAACATTTCATCCTGCAGAGAAGCTGGTTAAGCTCAGGAAGTGAACAACTCAATAGCTTCAGGAAGTCCCTAAAACTGACAAAATTCACTAGGCCCCTTTCTCTCCATGCTCTAAGAACTGCTGAGTGATAACTCTCAGACAAGCTGAACTGCCTAGGGGGGAGGCTCAGACCAAACCAGCTGCATAGAAGAGGCTCAGGTCAACTGAGCTGCCTAGAAAAGACACTTCCCAACCTGTTCTACTGCCTTCAAGTTGTGCAGTGCACTCTAGGTTTCCTGCTTCTGTGAGCTGTCACCCATGCTGGAGCGGGCTTTGGTGATACAGCTGACTTTGAGCCATTTCTGCTCCTGTAAGTAACCATTTACCCATACTCCTGCAGGTAGCTCCAATAAAACTCATTGGTCCATCAAAAAAGTCAATGGTGTTAAACAAGATACATTTGAACCACACAGCTTAGCACCATGTCCACAAAAGCTTTCTAGAACAGATAAGAATATTATAAAAAATATCTGTCCATTTCCAGAGAAAGCAAACAAGTTAATATATTTCCAAGCAAGCCATCATATACAAGAATGATAGACAACAAAATCTTCTGTCTAGGAACCAACTGCAGAATTTATCTGATAAGAGATGGTTACCATCAGCTTTGTGAGATGGGACTGCATTTATTATAAGAAAGTAAGGAAGAACTGCAGTGTAACCAACTATGTCATCTCAGCCAGGTTATATAATCTTTATGGGCTTCAGTTCCCTTACTGACAAATACTTATGCACAGAAAATTTTTGAGACCCCCCCTTTTCTATACATACCACTAGAAAGGTTATCACTGAAAGATGCAGTGGACTTTCGCCAAATAACACCACTTTTCAAACAGAAAGAGTGCTATTTTATTTCAACTTCTAACTCTAGCCCTTCTTGTTACCCAAACCAGGTAACAATTAATCTGTAAGCAAATGAACCTTGATGATGATTCTGAAGACCAGGATACAGGTGTTTCCCATTCCCAATGCCCCAATGATTTTCCCCTTCCTGCTTGTGTGTGTAAAGGCAGAGACATTGTCTTGAGCAGCCAATGACAGAGATAACAATCTTCTCCTAAGAAACCATCATACCCTGGTAACATATAGTCCATCATGTTGAAAAATCACTGCATTTATTTGAGGATCTGTCAAAAGCAGTATGCTATTCTCCAAGCAAGAGAGGATCCTGGCAATGGCAAGTAAAAATGTACAGTACATAAGGGTCTTAGATGCAAAAATCATGCTGTATTTATGTCACAGCTGTAAAGAATATATCAGCTCTTGGGGTGATCTCATCATAGAAGAATTTCCTTGCATGCTGTATTAAGTCTAGGGAAAATATGCATTTCTTAAACTGGTAAGTGGAAAATTGTACATATTGTTTTAGAATTAATTTATTAATCAGAAGTAAAACTAGTGAGTATCTCATGTATATTCTTCCTGGATTCATTGATAAATACAAGTGGAGTCCGTCAAAGTTCTTGGTTTGCAATGGCACTAACACCAGCTTAAATCAAAACCAAATGTACTGTGGGTAGACAGTCTCATATGACCAGGAACCTGAAAGAGCAGGCTTAGTATCATGCGGCAACCCAAGGAATGCCAGAGGCAAAAAAAAAAAAAAAAAAAAGGGAACACATCAAGAAAGCTGATGCCAGGGCAGTCAAACCAAGATGTCACAGCAGCTGTTCATAATGGATGATGTACAAGCGTAGTTTTTGTATTCTTAAATCAATCACTCAGATTCAAAGTCCTGAGAGAGAACTGGCTGCCAGGGTTGGTCATGTGTCACTCTGCTGGGAGCAGAAAAAAAAAAAAGCTCTGTATTATTCCAACTCCATGGAAAGAGATAGGTACATGAAAGTTTACCCTCCCAACAATGTTATTCAAAATAGTGGAGGGCTACCTTTCAAAGGCAATCAAGATACTACTCAGAAGAATTCATGCTTGCTTGAAACAAAACAAAACAAAGATAAACAATAGGGCTTTGCAGATGTTTGGTTATCTTTTTTTTTTCTTTCACTTATTCCTTTTTTTTGTTTGTTTATTAGAAAAAGCATTTCATTACAACAGCATTAACCTATTCAATAACATTTTTCTGAGCTAGGGTACATCTCTTTCAAAATTGGCTGTATATTTTTAGGTTTAGATGAATTATTACGCTTGTACAGTCTTTTACTCATTATAAACTCTATAAGACATAAAATTAAATGAGGTTCCAACGTTTAAAAAAGATCTCCACTTCGTTGTCAAAACACACAGTTTCATACACAGAAATTCATTCCAAGGCTATTGACATTGAGACGTTTTCACATGCATTTCTAATCTCTATATACATGACTATCACTGGTCACAGTC
>NW_008356458.1:2826493-2827107 GCF_000622305.1 Nannospalax galili
CTAGCTAGGCATTGTTTCTCTCTTGTATCGTCTCACCCCTCTATCATGGTTTTCCCACTTAAGGTGCCCCCACTTCCCCCCTTTTCTTCCTTACTAATACCCTTGCTCCTATGATCCTACCTCTGTTGAGCCTTCTTTCTCCTTATCCCCTAGGTTCCTCATATACCCTTCCCCCCCTCACTTAGACTAACCCATTTTTTATCGATATCTCCCTTATTTAGGCCTGTTACCTACTATTCTTCTCCTTCAGGTTATTTCTTTTCCTTTATATCACTGTTTCCTTACCCTTGTCCTTGTTCCTGGAGTAATGTCTGTTTGTGTACTTATTTATCTGAGTCTGATCCTAGGATCCACATATGAGGGAGAACATATGTCGATTTTTTTTCTGAGATTATGTTACTTCACTTAGTATAACAGATTCCAGTTCCATCCATTTAGCTGCAAATTTCATGATTTCATCTTTCTTTGCTGCGGAGTAAAACTCCATCGTATATATGAACCACATTTTCATTTACCACTCATCAATTGAGGGACACTTAGGTTGCTTCCATCTCTTAGCTCTAGTGAAGAGAGCAGCAACAAATATGGATGTACAAGTGTCTCTGCAATAGGAT
>NW_008356458.1:2830212-2855462 GCF_000622305.1 Nannospalax galili
CTTCTGGTTCTCTCTTTTGATTTTATATTGTCGTGGCCAGATTGATTTTGTCTTCAGGAGTTCCGCGGTGGCCCAATTCCAATGTGGGTCAGAAGTTTTCAGACTTTCTCCTTAGGTCTGGAGTCTTCTAAGAATGATTTTGGCCTCAGGAACTTGGGTGTTAGACTGACCTGAGATCCTGGCCATGGCCGTGCCATGCAGGGATGCAAAGGTAGATGGGGTGGGAATAAGCCCCAAGATTTCCCAGGGGGTGGATTGAGTAGCCTGGTTGTACTGGATGCAAAGGATCAGAGAAAGGCAAAGTAAGCCTCGGAGCCCCAGAAAGAGGCTGGCGGGTGTTTCAGGACCAGGGAAGCAGAGAGAGGTGAGGGTGGGGTGGGGTCCAGAGGCAGTACTCCTGGGGCCCAAGGAAGGCACCAAGCCGGTCAGGGTGAACAGGGTCAGGAAGCAGCACTGGCTCTCCAGGTGTCTGGGGCCCCAAGACTAGGAATGGCACAGGGCCCAAGCTAAGAGTGGAGAACAGCGGGGGAGATGGAAGGGTGAACGCAGCTGGGGGAGTCAAGGTGCAGAGGGCTGTGCGGTGGACTTACCCCAAGAGAGTCCTGAGGGCAGGAGAGCGGGCCAGGAGAATTAGCCAGTGGTGCAGGTCCGGGAAGCAGGGAGAGGTCTGGTTATCATTTTTTAAATAATTTATTGAGAATTTCATACATGCATACAAGGTGTTTTGATCAAATCCATGCCCACTTCCTCCCCTCCAACTCCTCCTATATTGCCCCATCACTTTTGTCTGACACCTTCATGTACTCCTTCTTTGATTTTTTTTTTAAATGGGGCTTTTGGCTACTCTAACACTCCCCACTCTGAAGAGGTAATCCTAAAATCTTTTAAGGATTAGATAAAAGCTCCCAAATATTTTCGACATTTTTGGCTTTTGGACATTGTGAATTTTAACCAAGAAACTGGCTACTTTTCTTTGGGGTCTTTTTACCCTAACTGCCTAGCAAATTCCTACCCCCTATTCTTATCACACCATCCTCTGAAGAGGTTACCCAAATTGCCAATAGGGAATTGGGACACAGACCGCTCTGGCTTCTTCCATGCTGAACAGGAGGGACACAGGGTGAGGGAACTGGAGTACCCCTTCAGTGGGTCTATCTGAAAGACTCTCAAATTGCATAACTCTTATCTCAAGAAGGAAAAGAAAGTCTTTGAATCATGAATAGGAGATATGAAGTAAAGGCAAGAAGTAATTAGCATTACAAGTTCTAGACAGGGAACTAGAAAAATGTTCATATGAGAATCCATTGGAATTTCTTGACAAGAGCTTCCAAAAGCATCCCTCTATTGGGTTCCTGCTCATTTTTCTTTTGTCTGCCAAGGCTGGACTTGGTAGTGATGGACTCAGGATTTGTTTTCAGGCACTTTGATAGCTGTTGGAATGGCTAGAATCGGTGTCAGTTCCCTTGAAAAGGCTTCTAGATGGGGGAGGAAACAAATTTAGCCATCATTTTAGAACAAGAGAGGGTTGTCTCCTTTAGCTACAGGTGTGCACTACAGTATTGCAGATCAGGATTTGAAGTCTTACATCTGAGCAGCACATTCTGCTTAGAAACAAATCATCAATGATAAATAATAGTCTAAATAACATTTTATATGTACTTAAGCCTAATGTTTGGGTGACTTTACTCTTTGGTTATACTTTCCTTTTGGTTGTTTAAGACCATACAGCTGGCCCAAATAAATTAATTTATTTTTACACTTAAGGTCATTTGAGGATCTGTTCCTCAGGGGTCACATGGGCTTGGGAGGAGCTCCTGGCTCCTTTCTTTTACCAGTTCCATCTATGTGAAGATAAGTTAAATGTCCTGTTCAACCATGTCTGGCTTCCCTTAGAAGCATGAATGAGATGTTTCCTCTGTGTTGACCTTCCTCTTTGTGGACTAGACACTGGTTCAAGCCCATCTGGTGAAGATACCACGGCCACCTTGATCAAGAGGACAGGTGACTCACCACAGTTACAGGACATTTTGAGAGATACTCCATAGTCCCCTGGAACTTAGCTGACCTTGGAGGGCAAGGGGCAAAAACTGTCCTTTAAGTCCCTCTGACTACATTAGTATAGGCCTCAAAGTATGGCTGTTAAACATCCAGTAAGTTTAGTTCCACATGTCTGGTACTTTTAATTATCATGTTTGGTTTTCATTTAATAAGCTATCATGTCTATATGGTATTATAAAGAAGACAATCCAAGGTGTAGATCCTAAAAAAGGATAAGTCTAACATATTCATATCACCTTATTGTATGTTAAGAAACAGAAGGATTCCAACATGATTGTTTTGCCTGGTACTCCAAATGAGAAAGTTAAAGCACTTGGTTACTTTACAGATTCCCACAATATCACTGGGTTCTGTTCTTTTTCTCCCTCTAAAGGTTAAGAATCAGGTGTCACCAGGAGTCACTACCTCTTCATTTTAGGTTCCTATACCTACTCATAAGCCAGTGTCTCCAAAACAAAATGGTCTGAACTTAAAAGTCTCCTGTTCAGATCACCAGCACAAAGGGGGTTTGGAAGCAACATACCCTTTGTAGATTAATAGGAGGCACTGCGCCTTCTAAGGAATTTGACCAAAGTGTATTCTGAGCTCTGCAAATAGCATCATGAGGTATCAGCCTATCACATAGTTGTGAGCTGATGTGTTTCAAAATCATCTACTCCAAATTTTCCTACTTCACTGAACAATATGTTATAGTAATAAACCTTCTTATAGGAAGTTTTGAACTACAATGGACAATTTTCTTATTTTATAAGTCCTTTCCATTTTGCAATATAAAATTCTCCTAGGCTGTTCTTCCTATCCCATAAAGAGGAAGTCAATATGGACGCTTTCTGTGAGCAATTACTAAACCATAAGACAAATCACTAAGCTATTCTGGTATGTGTGGTTTTTAAATATCCTCTAAAGGCTACCCTGTTCTATTAACAAAACATACAACCAATTAGAATCATTCAAAGGATTCAATTTGGCAAGGCCTTAAAATATCACACTACAACCAATTAGAATTGTTCAAAGATTTCAATTTGGCAAGGCCTAAAATACCACACTACAGTTTCAAAAATGTTTGAGTCAGAAAGAATATTTAGACATGGAAAAGCAGCCATGAAATTCTACTACAGAAGTTTCTCAGGGGAATCCTTGTACCTGTGTCAGTTAAATGAGGACATAAAATAAATACTAAACATGACCCAGGAAAAAGCTATATGATTCAAAGAACAGTACTACTGCCCTTCCCATGCTTCCATTGATAGACCAATAAATGTTCAATTGTACCCATAGACTCCTCAACACTTACTAGAGTCTCCCAGGGGGAGGTCACTTCTGCCTAATTAATAATTAACCCTTTGTTGTTTGTTATTGTCCCATCTGTACTAAAGGGGTGATTTTCAGTCCTGAAAGAACATGAGCCTAAACTGGAAATTCAGTTGAGTGTGCCCACGATGCCCAATGCTAGCCATTTCATGGATATTAAATTCATACATAGGAAACTGAGAGCCAAGAATGAGCTAGTTCTGTTTATAGAACAAATTTCTTAGCTTTTCTAACGTTCTGTTCTTCCCATTTAAAGTCAAGGGATCAATACATGTATTGCTTTATCATAATTTTTACACTTTTTTTTGAGGTATTGAAACAAGGTTTCACTATGTATCCTTAACTGGCTTAGAATTCACTATGTAGACCAAGCTGGTCTTGAACTCACAGAGATCTGCCTACCTCTACCTCCAAATTGTTGGGATTAAAAGCATGTGTCACCATGCCTGACTTTTCTGTTTAATAGATGTAAATAACATTCAAGAAAAGGAGCCTGTATGTCAGAAATCAAAGGGAATATGAATTGTTATGTCTTTCTATTTCTTTTTTTTTTTATGTGCATGAATGTAAGTGCATCTATGTCATGCAATGCCCTGGGAGGTCAGAAGAAGGAGTTGGGTTCCTTGGACTTGGAGTTAAGGATTGTTGTTAAGTACCATGTGGGTATAAGTGTACCTGCATGTATGTGAGTGCACCCATGTCATGCAATGCCCATGGAAGTCAGAAAAGGGAGTCGGATTCCCTGGAACTGAAGTTAAGCATGGTTGTTAGCCACCATGTGAGTACTGAGAACCAAACCTGGGTCTTCTGCAAGAGTAGTAAGTGCTCTTAACTGATGAGCCGTCTCTCCAGCCTAATCTTTTCACTTCTGAGTAAAAATAGAATTAGAAACTTTTGCTTCAAGTATTAAATGTTTTGTTTAATATACCTGATAGAAAGCAGAAATTCCCTGAGACAAATGTCTCGCCCTAGCCCCATTGTTAACAGTTAACCATATCCCTATCTCTGGCCTGATGGAGTGCCACAGCTACAGAGAAGCCAGACAACTACTCCTCTTGCCAGGCTGTCTCTCTGGTGCCCTTGTGCCCAGTTATCAGCTAGTCATTCGAGCTGAAAACAGCTACTTTGTTCTGTTCAAACAAGCAACTCTAGGAAAAAGGCCCAAGGACATCTTAACTCAGACTACACAACTGCGTGTGCCTTCTTTGTTTCCAGGAATATAAAATGTACCTACACCTCTCCCATGGACACATAGCTTGCTTTCTGAGAAGCTTTTGTCACCTTCCCTGAACTGAATAAACCCTGCTGCAATAAACCCTGCTGCAAGGTCTGGCTCTGGTCTTTTGCCTAAATTTTATTCTTTCTCTAGCCTTCTAAATTTTTTTTTAACTTCCTTTTACTCTTTTCCTCCCACAGATAACTTCCTGTGTAAGAATTTGGAGGAGTATGTTAATAAAAGGAAAATGGGTAAAATGGGAGTGTTTAAATGGGAGGGGAGAGGCAGGATAATACAAGGAAATATGGGGGTAAAGGGGAAGAAGGAACTCGGTGGGGGGGCATAGGAGACAGGTATTATCAAGGGAGAAATGGGGAACATGGGGGTATTTTAACTGGGAAGGGTGTGGAGGGTGGGTTAGACAGGGAGAGAGAAAGAGAGACTGAGACAGAGGAGAGATAAATAATGGCTAGTTAGTATAAAAAAAAAGAGGAAATTTTATTAGTCAAAAAACCTGCTGAAAAATTACACATACAGTGTCTCTATATGAGTCCCTGTGTATAACTGAAGGCTACATAACAAGAAACAATGCCAAACAGGAAAAACCTCTCTTTAACTTTTTGGCCACTGTAGTCCAAGAGACTCCAAACATTACACAGGATATTGCCACAGGCCTTGATTGCCTCCCAGAACTTGAACGTAAGACCCTATTGCTGAAGATAAGACATACTTTGGACACAGGACTAGGAGCAATGGAGCTGGAACTGACCTGGAAGCCACCTCACCTAAAGGCTAGCTCTTATAGATTTGGAGACCACTATGCAAGCTGCTAAGAGAGAACATCAATAGATGGTCCAACCCCAGCTTTCAGGTCTAATAGCCACAACAATGACTGGCACAGCAAACTATATTGGGGCAGTAGTGGCACTTTTATCTTGAGGGTAATCAACAGCTACCTAATTGGACTTAAAGCCCATTCAATGGGAAGAAACTCATGTGTGGTACTGTAAACAGCCAAATATATATGACTGGAGAGGTCATAGATCTTAGAGAAAACCCCAAGGCTGTCACATCCCTAGACAAATGTAATTTCTTACTATGTTCAAAATATGGATTCTTATATTTACAGGCAAGTATCCCAGTCACCACCCATCAAAGAAGCTTCTTTTGCAACAGATGGGGATTATTACAGAGTTCCACAACTGATCACACAGAGATTGTGAATTGCCCAACCCTAAGTGACACATATACAATGAAACATCTACACCTAAGATTCACAGACCATAGTTGAACTAATGCATCTCTCAACTCTCATCGGTGAAACTTTCTGATGCAACAGAGGGCCATGAACGCAAAAAGACACTGCTCTAGTTTGCCTTCAATTTCTGTGACAAATACTCTGAACAGTAACAACTTGGGAAGGAAAGGGCTTATTTGGCTTACATCTCCTGGATCACAGTTCATTACTGAGGGAGCCCAAGGTAGGAACTCAGAGAAGGAACCTGGATGCAGGAGCGGAAGCAAACAGCTTACTGGCTTGCTCACCTGGCCCACTGTAGTGGTTTGAATGAGAATGTCCGCCATAGGCTCCAAGTATACAGACATTTTGTAGCATAGTTTTGGGAGGTCTTAGAAGGTGTGGCTTTGCTGGAGGAAGCACATCACTACGGTGGACTTAGAGAGTTCTTAAGTCTTGCTGGATCTCCAGTTGGACTCTTGCTTCCTGTGCCTGGTGATGATGTGAGAGCTTAGCTTCTGCAACTACTCCAGCCATTTCTACTGCCATGCCTCCCCACCATGATGGACTCTTGCCCCTTCGGACCATAAGCTCAAATAAACTCTTCTTTTAATAAGTTCCCTTGGTCATGGTGTTTCTATTACAGCAACAGAAACATAACTAATATACCCATGCTCAACCTGCTTTCTTATATAATACAGAACAGCCTACCCAGGGGTGGCACCACCCACAGTGGGATGGGCCCTCCAACATCACTCAGCAGCAAAAAATTATCCTACAGACATGGCCACAGTCCAGTTCAATGGAAGACATAAGGACTCATTTATTAAGCTCCACCCACCCAGATTTCAGGGACCATTGCAGAAGAGGAGGTGAAACGATTGTTAAGACCAGGGAAGGAGGTGCATGGCCATATGTAAATAGAGTCTTACAGGCTCCTGGAACCTTGGTCATATGAACCTACAGCAATGGTGTCAGCATGCATGGGGGGGCAGGGAACAGTGCCAATGGGGAAGGAGGTACAAAGATGATTAAGATATTCTGTATGAAATACACAAAAATTTAATTAAAATTTTACACACAAAAAAATGGACTGGAGAGATTCAGCGATTAAAAGCACTGAAGAGGACTTGAGTTCAATTCCCAGCACCCACATGGTGGCTAACAACCATCCTTCACTCCAGTTCCAGGGGAATCCAACACCTTCTTCTGATCTAAAAAGTGGGGCTGGAGGGATGGCTCAGCAGTTAAGAGCACTGACTGCTCTCGTGGACCTGAGTTCAATTCCAAGCACCCACATGGTGGTTAACAACTTTCCTTAACTCCAGTTCCAAAGGACTCCAATGCCTTCTTCTAATCTCCACAGGCATCACACAACACAAGTGCACTTACATACATAAAAATAATAAAGAAAATATTTTAAAAATACATTTAAAAATCTTAAAAATTTACCAAAAATAAATAAATAAAAGAATTTGGTGGAGTCTCTCCATCTTTTTAAATTCTTTTCTGTTAATTTTATTTTATTTTTAATATTTTTCATTTATTATTTTTATTTTATATGTATGAGTGTATTGCCTGAATGTATATAAGTGCACCTGTGTCATGCAATACATGCAGAGGTCAGAAAAGGTTGTCCATTCCCCCTGGAACTGGAGTTGTGGACAGTTGTTAGCCATAATGTGAGTGAGGGGAACCAAATCTGGATCCTCTTCAAAAGTAGTCAGTGCTCTTAACCACTGAGAAATCCCTCCAACCCTGAGCCTCCCTATTTCTTTTGTCCACTCATGCATCCATTCAACCATGGTTACACATGGCTAGGTATACTCATAGATATAGACAATACTCATGGCCTAGCAGAAGGATCAGTTGGATAAACAAGACTTATGTTATAGAGGCTGGAGAGATAACTCAGTGGTTAAGGCCACTCGCTGCTCTTCAAGAAGACCTGATATTGGTTTCCAGCACCTACATGGAAGCTACCAACCATATTTAACTCCAGCTCCAGGGTATCTGATGCTCTCCTCTACTTCCACAGGCATTGCATGCACAGGTGCACTTGCATACACAGACAAAACATTCACACACCTAAAATAAAAATAAATAATACTTTAAAAGAATTATTTTGCAGCATGATATTCACTCTAGTGGAAAAAGTAAAAGTCTTCCTAGAAACATCTAGGAAAGTGGTACCTCTTCCAAAATTTGATGATTGAGGAAATGTATTTAGTTCAAGCTTAGCTGCAAAAAATTGAGATTGTATTATCACATAGGAGGTATAGAAAGAATAATCTAGGCAAAACAAATAGTGAATGTGATATTCAATAAGCAAAAGATCATGCCAAAGTCAGTGAAAATAAATTCTTCTAGCAAAAGATAAGACTAACAATGATGACAAGCAACATGAAAACTAGCCAGTAGGGATGAAGCTTTCAGGTCAGTACCAGCTTGATTTTCTCCACGTTCTATGACTCAAGTATGTGTCGTCTTCAGCAATAGGGTCTTACCATCAAATTCTGGAGGGTAAACAAGGGCAATTTTAATATTTGTAATGTTTGGAGGTCTGTGGCCCTCCAGTAATCAACAAGTCCAAAAATGGCAACACATTCCTGTCATTGGACTTTTTGTTAGCCTGTGGTGTCCAGTAAGGGCATTATTATCCCATTATACTGTAACTCAGTTTAAATTCTTTATATATACATATATTTTAGGAAGTGTCTACAATAGTAGGCTTCCATATGACTTTTTCAACAGATATTTAGTATTAATTATCCATGCTCATATTCCTTCCTCTACCATATTCTTCCATTCCTCACCCCAAAGTAATCATCAATGTTATCCATCTGTGAACTCTGAAAGCTACAATAACAACTGGCCTTGTCAACTGGTACAATATTGGCAAGAACATTGTAGGAATAACCAACCACAATCTGCTTATATTTAAGGCCCACTCCACAAGATGGAAACCTTACCTGGTACCATCATCTGAGACAAAAACCTGTGGCTAGACAAGTAACAGCCTTAGGGGAGACTTATACTATTATTCTGATAAATTGACATAGCATTAAACTGATCCCTAATAAGTTATTGTTATATCCATCAATTAGTACATCTCCCAACCTGCATCAGAGAAGCTTCTTTTTGCATAGATGGCTATTAACACACAGAACCACAACTGGTCAACATGAAGAGAATAAGAGACTGCAAAGTACTCATCCCTGAATGGGACACCTATATCACACCCCCGCAGGAGCAGAAAGACTGTAAGAGCCAAAGGAGGTGGATGCTTATAACAAAACTGTGTTTTCTGGACACAAGGGAGAAGTTGCACATACGAATTCATAGCATTTGTGACAGCATACACAAGACCTGAGCTCTAGCCAAGCAAAATCTCAGCATGTAGTGGGGAAGTGGGCACAAAGTCCCACCCCCAGATGAGGACCATTGACAACTGATAGCTGCTGGGAGAGGGAGAGTTAGTTTTCTTTAGGAGTATGGCCCCTGGTAGGCTGACCAAGCTCACACACACACACACACACACACACACACACACACACACACACACGTGCATGCACGTATATGTGCAGCCAAATTAGATTTAAAGAGCAAAATGAGAAAAATCTTGGGTGGGTAGTAAAGGGGGATGGATATATGGATATGGGAAGAGTTGGGAGTGAATATGATCAAAATAAAATGTATGAAATTATCAGAGAATTCACAAAGAATTTAATTACCCTGGCTGCAATTCAGTGAACAAATCTGAAGACAGTAATGTAGAATGTGCTGAAACTAGACAGAAAGTAGCTACAGTGATCCAGCTGAGAATGGATGGTAGCAGCAGTAGAGATAGAGTAAAAGTGTATGAAACTGTCAAAGTCTATTCAGGAACATCAATAGACATCAATGCACTTGAAGACTGACTCAGGCCTTAAAGATTTAAGGAATTCAATGTTGCCACCCAATTTTCTTACTTGGCCAATTGTTTGATGGTGGTGCCATTCACCATAATCTGGATGTTTAACAAATTCTAGAAGAAAATGATAAGTCCAGTTTTCGGTTTCCTAATTTTGAAGCACCTACCCTTTGAGGAAAGTATCTAATAGGCTAGATTAGAGAGCGTGAGTCATTAGTGTACCAAAGGTGAGCTCAACTATAGATATGTGCCAGGTAGAAAGCCTGCAAGGATAACCTATTAGCAAATGGCCAAATTACTGCTACAATACTTCACAGAAATTACACAAGTAGCTGAAAACATATTTGGGAGAAATGTTTTATGATATTGTGTTGTACTGAAGAGGCCTATAATAAAAGCAAATGTGTATCTCTGGTGGTATCCTGGTATCCTTATGCCAGTAGAAGACTGAAACAAGAAATAAGAAAAACTATTTGCTGATAATTTATGTCTATGAATCCCAGACGTTTTTGAATCAGACTTACTATAATATGTGAAACATCTTTCTTATTCAATGCTGTCCTGAATCACTGTATCACCACCCCCCAAACCATCTTGCCCCCTTTATCTCATGGCAATGGAAAAGTATTCAGAATGAGAGACAAAGGCAACAGTATCCCAAGGTATACAGCACATTTAAATTAAAATATAAAGTACATAGTATAAAGCTACAAATGAAACTAATAACTAAAGGATATATCCAACAAACTTTGCAAAGGATCTCAAATGTAAACTAAATTCCTCATCTGTTTTTTAGCAAGCCATTACTTTGTAAAACTTCCCAAAGCTATAACATCAAGTACTAGAGATATGAATGTTGTATCTACCAGAAGAACTAAAAAGAGAAATGAGAAGTGACAAAAATGGATTTTTTTATTGAATGGGCATGTAGAAGGGAGAAAAATGTTTTCATATTCAAAAAATCGTAGAATATTTTCTACAGCACCTTTAGTTTCAAAGCAAGATAATGCAAAAAGCAGAGTTTCCAAATGCCCCCTTGTCTCCATTTGTAGAGAGCCTGGATCACTATCCACATCCTGCTCCAGAGTGATACATTTGTATTTATCAATGAGCCAATGCTGATATATCGTTAAATCCACAGCTGACATTAGGGTTCACTCTTGGTGTTGTGCATTCCATGGATTCTGACAATTGTATAATGTCATGCATCTACCATTATATCATACATAATGGTTTGGTTGCTCTAAAAAAATCCTTAGTGCTGTACTTAATCCTATCACCCCCATCCCCAAACCTAGCAATCACTCATTTTATAGTACTTCTGCCTTTGCCAGAATAATGCATTGCTGGAATCAGTCTGTAGGCTTTTCAGATTGGCTTCTTTCATCTTATAATATGTGTCTAAAGATCCTCCATGTTTTTTCATGGCTTGGTAACTCATTTCTACAGAGAGCCAAAAAACATCATGTGGGCATATTACCACTCAACTACTAAGAAACATTTTGTTCCAAGTTTTTAATGATGAACAAAAATTGCTATAAACATCTATGTGATAGTTTAGAGAAACTTAGGTTCTCAACTTTGTGGATGGGAAAATTCCAATGAATGAGTTACTGGATCATACAAAAAAAGTACATTTAGTTTGTAAGAATTTCCCACACTGCCTTCCAAAGTGACTATATGTCCATTGGAGTTTTCCCAGTGTTCCACATCCTTGCTAGCATGCTGTGCTGTCAGTGTTCTGCATTTTCACCATCTGCCATCTCAATAGATGTGGCATCATATTGTTGTTTTAATTTGTAATTTTCTAATGTCACATGATGTTGAGAATCTTGTCATGTAATGTTTTCCATCTGTACATCTTCTGGGTCTCCCATTCAGAGCTTTTGTCCATCTGTAATTGGACAGCTCCTCTTCCCATTGCTGAGTTTAGAATCACTTATATATTTTAGAGACCAGATCTCTATCAGAGATGTGTTTTGGAAATATTTTCAGAACCTTTTCTTCTTATTTTCTTGGCAGTGTTGTTGGCAGAACAGAAGATTACATTTTGATGCAGTATAATTTATTTCTTTCATAGACTGTGCCTTCAGTGCTATGTCTAGATTTTCCCAGTGCTATCTCCTAGAAGTTTGATAACTTTGCATTTTACACATAGGTCTATGACTCATTTCTAGATAATTTTTGGGAAGGTAAAACAAGTGTCTAATGTTCATTTTGAATCTTTAGTGCTGTTTTACTTTTGTTTCTCACAGTATGCTTGACTGTTAGAAGCATGATGATATTTTGAACCTCATACCTATGAAACTGATAATTCAACTTTTTTGAAATTATCCTAAAGAAATAATCAGAGATTTGGACAAAGATGAGCAACTAACACCATTTTGATAGTGAGATCCTGAAAATAGTTTGCCAAAAAATTACCAAGGCCAATAGGCCTTAATATATATAATATCATATATACAAAAGCACAAAAGTTCTAAACAGTATATATATATAAACAGAGTACATGAAATCTATTGGGGGTGCTGTAAGAGGGGTGCAGATAAGGGATGGTGTCTAAACATGATCAAAATATATTGTATGAAAATTTTAAAATAAATAATCAAATTCTGGTGTGGTGGCACATTCCTTTAATTCCAGCACTCAGAAGGCAGAGGCAGGTGGATCTTTGTGAGATGGAGACCAGCCTGGTCTACATATTGAATTCCAGGCTAGCTGGTGCTACAGGGAGAGCCTCCCTAAAAAAAAGAAAAAAAGAAAAAGAAATTATCAAATGGTTAATTTGTATTATATAGAAATGATGAAATGTTATAAAACTACTTAAGGCAGTAGTTTTTAAATAATTTTTACTTTCCTGGAAAGAGTTATACTTAACATTATCATTAGGGTATAAAATGGAGGTTATTTATATTTTATTTCTTATGCTTTTATGATCTATATTAGCTTAATAATAAAAGAGTAATTTGCATTTAAAGTGTCTGTTGAACCTTTATAAAGAACCACAAAATAAGAGTTTGACTTATAACAACAAATGACATTCTTCAGGACACTGGACCAAAACAATGACATGCCCTGCCTTGCTGTTATCACAAAGTAGATTTAAGCACCCACAGCGCACATAAAACTCTGCAGCTGAAATCTGTGGAAAGTAATTAGTAGAAGATGGTTTATTAGCAAGACTTTAGATAATTAGAAGGGAGATTTGGGGGTTAAGAACTACATGGGAGGATAAATGACAGAATTACAGTCAGTAACCAGAAAAGGATATTCAAATATATTTTGTGTAATATAGTCCTTCAATGCGGAGCAAAAACCTTTCACCTTCGGAAACTTTGTGTTATGATCTGTTACATCCAGCCTATGCTGGTATCTGTCCTTTACCTCTATTGTGAGCTCTTTGTTTCCAAAGGAACACTAAGATACACACAGATAAGGAGAAGCTTTGTATTGGTGGAACAGAACTTGGATTAAAGCTAGAAGACCCAAATTTAAGACCCACTCAATTGCATATTTAGGGCATGAATTTGATAAATCACATAGCCAATATAAGACACATACCTCACTTGTTTATGATACCATCTCTGACTCCATCACAAAGATACCAAGAGGACCAAATGATATCATACATATGAAAGCACAAAAGTTCTAAGCAGAGTATATTTTGTAATAAAATGATTCTCATCCTATGAACAATTCATTGTTGGGCCTCTGGTAGCAATTCAAGATCAAAATTTGAATTCTGGCTGACAGGACAACTGATAGCCTTTTGAGGGAAGCCACCACTTCCTCCCTGGCTACTCTATATACGATAGTCCCAAAATCTAATCTCAAATGGCAGATGACTTTCCCAGATTGCCAAGTGACATTCTTGAGCTGAAGTTAATATGCAGCTGTGCTTCCAAGCTACAACACTCTCAAACACATTGCCAACCACCACTTTTATGCTGAATTACTTGATCTTCTCATTTGCTTCTTCAGTGAAAGATTATATGCCAAGCTCTGGGTACAAACAATAAACAACAGAAATTAGACAAAGCCCTACCCATATAGAACCTCACACCAGGAGGGGGAAACAGATATGAGTCACAGGATCATACGCACAAATGTAAGATGAAAACGACAATAACAATAAAAACAGAGATTCAAGGATTATTAGAATCTTTAGGTAGAGGGGCTGATATGGACCAAGGAATTTGGAGAGGTCTTTCTTGAGCTGATATTTTGGAGATGAATAGTCAAAACAAGAGTTAAAGGATCAAGTAAGAGGATGTACATTGTTGGGACTGGAGAGATGGCTCAGCAGTTAAGAGCGGGGGCTGCTCTTGCAGAGGACCCAAGTTTGATTCCTGCCACACACATGGTAACTAACACCATCCATAACTCCGTTTTGAGGGAATCCAATGCCCTCTTCAGGCCTCTGTAGGCACTGCATGACACAGGTACACTTACATACACACAGACAATACACTCATATGCATAAAAATAATAAAATATTTTTTAAAGTTAAAAAGGGATGTGCATGATCAAAGATCCTGTGGCACAAAACACTGACATCCAAAAAAATGAAAATGGCATAGAGTACAGAGCACATACAATGAAAATGCAATGAAAAATGAAGGTGAAGGGGTACTACATGAGGTAAGTGGAATGGGGGAGAAAGGGGGGTCAACAAAAACAAATTTCATTTGAAAATGCCATAATAAAACCTAATACTGTATATGCTAATTAAATATGAAATAACAACTCGGAATGCTCTTTTAGAAGTATGCTAAGCATGGAAGTAATATCTGTCTTATGCATCTGATGTTTAGGAGCCTTGACAGGCAAAGTGAAGAAGACAGTCCAGATTAGAGATGTAGACCAGCACAGGTAAAAGTAGATATGAAAGAGTAACACCATTCTGGATTCTAGCACTATGTGGGTCAAATAAGCACATAGTAATGGGGTAGAAAACAGGAGCAAGAATTTCAGTTAAAACAAGGGGAAGACAGAGCAGTGACACAGACAGTGAGTTAGCAAAACCAGAATCCATTCTCAGAGAAGTGCTAATAGGATCCAGAGACCAACTCTTCAGAGTACAGAATTGAGAGACAGAAGGGGAATGATTCTGACTTCATCTCATTGTAGGCTCCTGGAAAACAAAGGTATATCCTGACAGTTTTGGAAAGACATGCACTTCTTATAACTAGAGAGTTTTCTTGTGGAAATCTAACCAAGAGACTTAGAAAAAGTCAGCGAAAACCTCCAAATAACTGTATTAACTGAACTAGAATACATTCAAAGTGTGAAGTGCTTCAGGTGGAAGAAAATCAGAGTCACTCCGAGGGTTCAAATTCTGGGTCTATTGCCAAGAGTTTGAATTTAGACCAGTTATTTAATTTCTGAGTACTTTGGTTTCCTTCAATATACAAAATAAATAAGCCCAGTAGTTTCCGCTTCTTAAAGCTGTTGAAAAGATTAAGTAGGAGACTTTATGTGAAAGAACAAGGATCCTGAGGAAATAAATGTCCACTTCTGTACCTTCCCTTGTACATCTGCAAGCACTGTACATTTTACCAGGAGACTGGCACTGAAGATTTCTACTCCTCTTGCACATTTAAGTTGTAGTGGCCTTGCATACATGTACCTGTTATACCCACCCTTGATTTTGTGCACTGTTCTTTCCTTTCTATACATACTGTTATCATTGAATAATTTCTTAGTCTTAGAAATCTGTGCCTTTGATGGTTGGTCTTGGTTGTCTAGTTGATTTTATTAAGAGATGTTTAGGACTGGTGAAATGCAGCTATGTGTCTGTGGGAGCATTTCCAGAGAGGAGTGACATATGAGACAAGACTTCGAAGGAAAGATCCATCCTTAGTGCAAGCAGCACCTTCCAACGGGAAGCCCAGATAAAGAAAGAAATCAAAGGAAAAGAAGCCAGTGTGTGTGTGCCTTGCCTTCCCTTCTTTCTGATCAAGAGTGGAAATGCCTATTGCTGCACAGCAGCAACAGCAGCAATCCTGCACTGAACAGACTCCAGCTTCTTTGGCCTTTTGATGTGGGCTCAGTACCAGTAACTCTCCGGGGATCTCCCAGGCTTTCATCACCATGTGGCACTGCTGAGGAATCCAGCTTCTGGAATTAAGCAGCTACTGGCTTTTCTGCCTCTCCAGCATGCAGCCAGCCATTGTTGGACTATCCAATTCCTATCATTAAAAACCAATCTAGCAGGTCCCCTTTAATAGTATATATACACACATTCTATCGGACTTGTTCTTCTAGGGAACCTTGTTTGATATAGTGCCTGTTCCTTGAAATAATGTTTACTATCACAATAAAGTGACTATCTGCAGAACAACTGAAAATATCCATTGATCCACAACTCTCCTCCTAGTCAATGTAGCTTCAATCCTCATCCTTTGTGCAAGCAGCACCTTCCAATGGGAAGCCCAGATAAAGAAAGAAATCAAAGGAAAAGAAGCCAGTGTGTGCTTTGCCTTGCCTTGGTTGGTGCCAGGAGCCATATCTACTAGATCATACCTCCAGTCAAATGACAGGCCGAAGAGACAACTGGGTCACATAAAAACCAAATTCCTGCTATTTCTTAAAATGAAAACTGTAATTATGTTTTTATATAAACTTTTGCATGTGTTTGTAGATATTTTTGTATAAAAGGCTTCAAATGCAGATAATCATAACTCCTTCACAATATCAAGTAAACAATAACATCTTCTAAATGGGATCACTTGGAAGCAGCAAGTTTTGAAGACATTTGGAAAAGAAGGAATTAAAAGAAAGGAAAAAAAGGTTAATTGTAAAAATGTTTAGGTGACTACTACCTGTATTTTCTTTTTTGGTAGCAAACACATCCTTTTCTACAACTATCCATTTGAAATATCAGACCTTCACATCTGTTTTAAAAGCTTCATCATCTCAATCAGTTTCTGCCATGAACCTAGCCAGACAACAAGTAATCAAAGCAAATGTAAAACTACAAGGCATTACAACAACATAATCCTTATATTTTCATTGTAATTATCAAGTGATTCAGTCTGTCATTCAACTTTGTAAATAGTTACTGACTGCCTGCCAGATACACAATACTATGGTATGTAACAAATAGTAATTTTGTCCTTCAATAGAAGATGAAATATGAAAGACATAACTGATAGTCTAAGGGGAGAAAGTGGAAAGCACAGAATCTCCAAGGATCAAAATACTGAAAATTATTTCAACTACCTTAAGTGGCAGTGTATCTCTCCCATACATAATCCATTTCAAATCCTTCACCCTTATAAAAATTAAGTAATCTGAAAACTAAATTATTGCAATCTTGAGCCTCTTTTCTTATGAGAGTTTCATCTCCCTAAGGTCCACTCATAGTTTTGAGTAATTGTTGGAGTCACATCTGGTATATAATGAGAAGCAGTTCGTAGTTTGTATGATTTCTGCTAATAACATCTATTTCTGTTTATGTCAGAATAAAGAGACAAGATACTGAAAATGTTGTTATATACAGTTAATATAATGTTAAAATACTTTCCCCACAACTTATAGTCTTTTGCCAACTGAAATAATTATACTTCCCCATTTTCAGTCACAATCACAGAGCAGGCCTTGTTATGACCTTGTAATACAGGGATTCATTAGAAAGTCCCAGAGTAATTCAATATTCTTTTTAAATGCCTTGACCTCATAAAATTTTGGGTTTTCTGATTTTTTTTTTATATCTTTTAGTTGAAGATACTTCACAAACCATAAAGAAAGTGGTTGAGTTACTGGCTTTAAACAGCGTCTCCAAATCTTGACACTTCCATGTTCCCCCTTCACTTAAGGGTAAGTAAAGCAATGATCTAGAGACATACAGCACAATTTTACTATGCATTAGTTTTTTTGTTTTTGTTAAGACATGATCTTCTTGTAATCCCATCTGGCCTGGAACTCATTAAATAGAGCAGGCTAGCATCAATCTCACAGAGAGTCCCCTGCCTTTGCCTCCTGAGTGCTGGGATTAAAGGTGTGTGCCAGCACATCTTTGCATCAACTATTATTAATGACATAGTTCCTTAACAAAAATTTTCATTTTTGTTAAGTTCAATCAGTTGTTTTTGCAGTGCTCATGAACCTCCAGCAGAACTGCATCTTTAAGCACAGATCATGTACAACTACCTTCAAATCATATTCATTAGGTGACTTCATGCTTTGAGTATTAATTTCTACCTTGTTACTTATATGCAAATAATAAAACTATATGGCAATATCTGACAAGAAAACTTACATTCTATACTGATCCATTACTCAGAGAGTGAAACAGAGTCAGCAGCAAAACAGGACCAGAGTCAAAACCAAAGAATAATTCACTGTGCAATTTGCAATACATGAGAGACAGCCGTACTTAGGAACATGTGCTTTATAATTCCCACATTTGTTCCAGTCTACTTTGAGCTAATATGTCCTTGATATCTCCAAGAGCAGCAAAATCTGTTTATTCCGATCTTCGGCTCTTCACTAAACTGAAATCAACAGGCCCCAAAATACCAATAAAGATTTCTATGTAAAGCTATTAAATTCAATGTTAGGTTCTGAAATTAGAATTCAGGATTTTGTAAAGTGGCAATGTTCATTATTCATTAAGTTAAACATTCAGGAACTTTGATTATAATCTACTAGAGTAGATCAGCAGCACTACCAAGAAGGAGTATCAGGAGTAAGAAACCCAGCTGGAGATGTGGAATGTTAGCTGGGGGCAGGGAACTGGCTTAGATTTATCAGAGACTAAAAAGGACATGAGTTGGAACAAGCAGCTGACATCCAGACTAAAATTAGAGGAGCAGATTTCAACATAGAGAGTCATTGGGAAACTGAAGGAAAAACAGTGGTCCACCAGCCATAGAAGAGTATCAAGCACAGAAATTAAATGACCCAGATATGTCTAAGACCAAAGACCATTGACCCTGAAATCAGAACTCTGACAAAGTGCCACTCAGTTCCAGTACAGAATCAAAAACTCATAACATACATTCCCTTGATTTTTTTGAGTCATAATCCCCTCATACAAAGTAGGAGTTTTTAAGCACTACCTGAAGAGTTGTGGAAGGAAATATTATACACAATAATGGATTGTGTAAAACAAACTGACAAATATTAAATTATGATGGTGTCATTTTAATGGCTTTTGATGGTACTAATAAAATGAAATAACATTTTAAATACTGACCAACATATTTTCATCCTAGCTCAGTCTTGTTGCTTGATAATCTCTATGTATTGGGGCTAAAGCATCCACTGATGGACAGAAGAGCTAAAGCATCCACAGATGTCTGGAAGGGTTAAAGCATACACTGATGGACAGAAGGGATAAAGTATCCACTGATGGACAGAAGGGATAAAGTATCCACTGATGGACAGAAGGGATAAAGTATCCCTGATGGACAGAAGGACTAAAGCATCCACTGATGGACAGAAGGACTAAGGAATCCACTGATGGACAGAAGGGCTAAAGCATCCACTGATGGGAAGAAGGCCTAAGGCATCCACTGATGGACAGAAGGACTAAGGCATCCACTGATGGACAGAAGGACTAAGGCATCCACTGATGGACAGAAGGACTAAGACATCCACTGATGGACAAAAGGACTAAGGCATCCACTGATGGACAGGAGGACTAAGGCATCCACTGATGGACAGAAGGACTAAGGCATCCACTGATGGACAGAAGGGCTAAGGTATCCACTGATGGACAGAAGGACTAAGGCATACACTGATGGACAGAAGGACTAAGGCATCCACTGATGGACAGAAGGACTAAGACATCCACTGATGGACAAAAGAGCTAAAGCATCCACTGATGGATAGAAGAAACAACTCACAAACAAAAAAGTAATTGTTTAAACCTGACTTTCAGAATAGCTTATTTTAAGTAACAAAAGGTCTAACAGTCATGAACTGTTAAACTTAAAAGGTTTTAGTTATTAGAACCATAAAGTTTAGAAGGACAGATTTTCTAAATTTCAAAAGCTACCCTTTTAAATTAAAAACCAAAGACTAATTCAAGACATAGAGCTTGTCTTCCCCTCTAAGTGAAGAGCTATAAGACAAAATGCACAATGAAACTTAAAGGTCTCAGGGATAGAATGAAAACTAAGAAAATTGAAAGCTACAACCTCAAGCAGTTTCCATCAAACCACTTTCTCCCCAGTTTGTGATATGTACCCATGCAACCCTTTTAACAAAGGGAAAAATCCATTCTTTTACCATGTACAGGGAAATGGTGACAATGCAAATTCTACCTCCAAGAAGAAAAGTGTAAACTGTCCAATTTGGTTAGAATCAAGGCAATCAATAATTTGAAATTGTTATATTCAGATACAAAAAAAATGGACTCTAAATCAAATAGTCTTGTCTAAAATGTCAGTAATTTATTGTTCTTCTGAAACTAACATTGAAGAATATTTGACTTAGATTATCTAACTCTAAAAATAGTTCATCACCAGTTGGGTTTTGTTTTGTTTGAGATAGGGTCTCCCTGCAGCCTGGCTGGGCTGGAACTTGCTATGTAGACAGGAATGGCCTTGAATGCATAGAGACCCATCTACCGTTACCTTCCAAGTTCTGGGATTAAAGGCATGTGCTACCATGCCCACCATCATCAACTGGATTTTATTGTATACATTTCCACAGGATTTTTAGTTTTTTAAACTTAAGCTAAATCTTATATGTCCAACAAGTTAGAATATAAGGGAAAAAATGAAAAACCTTTTGACTTAAGGCATGAACTCAATTTATATAACTAATTCTTGGTTCACTTTTCATCTCTTGTGTTCCTTTGAAAAAGGGATCATAATTGGAAGATTAGCCCTACTTATCTCTAGCAAAGTTTCTTTGCAATATTCCTGGACTTTTATGGATGCTGCAATTTTCATTTAAATTAGTATCATCCCATTTGACCTATGTACTACAAAAGGCAAAAGTTCTTTTCAGAAAACCTCTACTTTCATAAGATGCCGATTCAACCAGCATGGAAATTTCAAATGTGAATTACATGTTTTTTATCTTTTCAACAAAGTAATTGTCTGGAATAGATATTACCTATCTGCTGTTTGTTGTGGCTTGGTTTTGGTTTTATTGGTTTTTATTTTCTATCAATAAATTTCAGTATCTTGCCTTTGGGGTTAGAAGGAGATCTGAGCAAACTAGAAAGGGAATTGCACATTTCAAAATATCAAGCAATGAATAACTTTCCATTAAGTTCATTTCAGTGATGGTAGCACAGAGCCCAATGGCAAAGAAAAACTTGAAAATAAATAGCTCCTATTAGATTTTTCAGACTGTAAAACTACCACTTGAACTAAGAGTAGTTAGAAAATATATTTTTGAAAGGAAAGCTATTAAAACAACCCATAATTCATTATCTAGAAATTAATAATATTCTTTAAGTGTTTCCACAGTAAGGGTAATCTGGTAATATTGAAGTGCCTCATGAACTGGAATGCTCATGGGAGAAGCTATAACTGTGATAAGTTGGAAAGTTTTCTCAAGTGTATATATTGCTTTTGAAACCAGGAGACTAAAAAGATAAAATAGGAACCCATTTGTCTAGTTCAATAATAAGTAAAACTAATGAGTTAGGAACCTATAATACTTTTAGATTTTCAATTTTTATGGTAGAGAGGAAATCAAAGAAGGGAAAGAAGAGGAATTGAGAATTGAGAATGGAAATTTCCCATGTAGGACAAACAGGTAATGGAAATAAATGACACATATATCCTATGTTCAGAAGACAACTAGTAGGAATACTAACTGCTGCAATGAAAAAACAGACCCCTGATTATCATACTCTCTTGCTTTTGTTATTGTTCTTCCAAGATAATCCAGAAACCTTTTTGTGAAACCTCTCAATTTAAAAATCATCTACTAAACAGAAATGTTCAAAAGTTATTAGGCTAAGCTACATGACTTTTTGAACTTTATTTGGCTTCTTGGTTTTCAGTTTGCAGCCCCAATTATTAGAGAGTGGGTTATTTCTGGGTTGGACTTACATCCTATTCTTGATTTGTAAAATAGCGATGGAGGATAGTAAGCTTCCACAAACATGATTTAATATTAAGAGAAACTCAGGAATTCACTAACACGTAGGCAGATTAATATCTCCCTCTATCCCACAAAAACTTGTGAGTCGTATCCTCAGAACCTATAAATATGTTCCCATATAAATTTGTTGGCATTCGAGTCACTATGACAGAATACCTAACATAAACAACTTAAATGGTGGAAAGATTTATTTTGCTCCTGGCTTCAGAGGTTTTAATCCATCATGATGAGGAAGGTATGGAAGAGCAGCTCACACCATGGCAGACACAAAGCAGAGAAAGAAGGATCTAGGACAAGATGTAACCCCCAAAGTTATGTCCCTAGTAACCTATTTCCTCCAACCAAGAATGTTCCTCTCCAGTTTCACACATCTACATAATCTATTTAAATTTTGAGACCATCGAGGGATTAACCCATTCACTAGATTGGATCCTTTGTTATCCAGTCATCTCTAGAAACACCCTGATAGATGGACCCAAAAATGTGTTTAACAAATCTCCTAGGCACTTCTAATTAAGTTAACAAACGAGACTAATCACAAGCCCACCCAGATAACTGTTCTTAAACTGTAGCATGCCATCACTGGCCTCCACAAAGCTTATGTGCATCTCATAATACAATACACATTCATTCTGTCTCTGTGAGACCTCATAACATCAAAAGTTATAACACTGTTCCCAAACCCAAGTTCAAAGTCTCCTCTGAGACTCAAGGCAACTTTTAGTAGTGAGCCACCATAAAAAAATTTTAAAGCCAGCTAGGGAAATAGCTCAGCATTTAAAGCACTTGCTATTCAAGCAAGAGAACTGGAGGTCAGATCCCCAGAACCCATGTAAATGCCAGGTGGCATGATGGCTCACTTGTAATTCAAGCCTCAGTAGGTGATATCAGGATTCCCAGAGCAAGCTGGCTAGCTTGACAGCTGTACTGGCGAAGCCTAGATTTGAGTAAGAGACCCTGCCTCAAAAGAATAAGGTGGAAGAGTGATCGAGAACTCCCAACATCAACCTCGGACTTCCACATACACGTGCATACGTATGCATGTGCACCTGCACACACATGTGCTCCTGCATTCAAACGCACACATATACACACATACACCACAAGCACAAAAATAAGAAAAAAGCAAAAAAGCAAGTTATATACTTCCAAATGCAGTGGCATAGACTAAACATTACCATTCCAAAAAGGAGATACAGGAAAATAGCAAGGAAGAATCAGACCAAAACCCAGCAGGGTAAATAAGAAACACTGAAGGTCCATATCTGGGATATGCATTGTTATGATATGAGCTCCAAGTATCTTGGGAAGTTCCTACAGCCTTGTAATTTTCAGCCTACACAACCTCTGGTTTGGGCTGGCCCCATTGACTGCTTGCAGATTTCTTTGGCAATCTACCCCCTTGGTATCTCCAACATCCTGGAGTCTCCATTATCGTCTAGGTTTCTCCCACACGGCTTTCACATATCGCACTCTCAGAAATGGCCTGCAGAGATCCTGACTCTATCACACACTGCCTAGCCTCCCAGGCCTTCTTTATATATCCTAGTGGAAGCCTCCACCATCCAGTAACTATTACATTCTACATAAATACAAAACTAGGCTCATAAGGACCAGATCAAGGTTTGCCACTAACTCAAGCAGTCCCCAGGCCCCTTGGTCCATGCGCCTTCTGAGTACCTGTGTAGCTGAATAGGGTAAAAATGAATCCTGGAGAAACAACTTCATGCCCACTCCTGGGTCAATGGTTCACTGGCTCTCTTCTGAAGGGGAAAGTTTTTTAAATGAGTTTGTATTATTTACATATTTCAAGTTGTGACGGATAATATTGGGCAAATTGCTAAGATGGTCTCAAGGTATGTTCCTATTGTCACAAGGCACAATATTTGCTTTCTTTTTAGGGGTGGGGGAAAATTAAGATACATTCTAACTATGTAGCCCAGAATGATGTGGAAGTCACTAACCTCCTGCCTCAAGGGCTGGGATTACACATGTATGCCATAAGGCCTGGCTTTGGCTTCTTTTTAATGGTAATACCTTCCTGACTCCTAACTTGACAGTGGCTTTTCTTATCAAACTGCAACTTTTCCTGTTCTGCTTCTTTATTTACAATTCTTATTGTAAATCTTGCTGACAGCAGCTAGCAATGTATATGCAACCATATCACATTGATGCTGGGCTTCCATCAGATTAATTAGTCCATCACCCCTAAATTGAGCCTCCCATAAAGTGTTAAGACAGGAACAAAATATAGACAAGCTTTTTGCCATAATGTAACACAAATGATCTCTGACCCAATTCCCAACAGAATCTTCATTCCCATCTGACACCTCATGAACATATTCTGTACTATCTGTATTTCTGTGAGCATGCTATTCTTCTGAGATTCCTCCAGAATCACTGGTTAAGGTCTGCTTATAGCATTCCAAGGTTTTTCTAGATGGCTTCTCCTAATGATTCCAAATTCCTCCCTCAAAACCATTTCAAAATCTGAGCCACGTTGTCAAGTAGCCACGGCAACAAACTCACTTTTTTGGTATCAGTTTTCACTTATATTGCTGTGATGAACTGTCTATCATAAACAACTTCAGAGAGGAAGTATTTATTTCAGCTTACTATTTCTGAGGTTTCAGTCCATCATGGAAGGGTGTATGTGACAAAGCAGAGCAGATCACATTATGTTAGTCAGGAGATAGAGCAGAACAATAAGGGGCCAGAATAAGAGAAAGCCCCCAAGATATGTCCCAAATGTCCCAAAGCTCCACTTTCCACAGTACTGCTTCCCAATGTCCTGTCCAATTTTTTTCATGATTTAAATTTTTATTTGCACAGTTCCATACATGAGTACTGTGTTTGCCTTGTTTGTATCCCTCCAGAACCCTCCAACTCCTCCCATGTCCCACCACTCCTCAATTTTTGTCTTCTTTTATTATTGTTATATTTATATACATTTATATATGTATATATATATATATGTATATATGTATGTATATCACTGAGTCCATTTAGTGGTGCTCATATATACCTGTGTTTAGGGCTGCCCACTTGGAACTGGATAACCTCTCAGGAAGCTAGTCCCCAGAGAAAACGGATACTCCCTCCCTCAACATCTACTGATTGCCTGGAGCACTTCATCTTGAGGTGGGATCCCTTGAGATTTCTCCCATCCACCTTGTGTCAACTAGTTTTGTCATTATGTAGATCTCGTTAGACTATCATGCTGTGGAGATTTCATTGGTGTAGCTTTGCCGCACCAGCACGTCAAGCTCCGAATATTCTGGGCAGAGGGCGTCAGGATTGAACAAACTATCACACCATCATGGAGTGGGAGAAAGGACTTCGACTGCCACTTTATTATTTGAGACAAGGATTTAAATACTTTTCCGTATAGGAGGTGGAGTCAGGACACATGATAATTGGGATCACCTGACTGTAGGGCT